>NC_091824.1:90627634-90972634 GCF_038994185.2 Dermacentor albipictus | reverse complement strand
TGTTATCACACTTGGACTTTATATGTAACATCACAGCAACGACGACGACGGAAATGTGCCTGGAGTGTCCATATAATTGTTGTCTTAATAAAAGAACATATTTTATGAAACAAACAAACAAACAAATAAACAACGAGTATTCTATATCACAACCAAAGCAGCTCAACGCAGACGCCATGCGCTTGATGCGAATTCTCCGAACTCCTTGTCCTAAGTCGAATGTACCCATACCAAACGAGCAGGACGACTGCAATGTCTGCAAGAGTGATTACAAAAACGGCGCCGAATAAAACAACACACGAAGAAGGGAAACACGAGACAGCACGTAGGCGCACTACGTGCTGTGCGATGCAGATGACTGCCCTGTTTAGTTCTTGTTGTTTTTTGACAGCAGCTATATATTACTATGTCAAGAAATAAAACACTCAGTTGTTAGTGCGCCTACGTGCTGTCTCGTGTTTCCCTTCTTCGTGTGTTGTTTTATTCGGCGCCGTTTTTGTAATCATGCTTAACCAACTAGCCCACCAACACATGCTCAGTCTGCAAGAGGTGACGTCAGTTCCTTTATAAATTTTAGACAGAAAGCTAGTTCACAGCCCACGCCGAAAAATGCCCCCGTACTGAATATACGGCATGAGGAACCATCTTTTTTACTCTTCCTCACGTAGCGATGCTGTTACTACAGGGGTTAATGCGCTTTTCTGTCCGGGCAAGTGGTTCATTCGGCGTCGGCTGCTCGAAGACACCTTACGACCTCAGGTACAAAGAGAAGAAAGCGAGGAAGCGTTTGCTTGGAGTTTGAGGCCCGAGCCGGGGAGCTCGTGCGGGGGCGCCGAAATTCAATTTTCTTCCAGGCAAGGTAATTGAATGATCGATGATGTAAAGGCTTCTTTTCCGCGGCCAATTAGGTGGTTCGCCTCTGCGGCCCTTTTCTCGTTCGCGTTGCTTCCTTTGCTGTCGAGACGAGGATGGCACTGCCTTGCGGTCGAACCCACGTGGTGCCTGCCAAAGGGAGGGTGCTGCTTCGTTCCATTAATTTGCTCGAGGTTGTGGTTAACGCTGAAGTAAGAATTGGAAAAAAGGACAGTTACTCTGTCACACCACGAAAGCTCAGGTCGTGTACTGTCTTGTTCTGCCTGTTCTTCCATCTTTTTCCCTCCTGAAGCGCTAAACGTGTTTCAGATCTTCACTTGACAGTTTCTTTCTGTTTTTTTTTTACGCACGTGCGGACTTTGTGGACGTGTAAGCGAGAACACGCCGCACAACCAAAGAGCCAAGAAGAGGAGCTTAGTGAATACCACAGTTGGCATCCACGTCATGTGCACAAGTGCGGGAAACGCTTTGTAGTAATAAACCCCTGGTGTAGGAGTTGTTAATGTACGAACGCATGTGGGCGGTTGAAAAGGCGAATGCATAGCTCTGGTAGAAACCAGTACACAGTAAGAACACATGAGGAACATCACTGGATGCATCAGTATACAACCCAACCTACCCCAGGACTGCGTCCACTAATTTTATATTAAATTTGATAGTTCATATGGTTGCAGACGTCTGCAATGTCTTAAGATTGGTTCGAAATTTCGAGTATCTGAGATCGCTAATACTAATTAAATATTTTTTTCTATCGAAGCAGTACATCTGATGTACTCTGCTTTTACGATTGTGTGGCTGTGGCCGCATGCGAATGCTTCTTCCGATTTCTGGAGAGTGCCTGCTCACAAAAAACGAAAGAAAAAAGAAAAGGTTACGCATATAGCGGCTGTGCAGTGAACGGTTAAAGCCTACCTGCCATGGAGCATTCTTCTTGTTTCTTAATTGTCGCACAATCACCTCAACATGCTGCTTTCGGATCGGCCCTATTTTCTCCCTCAGAAGCTGCCTTGCTGAAGCTACTGACAATAACGTTCAGTTTGTCAAGCTTAAATCGGATTAAGCTTACAGTATATATCAATGCTTATTTTCGCACGTTTATTAGAAATAGAAACATATTTCGTATTCAACTCAATATACTGAACTTGAATTTTCCGAGTATAATTGTATTCGCTCTCGCTAGAAAATAACAATACTTGCGCGGAGCCAAAAATAATTTGCAAGCTAAATCTATGTTACTCTAAAGCTTTCAGCGATTGGCCGAAAAAGTATTCACGAAGGGCAGGCTGTTTCCGCCTGCGCGAAATTAAACGCTCTGGACCGCCAGGCAAGGAGCGGAAAAACCGCGAAGAGAATGTTTCTCTTATTTTTTTTTTCGTGGACTTCGCAGTTTCGGCAGGAATTTACGCTACAGAAAGATAATTACAGCGAGAAAGGCCTGTAATGAAGGTGCCCGGACCGCGGCTCCCGTCCCGGATTCCTTTGTTCAGAAGAGACACATAAGATAAGGCGAGCGTAGGGAGGCATTAAAAGAAAATGTAATAAAAGAAAGAAAACTTCTTTTTTCCTCATTAGCACCAAGACGCGGTGTAGCGCCGCTTTGTTTTTCGTTTAATATTGGTGGAGCTTGCAGTTAGCCGATCCTTTAATTAGTCTTTCTCAAAGAAAAAGAGAAATCGCGTCTTCTTTTTTTTCTTTCAATGGCGCAAATAGCTGTAGAAGAAATAATTATAAATGAGTAAGGACAAGACATTGTGCCATGCTATCGGGCTCCGGAATTTTTTATTTTCTTGTTTTCTTTTTTTAAAATCAGGATTCGAGGTAAAAAAAGAAAAATCTCGCTAGCTGATGAGTGCGCGCAGGTTTTCTGGCGATCGCGTTGGGCTCTGTTCTTCCGGCGGCAAGAGCTGCTATCGATATTGAGGTTGAAGTTTTCAATATTCATGGCTGCGCTGAAACTATAGATCACCACCTCTTTAGCGCGCTTAGACTGAAGGCAGCTGCGTAGGAGGAGGAAGAGATGAAAGATGGGGCAGTTGAGAAGACGCACAGTTTCTGAAACGAAAGAAATCTTAAGAAAATCTGTATACTTCGCGAAAGATATATCCAGCTGCACGCTACAGTGCTGTAGTATTTGTTTGACTGTGTAGAATAAACATTACGAAAGAGACAGACAGAGACAGACAGGAAGACAGACCTGGTAACACACTGCAATGAGATGTAAACGTGTTATCTCAGATGTGAGTGAACGAGAAATAAAATGTAGAACTTCTTTAAACGGTTTTACAGCAATGATAAATCGCAACACGTGCTGCGTGTCATTACTGTCCTGTCGGCTAGCGCTGTACCACTGTTATCACTGCGTTCGCATGTAGAAGCGCTCTAGCGTGAGATAATCCTAGAGAATACCGATGCCGGGGCTGAATTCACTTAGCTTGTTCTTTTTTTGCTAGAACTGTTTGCCACTGGCGGGCTGCCTAAGCTGACAATATGATTTCGGAGCATCACGCATACAAGGCGGCATCAGTATGCACAAACTAAACCATTAACCCCAACTGAGACTTGCACCGGGAGAGCACCGCCACGAGGCATCTCTTCAATGTCGGCTGTCATTCGGAGTTGTTTTAACGACAGCCTATTCAACACTAAATAGAATGGCTGGCAGTGCTACAGGTGATGTTTATTTCTGCGAAGAGAACATGGAGCCCTCGTCTGCCACTGTCCTGGATTTGCTATACAAATGCAATCAATATCCAACGCCTTGCGGTGACTAGAACATCGTCCACTCACCATGCGGATTCTACTTGAACACCGCCACAACCGATCATCGCCCGATATGGCAATGAAGGTACTTATGTGCACTTCCTTTGTGACTGTCCCAGCTACAAAGTGTCAAGAACAGTGCTCGTAACCGCGCTCGAAAAACTGGACAATCGGCCCTTTACAGAGGAGAAAGCTCTAGGACACTGGTCCAGACGGGCTTCGGCACTCAAGGCCTTAAGGGCTTTGCTGCTGGCTTTGCTGAAGTTTTTAAGGACATGCGAATTGTGCGATCGCCTTTGAGTGTTGTATCGCGTAGTATCGCGTTACTGCGTGAATTTCCTTATTTCTTTTTCTCATCTTCTTCTTCTTTCTCATTTTATTCCCTTTACCCCTTTACCCAGCACAGGGTAGCCAGCCGGTACTTACACTGGCTAACCTCCCTGTCTTTCCTCTCTCTCTCTCTCTCTCTCTCTCTCTCTCTCTGTGCTTTTCGAAGTCGACTGGCTTGTGCGAGTGCCTCTGATTAGTGCTGTCCAGGCGCGTAGGCACATTGACCACGTCTTCTATATCTGTCTCATCTTTATATTCCTCCTTTGCCTTTTCCCAGAGTATGGTAGCCAACCGGATGCTTTCCTATTAAAGCTTCCTGCCTTCTCCTTTTCTTTTCTATTTCACTTCGCTAACAACCGGACGATCTCACCAACTATTCTTGCATGCAAAATGTTCTTGTGAAGCCTGATTTTTAGCTCCGTCACTTCTTAAGAAAAACTCGCCACCAAACATGAACGCCTATCATCACAGGGCATGAATTGGCCGTTAAAAATAATGTTTATTTTGCGAACAATGTGTCCAATAAAGCGGCCTGCTAAAGCATCCGACGTTCTCTGCCACTGCCTAACAAAAATGGACACAATCTTCTGCTGCCAAAGTAACGAAAGAAAATAATAAAACACAGAATCCCTTTATTATAAGCTTTTGAAAAAAAAACATCTAAAAGGATAGTCTAACTTATTACATCTCGCAGGTTGCCTAAATCTGCAAGGGCCAGGTGAAACTAACATAACCAGATCTCTTATGACGGCTCACGAGCTAGGTCTAGCCCTTCCGTTCTTTATGTTAGCTTTCACGTTGAACTCTGCACATTACGCTCGGTTACCTAGCTGAGCACCGAGATTGCCCGTGCACCGCGTACCCGGTGCCAAAGCACCAAATTTTGTCAAAGGAACGAGCGGCTGTGGAACGAGCGCCTGTGGAACGACCACAATTCCCAAACATCGTCGGGTCGAGTCATTTCCCCTGTCGTTTCGACGCGCTGCTGTCCGAAAGAGATGCGGCATGAAACGGGAGGAAGCAGTGCTGAGACGCGAAGGAAATTGCGAAGACCAAAAAGGTGACGAAACTGCATTAGGAAGTGTCACCATTGAAAAAGAAAGCAGCAAACAATGAGAACAAGAAATTTGATAAAGAGGGAATAAGAGGCAAAAGGCGTGAAGGAAAAGAAAGACGGCGCCGGTTCGCATTAGGGGCTGACACTTGTCTTCGGCCGCTCGCGCTGAGACGCGGAAATAATATATGAGGATCTTCCATCTCGCGCTGTCTGCGCGGCCTTCACACCACTCGCTCGCCTCGTGCGAAAGAGAAAGCAAGCAAGATAGCGCGGTGCCCAACGCGAATCGAGCGCTGGAACTGGAAACCACGTGCACACACCGTCGTGGTGAGAGCGAGCGACACGGGGAAACGGATTGAGGGCGAACGACGACGACAGGACCGGTAGGGAAAATAACACGGCGAAGATTCACCGCAGTAATTTGGACGCGAAAAGAAATGAGCGAGGAAAAAGGGTATCATCACGTGGACAGCCGACCAGGCCGGCCAGTACAGTTTATGTTACTAACGGCAAAAAACTGGAGAAGGGAAAGAAAAAGCGTGGTCCTGTGCGGGAGTGGTGCGTTGCTTGGGGCAAGGATAGGGAGGGGAGGGGGGTCAGAGGGCGGGCACCAGTGAGCGAGTGTTGGGAAAGAGAGCTTCTCGATGGGCGTGCTACACAGATGGCAGCTGCGGCCTGACCGTGGTTACGGAGGAGGGGAATTACAGATGATGATTGGAGACAGCTAGCCGCGGCGCTGCGCATTTAGACAGAGAGAAAGAGAGAGAAATAGCTGGGGCTTGGAATAACGGTGCCCTTCTATCTAAAGCCTTTAGCGTGATGCCAGCCCCAGGCCTCGGGCTAGTGCTGGCCGGGGCAGCAGGCGGAGGAAGGAACGATCGCGCCAGTCGAAGGAGCAGCGAAATGAGCATCTCGCCGTCGAGCTTTCTCTCTCGGCATCTTCGGCGTTCCTCCTAAACCCCGCTGTGCACAAATGCGAGCGCGGGGCGTTTCAGTGCGAGTGCACGAGAGTGCGCGTGTTTGTGTGGCGTTCACTGGATATGTTTGTTTCTTTCAAATCCAATCCGTTGTGCCATCTCGTTTCTATATTCGTTTTCCGGTTGCACCCGGAACCGAGGAATGTGCCCTCGCCGATCGATTGAGAAAGCAATCGACGCTGTCGCGAGGAACCAATATGCGGGCTTTTCGAACCGTGCGATTCCCAGTGGCGCTCGAGAAGCCCAGACATCGAGTTTTCTGAGGTGCGTTTTAGGCGGCGCAAGGTTGTGTGCTCGTTCTGTTGCTTTTTTTGTTTTCCTTGTTTCTTTGGTACGTGCGTCTACTTCTCAGTGCGACACAAGTCGCTCTGGTCCTCCTGGTTCAAGGCTGTTCGCTGGTACAGCTACAGCACGTGGATAAATCAACCCAACTGTCACAACAAGCCTCCCTCGAGAGTTGGGCGTAGAACTAGCTGCTTCGATCTAGTTTGCATGAGATTGATCTTTTTTCGAATAAGCCTTCAATCTCACTGGAAACAGCCTAAATGAAAGCGTCGTCGAAGTGACACTGCCTCTCAAACTGTCTCAAAAATCAAAAAAGGAAGCTAAAACGTCGTATTGAATAAGTATTTTTTAATAAACTGAATTTGTGCTTTGACATTACAGTAGCAGTAATAATGGGGATGGTGTTGCATAAAAACATGGTGACACGTATTGTGTTAGTCAGCATGCCCAATCAGCAAATATTAAGATGGTGAAACGTTTTGCCAGTGCGAGCAACATTGACGATCCGCATTCATAACTTCCGAGATGCAACGTTTAAGCCTCTTGCGTGCGATCCGCATCGTCATTTCACCTCATATCTTCTTCTTACCTGGTCAAACAATCTCAGTTCAACCTCTCGAACATTTTACAAAATGCCTGGGACTTTAACCATTCCTGAAAGATAGACGTCCCAAACTCAATATTTCTTATTGTGAATTCGCAAAGCTATCTCAGCATATTCATTAGAGCTAGTTGCCTCTCCTGAAACGTAGAGTTTTTGGTAGCGACCACTTAGGTTTAATACAGTAGTTCTTTCTATATGAGTATACGGTTGTAGGTACTCCGAGCATTTAGAGCGATCGCTCTGCTCAAGTAATTTTCTTTAATTCAGTAGTTTACTCTGTGGCACAAAACGGGTAGTGCTTCTTATGTACACGTGCGTAACAGGCTCTATCCACAAAAGTACAGCACAAAAACAAATACAAGTACATCGATGGTTGTTCTATGGGCGGTTTGGTTGTTCCCATAATTTCCACAAGTAATAGAGCCTTAATAAGCGCAGTCTCGGGTGCTAGAGATACAGCGCAGGAGATACGGTGAGTCAAACAGTAGCTTGTCGAGGGCAGAAGGAACAAGTCGAGCTGAACGTTTACCGACAATCCGCGGGCCATAAAGACGTTGCAGCCGGTGTCGATGCAGCCCCACGCAGGTCCACCTCAGCGCAACCTCATTACAGTAAGAAAAGACGGCGCGGGAGGTCTTATTCACACACGTTTATCAATGCACGTGCGGAGCGACTAAGAATTTCCCTTCCTGAGGACGGTGTGATCGCTGGATATTCCGGGATAGGCGGTAGAGGATATTGTGACTGAAAGTTCGTGACTAGCCACATATGCCAGAATGTGTCCTGGGGTGGACAAACTGGGGGGCGGGGGAGGGGAGGATCTATCCACACATTTTGTCGCGCGTGCAGTTTATCGCGACCATGAGTGACGTTTTCATCCATGTGGTTGAATTATGTCTTCTAGATATTCTCACAGAGCAATCAAGTGACGCTGTACGCAAATAAAGATAATAAAACCAGAACAAAATCTGGCAGAAGGGAGGTGTATTCTTGCTCCGATACCTCCTCGAAAATAAATCACGCAGATCGAACGCACATGTTGGAATTTATGCTTTATAACGAACGACAATGCCCACAATTTTGTTTACTATCATCCTATTCAACGAGTAATCTCATGGAATATATTTCTTTATCCACCACTAATGTCACGGTTTAATTGTCAGTCAGTTTTTACGTTTATGCACTGCAACGCTTACAAGCTATGCCGAAACGCAAACTTCAATTCGTGCGGACGCAATGTGTGAAACGTACACGTAGCGATGTCACAATTACGAAGGCGATATGCGATCCTTGCCGAGGGAAGAACTGCGATGAGAACAGGCGTGCCCGCACAGTAAAGTACGACCCGTATCAAGCAACATTTAGGGAGTGTGTACCTCTTGTGTCACAGTAGAACATGCCCAGCGGCACACACCGAATGGTTAAGCAAAACAAATACAGTGATCAAAGAACCCGTGTAAATATAATTATCCGCTGTATTAGCAAATCAGTGTGCCTCAGAGATATCCCACATGAGATGCCCCGGTTTTATGAAAGAATCGTAATGATACGTGTACATTCTGGAGGATTGGCCATGAATGGGGATCGGCGCGTACTTTGTAGCTAAATCAAGGAAAATAAAGTAAATCCAGGAATCCGTTAAACATTATTTCCCACAAAAGCCAGGTCTCTCAAGGAGATGGTCACCTGGCATTTCATCATTGTTGTCACTGCCGTCAGCATGACTTGTGCACCACCTTTTGAATATATTATGATTCTTGGCAGGGGCAGGAGAAAACCGAAAGTGAAATACTTGAGGCGTTTTATATCAGTATGCAAGAGGATGGAAAATACACCAGTGTTCCATCTATCTGAGCGATAAAGAGGTAGCTTTTATAAAAGGCTGAATTTAAAGATAAGTTAGGGCAACTGGTGTGCTCATCAATTTCAAGATTTTGTATCTTGCTAAGAGCAATGCGCATGCCTTGGTGGTTTGATGTTCAAAGGTGATCCGTGTTTCAAATATATGTCAGCTGCTAGTCCAGCGTTGTGTTGTCTCTTCTTGCTGCCGTGTTTGCGTCCCAATTTTTTCGCTGGCTTCCTCAAGTGTCAGCACGAACCAACTAGTCCAACAAGCAACTCTCCCACGACAGGACGTGAAAATCTTGTCTAATCGCCGCCTCGCGGGCTTGCTGGACGGCTCAGAATTGGTCACCGAGGTCGAAGCTGCGCAAAGCAGCGGCCCACTTCAGCGACAGGGTCTCGGAGTTTAACTCGTTTTTGTGATGGGTGTTACATTCCCATAGTATGTGTTTGAGTGTAGTCGTGTCCTGTTTGCATATTTTACATCTGTCTTCTTTGTGTACTTCAGAAAATATCCGTTTGAGGGGAAACGGGTTCGGGAACGTACTTGTTTTGTGGGGACAACAACTACTACAACAACAAGAACAACAACGACTACAAACTGTGGGCCCTTAGCCTATGTATCTACAAATATATTCGCCGAAATAACGACCTATTCAACAGCAGCCAGGTGGTCACGGGAAACCCGGGAAAGTAGACAACAATGAGGATAATAGTTTTATTGAAAACCAGAAAGAGCATGTGTTAGGGGAAGACTGATCAGGTGCCTAGTCCGGGAGACCATTGGCAAAAGCCGCCTCCCATGCTGTTTCGACGAGGGCTCGTTGCTCCTCAAGATACTAGAGCCGGACAGGGCTGCCTCCCAGCCCATCCAGGTTGGCTGAATAATTATACGAATACTGCTATTTTTCTGACAAGCCCATGCCATATGGTATAGGCACGACCGCTGGATACAGAGAGACAAAAGAAAATATAGACCACCCGTCCACTACTGTGAAAAGAGGTGTACGTCAAGCTCGAGATCCGTGACTCTTCGCTGTCGTAACGTTTCGACTTCGTGTTTCCTCACAGGCAGGTCAGCACGTCGACGACGAGCCCTTTCTCGAGCGAGATCCCGGCGGCGATCATCAAACGCCGCCTGTTCTTCGGCAGAACGCATGACGTGCGACACACTCCCGTTCCTTCCACGCAGCCTGCTCTGCGGCAGAACGAACTAAACGTGGCTTCCCCGTCTGACTGCTGGGCCTGAACTGGCGGGAAACGGTGGGTGCGAGACGAGCGTACACAATCACAGCCTACCCCTCCCCCGGAGAGAGAGGACGCCTGTGATTCGCTCGCGCTTTGCGCTACACCTACTTCTTCATGCACATAAAACCCGGCTTACAGGGCGCGTATGATGAACCGACAGTGGTTGAATTGTACCGCAGCCGTGGTCTAGCGCTAAGGACATCCAACTCGGCTGCGGGAAGTGGTTAGTTCTCAACCCCCCGCCGGAGACCCAACCGGTTAAGAAAAGGGTAGAGACGTGACCCTGGCCTGACGTGCTGCTTTCCTTCTGAGGTGTGCGTCTGGGAGAGGCCTCGCAAACCCTGCCTTGGGCGATAGTCTCTATGTATCAATAGTTTCGAACTATTCCAGCCTGAAAAGGTGGTCCTCGATATGTCGTGATATTGTGAAGTGATTCACAGGTCGATGCGCCATGATTATGTGAGTATTCACAGGTAAACACAGCTTTTCACAGGTTTGTTCTGTGGTGTTCCTCACCTTCGCGTGGTCGTACGTTCGTGTCCTCGCCTTGTCAAGCGCCATGAGTCAAATGATTTAATTAATTCTGCCTTATTGTTGCTGTCTCGGCTGTCCTACAGGGAAAAAAAAGAGTCAGTAGCTGATACGGCTAGCGTGGTAGTCTCGCAACCCGGAGGTCGGTGGTGCGAATGCGAAGCCCAACAAAAAATTCTTATTTCCGTACGGCTTGGGTTTTTTCGTACGGCAACACCAACACCGACGCCTACACCAGTGAGGCAATACAAGCTTCGTTTGAAAAAGAAAGGTGCCGCCTGCCGTGTGCATTGAAAATGTTGTAATCCACCGTTACCCGACAAGTCGGGGACCGTTGTCTGGGATCAACATAAAGAATGCATCAAGAACACGCTTGGAACGCCCGTGGAAGCAGACTCGTTCTATGCCTGACGGCTTGAGCCGCTCAGCCCAGGCAAGCGGCCTAAAATGCAACCATGGATGAGACGTTCGCTCCCATTGGAACCTGCCTGACGCGGCAGGCAGCCCGTTTTTTTTTTATCCAGTGGCCGTGGTATAAGTCTGCCTTCTGGCCATAAAATTTGATCAGTGCCAAAAGACTTTGGGCCAAATGGCGTGGAGTTTAGCTGGATTATTAAATGACATAGTTTGTAGCCGACAGAGGTGAGACTCTTCTGATTTCTTCTTCTGACTCACTTAAAAAAAGAGTGCTGTGTGTTGTAAGTAACATTTCTTTATAATAAATCACTGAACGGTGGAGCACTGGGGACCAGAACGCAACACTGGAAAGGATGTATCCGGCGCCACTTATGGTCAACACTTGCTTTTCCATTCTTGTGATTTACTAAGATCCCGTTTGACGTCTCCCTAATGTATGCTTCTTTGCAAGCCCAGCTATGGTGCGGTAAAGCACGCTTGCAAGGAAGCCGGTGCAGCCAGGTTCAGGCCGGGTGATGGATGTTTTACGTGCTTGTTTGTTCTAAGGCTTAACGCTTACCGCTCTCCATCACATGAAGAAGGTAAAAGAAAGAACATAACGTTTTTTTCCGTGTTTGTTCGTCTTGGAAGCGTAAGGGGAGACCTGACAGACCAGTCCATGTTGTTTCTGCCCGAACGAAAGCTTATTGCAGCCTGTCGCTGGCGGCTGCTGATGTGTGAGAAGCGATTGTTAACACATTCCCTCCACTCCCACGTTTCGCAGGGTGATCAGTTGTCGTTGCCATGGCCACGCAACGTCCGCCAAAATAAAGTGCTCCGGTGACGCTGTGAAACAAGCAAAAATTGAGAGAAATGGACAGTCTACGTGTCGTCAACAAGCGCTGGTTGCCTCTCTTTCGTTGCCGTTTTTAGGAGATACGCGTCGGACAGCCCACTTTTGGGCGGCATCGGCAAAAAAAAAGAAAACAGGAAAGAAAAAGACGTCAGCGCGGTTGTGTTCACGAGACATACATATACCTTGTGGTTCTGACGGCCGTTTTAACGGTTACGTGCCGTCGGTAGAATCAGACTTCTATTGCGAAATGAAAGGACGAATACATATCCTCTATGAAAATGAAAAAAATAACAGTATATACAGGACCGAAGGATTGTATTAGATGCACAAAATGAAGAGAGAGGGACAGATAGAGAGAGAGAGAGTGAAAGCGAATCGAGGAATAATTAAGACAGCCTACAGGCAGTTGATGCGCTTGTAAGCGGGGTTAAAGTCCGCGCAGTACTACATTGGTACAAAAGAGAAGTTGCCATATTTGCTTTTCTCTACAATCAAGCGGCCCTCGCCTAACTCCTCTGCAATCCCAGTGTTAAAAGGCAGTTTCTTCAACCAACGCACAATGCGAGAACCTAGGTGCTGTGGGCACTGATGTACTATGGTTTCTCGTTCAGTTGCGTCGGTATCATTTATGCAAATCGTCCGTCAACACGTGTAATATGTGCAAATTAAAACCTCTTCTACTGTTCCTTACGCTGTGTTTCACAGGGCATCACCACATAAATGTTATTTAGAAAAAGAAATAAAGGAGAATTAGTAGTTCAAAGTCAGAAAAACTGTTCTACTGTTCCTAACTTAAAAATGCATTCGTGCAGAACTGACCCGTGATGACTAACCAAGTATGCGAATAGCCGAAACACGTCATGAATGAGGCGTGTACTGCGGCGGGACTCCTGTCTCGCGCTTTCCTCTTGACACGTTGCGCCTTCTGGCGGCGCCACCGTGAAGTCCGCACACCCCTAGTGACGCTCTCACAGTGACCCAAGTTAGCTTCAAAGGGGTTCATTGAGGAGTGGAACATTTTCAGGTGAATAGGTCACATATTATACGGCACAATCTTCGGGATTGGCTCATATTTTTTGTGTGATCACTACACAGTTAAATAGCCGAAAAATACAAGACTGGCCATATAATGCTAAGAGTGTTATTCGTATTTGTCACAGCTTCGCCATAAGGGCAAATCAATGAATGCGATAGCAACATGTTAAAATATTACACGAAGTGTAAGACTCGTAGCTGTAATGGCAGTATGAATTAAAGTAAGCCTAAGCTTACTAAGTAAGAACGAGCTGTTGTGCTAGGGATGCTCTGTTCGAGTATTGTCATCGGACAATTTTATTTATATTTATTAATTAAAGCCAACAACGCCTCTGTTTTGGACCGATCTCCGAGGTAGCGCACAGCCGCGCCGATAACATTACGTCATCTTCAGGTTGGAGCTCTGGTACTGTTTATCATGATACCTTGCTGGTGAAGCAGCGCACAGACACGGACACAGTGAAGAGAAACAGGAAAAGACGACACTCGCTGCACTCGCAACTATTTTATTTCGGAACACATACTTCATGTTTATATACCCGCGCACCCTCGGGCGTCAAAACAAATCAAGGCAAGATTACAGGCTTCTTTTTTTTTTTTGAAATCATTTGCCCGCGCACACTCGGGCGTCAAAGACATGGCACTTATCTATCATGGTGTGCAATCTTATCGTAGTATGTTGCAACCCGAACAACCGTTTTTATTACACATTTTCTCTTCTCTTTTTTTTAGTGTACTTCCAAAAAGGCAACCTCACCGTGGCTTAGATGAACAGATGGCTGACTAATGCAACCCTCTCCCCTCTTGTGAATATGAAAGGCTTCGATTATTTCCCTGGTTAGCTGATCCTTATGGTGTGATAAAACTGTCGTATCATTGTAAAGTGGCCAGCACCCATGTTGTGAGCAGTGCCCCTTGATATGGGAATGAATGTTTCCCCCCAGTGACCTTTTGTGCTCCAAAAGTCGTGTTTACACACCGACCCGTTTGGCCGATGTATACTTTCCCACACGATATGGGCAAACAGTAGACTACAGATGACCTGCACTCAACAAGTTTTTCTTTATGCTTGACTGTGCACTTACGACCATTTACTTTTACTTTTGTTGAAACTTTACGATCCAGTCCGGCACATATTTTTCCGAGTTTGTTAGGCGCTGAAAAAACTACTCGTAGACCATATCTGCCACCGACGTTTTTTAAGTTATGCGCAATTTTGTGTGCATATGGTAGTGACACAATTTTTTTGCTGTCAGTCTCTTGTCTGTTGCGCTCTCTCTGATAGCCATTGCGCACATAACGAATCAACTTATACGCTGATGTACAGAGTACATGTTTTTCGTATCCTGCATTCTTTAGCCTGACAACCTGTTGGCTGAAAGTTTCTTTTATTTTTTCCGGGCAAGACTTAGTTAAGGCTGCCCTCAGGCACGAGAAAGCTATGCCACTTTTTACAATTTTAGAGTGTCCCGAATTATAACTAAGCAAGGGTTTTTCTGATCGTGGATTGTATGACCAGCAAACGTGGTCCGGTGTGGAAGTTAACGCCAAGTCTAAAAACTGTAGCTTGCCATTCTTCGGCAACTCAACAGTGAAAGCCAGTCCTTGGCTGTTGTCCTTGAACGCTTTTAAGACTTCATTCACTCTTACGTCCAAAACACCATGTTCGATTATAACCAAAAAATCGTCCACAAAGCGGAACACTTTTACCGCTAAGTCCTTAAGGTTTGCAACTATCGCTTTGTCTATGCTACCTAAAAAAATTGTGCTAAGTACCGGAGCTACTTTAGAGCCTATACATATACCGGACTTTTGTCTGTACATAACATTATTCCACATTACAAAGGTAGACTCAAGGTAAAATGTTAATAGTTCAAGAAATGTATTAACTGAAACGCCACATTTGTTGACAAATTCCATCTCGTCGTTGTCTTCCCGTTATACAGTGCCTAACACTCGATAATAAGGGACCATGCGGAATATTGTAATACAAATCCTGTACATCTATCCTGAAGAATTCACATCGTCCAGGGTTAGACGTGCTTAAGTACGTTACTAACGCTTCAGAGTTTGGTAAAACAAACGGATCAGTAACTATCAAGCCATTAAGGTGGTTTTGAAGGAATGAAATACAACCAACTGCCACGAGTCCCTTTCTGATACTATGGCTCTGAACGGAACGTCAACCTTATGTGTTTTTGCCACGAAAAACAATTCGAGGTGTAGGTTGCACGAGCGCTTAACTGCAGAAGCAAGTCGCTCAAAATTGTGGCTTGCCAGTAATGTGACTGCTTTATCCCTCACCTTTTTAGCTTTTACGTCGACACGTACGAAACTCTTTCTGATCGCAGTCATCGCCTTCTCTTGGAAGAGACCTTCAGGCACGACTACAAAACAACCTTCCTTATCAGAAGTCAGAAACCGTAAATCGTTCTTCACGCCAAAGTTCACTAGATTCCTTACGTGTTGCTCTTTTCTGTCGGCGGTCATTGTCCTGGAAAGCACATCCATACACTCCGTAATGAAACGTGGACGTTCTTCTTCGGCCACACGACGCGCCATGGTCTTGGTCAGTGCTACTTTTTCTGGTGGAGTGAAGGCTGGCTCGAAGCAGAACTTCGGACCGAGTCCAAGAATCCTTTTGTAGTTCTCGGGAACGGTGGCGTCTCCCAAGGTGACCACTCTGCCCTCCGGTGGTCTGTGCTTCTTTGGTCTAGGTAGGTGTGGTCTCGTGGTCGCCCACAGCCACTCCGCCAAACTGTCGGACGTCCTACACCACTCCCTGAAGCGTCTGTTGTGCTCTCGACCGTGAAGCAAGGCGCACGTTACTCTCAGGGAATCCTTGAAATGTCTTGCTTGTCTCCATAATTCGGCTTTCACAATCCTACAAATTCGTCTTGAGTGTGTTGAAGATGGCTGAAGGAAACCGCACATGGTTTCGAGTTCCTGGGGGCACACGTTGTACCTTACATGCCAAGATGCCACTCTTGCCTTGCAGACGCATATCGCCATAACTGTAGCCAGGGTGCTAGGGTCATATTGCTTGAAGTTGCTCGAACAAATAAAAGGGCCCGTTGTAATGGAAATGAAGTTCAGTAAAGTGGAAAGTTGGGCTAGTTGGTGTGTGATCATGATACCTTGCTGGTGAAGCAGCGCACAGACACGGACACAGTGAAGAGAAACAGGAAAAGACGACACTCGCTGCACTCGCAACTATTTTATTTCGAGACTTTTGGAGCACAAAAGGTCACTGGGGGGAAACATTCATTCCCATATCAAGGGGCACTGCTCACAACATGGGTGCTGGCCACTTTACAATGATACGACAGTTTTATCACACCATAAGGATCAGCTAACCAGGGAAATAATCGAAGCCTTTCATATTCACAAGAGGGGAGAGGGTTGCATTAGTCAGCCATCTGTTCATCTAAGCCATGGTGAGGTTGCCTTTTTGGAAGTACACTAAAAAAAAGAGAAGAGAAAATGTGTAATAAAAACGGTTGTTCGGGTTGCAACATACTACGATAAGATTGCACCATGATAGATAAGTGTCATGTCTTTGACGCCCGAGTGTGCGCGGGCAAATGATTTCAAAAAAAAAAAGAAGCCTGTAATCTTGCCTTGATTTGTTTTGACGCCCGAGGGTGCGCGGGTATATAAACATGAAGTATGTGTTCCGAAATAAAATAGTTGCGAGTGCAGCGAGTGTCGTCTTTTCCTGTTTCTCTTCACTGTGTCCGTGTCTGTGCGCTGCTTCACCAGCAAGGTATCATGATCACACACCAACTAGCCCAACTTTCCACTTTACTGGTACTGTTTCTCAGTTTTATTATTTAAGTCGCAGAAGATTTAAGATGAAAGGTATGCATTGTGGCTGTTTTGTTTCATGGCATTTGTTTGTGGGCTGCCATTCTCAAATTTCTGAGGAATATTTGCAACTACAGTGTTGGAAGGGTGAGGCACACAACCCGCATATAGCGCATGTCATATAGCATGGCATAACATGTAGCACATATACCTAAATATATACGAGACCTCACGGTGACGATGACGGCAAAAATTCGCTCGGAGTGTCCATATAATTGCTATCGCCATAAAAGTCGTATGCCACTTGTGTAAGACGCCGTCTGTGTCGAGCTGTTAGGATAGATATTTGCTTACTATCAACCGGATCCTCTGCGTTGCCGGCAATGCGTCGTGTTATGGTTGGCGGCACGCCTTTGACGCCACACAAAGAGCGTGACGGTGAATACCAACTGAGCGCAAAGTTTGCCGAAAAGTTTGAAGATCACTTTGCCGTCGAGCGTGGGTTCAAACTGTCTCATCACGTGCCATATTATGGATTCAAAAAGGGTATTGTGCGCAATTTCACGCGTGTCTATATATAATTTAAACCTCCTTCACTGGTTCATGCAATGCTCCTGTTGCAACCACGCTTACAGCGATCGTTCAGCGCAAACCTCCTCATACGAGTTCTGAATTCTTTCTCTGACCAAACGCGTAACCTATAAAAAAATTGCTGACAGAATTTGCGAAAACACAGAGAGCTAGCAAAATTGCCCAGCACCTTGGCTTACAGGTATTGGGAAAAAAGAAGAAGCAGAAGGTGAAATTTCCGCTCAAAATATTTAGCTGATATTGGACACGACAAATAGATACCGTCTTGAGCATACCTAATATATTTTTGCAATCTCTCTCTCTCTCTCTCTTTCTCTCTCTCTCTCTCACACACACACACACACACACGCACACACACACACACGCACGCACGCACGTACGCGCAAGCACGCACACACACGCGCACGCACACACACACACACACACACACACACACACACACACACACACACACACACACACACACACACACACACACACACACACTCTCACGCTTTCTCTCTCCACCTCTTGCACGCATGCACACAGGACACAGGTGCTCGAGGAACTGTAGTACGCCGTAAGTACGTCGGTTAAGTGAAACATTGCACTTAACGAACTGCAAAATCGATACCAAACTACAAACAATAAAAAAGACATATCTGATGGAAAAATGAACGCCTGCAGTTTCAAAGCGGCCACATGTTTCTTTTACCAGACAAGTAGAAGGAAGAGCTATAACTTGGAATGCTCGAAATTTGTTCCGCATCATAAGGAAGCAAATGCGCTCGTAATCATTAAAGCATTTACCTTTCTTCAGGAACTAAACGTGGTATTTTCGTGTCTGACCGTTTTCGTGGGGCACCGATCCCGAAGTTAGGTTAAATTAAATTAAACCGCACGGTACAAACAAATTAAAACCGCACGGTAAAAACCACGGTAAAAACGCACCTATGAAAACCGCGCTGAAAACCGCGGTGGTTCCTGTGGTAAAGGGAGCGTTCTCGCATTTTCTCTTCGTGACAGGTAGCGTTTAGAGACGCTGTCGTCAAGGCGCTGCAGCACTTCTTAGTCGCAGACTTCGTATGGGAGGTCCTTGTGGAATTAGCACTCGAAATACCGGTTTCCTCCAGCGTAAGGGTAAGGCACAGTGGTCAATTGAGTAAGAACAATACTGCAACATAGTGCCACAACTAACCACTTACCAAAGCATGGCCAACGCATTTTTGGATAAGAGCCGGAGTTGGCTCTTCATAAATTTTATTTGGTTTGTTCACACCGACTGTAATATCTTTCTGAAACGCTCCCGAAGGCTAGGAAAGCGCTAAAGTGCGGGTATCGTATAACAAAATGATAATCAATAGGACAAGACGCACAAACATGTACACGCTTAATCCGCCTCTTATATTATCCTCGATTTGGCACTTTTTATTTTCGAGCAATACATCATGTGTTGTCTAACCACCCACTAGTTCAGGCTCTCAAGTTAGTAATGAGCAGACTACGCCCAGAGAATTACGCCCCTCACGCAATACTAGTAAAAGAAATATCACTGTGTGGCGATCGCGCTGCAGCTTAGTTTAGCGCAGACGCTTATTCATCGACCATTGCGTCGTGAAGCAGAAAACGTCACAAGAGTTCGTCTATAGTGCCCCTTTATGCTGAACATATCGGTATTCGTTAAACCAGCTATTAGGGGAAGCACTGCATTCGGTCAATCCTTCCCAAGAAAAATGCCTGGTACTGCCGAATTTTAATGGCTGCTGCTACGGCGTGGAATAATTCATTTGTCCGTATCTTGAGCGACGAAATGTCCGCGGCACAGGACCCTCTCCTTTCTTTGCAACTACGTCGAGTCCCCTTAAATATTGTATAGGAAAGTAATTGTATAACGTGCCGAGATATTAGCAGCTACCAACACCACTCCGGTATATTCCTCGAACATAGCCTACCAAACAGTGGCTTGTACTGCATGCAGTACCAACGTGGAGAAGTAAATTTCTGTAGCTAAGCAAGAGGTGTAAGGAAGCTGCATACCGCCCTTGTGTATGCGTGTTTGTATGCCATAGGGTGACCTTAGCGGTGTACCAGCGATGCCCTTTATGATTCGACTCCAATTGGAGAGTGTGGAGCTCTGTCGGCGCCTACTCGCAAAGCCGCAGAGGCGCGAAAGATTGCACAACGAAGGCATTCACGAGCGCGCATTCACACACGCACACACGCAGACACGCACACTCTCTATAACTCCGCCCGCCAACGCGTGAGCCATGCGGCAAAGCGATGCGCGCGTGAACGCACGCGCCGCAACATCGCGTCACGGCAGGCGTTCGCGGCCTGCGCCCCTCACCGGACACGGCAGCGACCAGGAGCAGGAACAGGGTGACCCAGCGACGTCGTCGAACACCGCGCTGGTTGCTGCCGATGCAAGTGGCACAGGCGGGGCTCGCGACGCATAACTCCATGGCCGGCACGTTGCCTCCATGGACGCGGCTGGCCGCCGGGTCCACAGTGTATAGGAACTCTTTCTTTTAGCACTGGCCGTCGACTACTCCCCCCCGATCACCGCACAGCGAAACTGGGCCGAGGTCCCACCCCCAGGCAGAACGCCGTGGGACCGCGGCTTCGATCCGCGGTCGTTCACGCACCACGCGCGCACACGCACCGCACAGGCGTCCGGGCACCGAGTGAGCAGATCGCGATCGTCAGGGCGGCGCTGGCGGCGCGCAGACGCCGTGTCGGGGCTGCTCCGGGCGCCCTCTCCTCCAGACACGAGCGCGGGAGAAAGTGAGGCGCGCGGCTTTTAGGCGTGTCGAGGCGCCTACGGTGCTGCGCCCCGAGCGCTCTTTGCTGCCTGGTCCGCAGGGATCTCTGTTCCTATTTTCCTTATTTCGGCTCGTTTTCTTCGCGACTCGCACGCCTGTTTCGTTCTTGTTTTCTTTTTAATATTGCGTTCGGAGAACAAAGCTAGCTGTTCACGCACGGCCGAGAAACAGACCTGCAGGATGCCCGCGCGTTTCCTCCCGTGGCCTAGCTGGCTCTCGAGCAACAAACGACGCGGCGTTCGCCCCGCGCTCCGAGTAGAGAGAAGCAAAGCTCGATCGCTCGTTTTTCTGTACCCCCTCGGTGTTCTTTCTTTCTCTTCAGGCTCGTACCTAAAGTACAAGTGGGAGTGGAGGCCTACTTTTTACGACTTGTCTAGCTGGGCTCTTGCACGCCGCTTGCTGCCTTCCGCATCTGCAGCGACTCCTTGTGTGGATCGTACTCTGCCTCGTGCTGTGAACTCCTGCGGGAAGTGCGCCGCGCTGGACCGCCGATAGTGGAACCATTATTGTAATGGATGTCTACGCGAGTGTTGCCGACGTAGGGACGAAATCAGTTTGTTTGAGCTGGTGGCATTTTGCGCTGGTCATGTATTGCCCTGTGTTCTATTTGTGGGGCTAAATCGTACTGCAGGATTACTACCCCCGCTCTAGTTGCTGCTGGTATTGTCCATAACTTCGTAGTATGGCCTGTAACGCATCGCTCAGCGATTTCCTTGTTTGCTACGCAGGATGGAGGTGGCATGAAGAAGTCAAGAAGTCTATATACAGGTGGAAGCAATGCATGATTCTAGGAAAAACGTTTTATGCATTGCGCCCACCTCTATACAGTCCGAATGGCAAAAAAATTAATCTGGTTAACAAGAAGCCGCAGTAGACATTTCATTAGTAGACAGGAATATACAGCAAGGATAGTAAATTTCTCGGCCGCATAAACTTGTAAACATAGACATACTAACTAAATAAAAAAAAGACATGGTGTCACGCGCGCACAAGCCAACATGGACACATCTCACTCGATGACCGCGGAAACTCGCTGTCAAAACACTGCAGTGAGGAAACGCAGCAGCAGCCACGAGCGAATTGACCTTCGTGCAGCCCAAGGAAGTTTAAAAAAAAATTCAGTGCCCTTCCACCCTGTGAAGAAGGATGACCAGCGAAGCTGTGAATGTGGGCTGCTTAATGGCAAACTCCACCTCCGGCGCGGGTCGATCCCGGTATTGCACTACCTTCGGAATCGGTCCCCGTATGGGGCGTGCTTAACGCCTGCGTAACACCTGATTCACCACCGCCGCGGGTCGGTATTGCACTATCTTCGGGATCGGCCTACGTATGAAAAATTGTTGGTCTTTGTCCACGGAGACGAAATCTGCCAGAACCTAGCCATAAACGGCTTCGCTGTAAAAAACAAACAAACAAACAAACAAACAAACAAACAAACAAACAAACAAACAAACAAACAAACAAACAAACAAACAAACAAACAAACAAACAAACAAACAGACAAACTTGTGGACTGGAGATGGTATTCTAATGGTGAAGCCGGCCACCTCCATCTTTCCAGGGGAATCCATTAAAGTTGGCCTTTGGCGGAGGACAGGAAGCGTTTTGTTCTCACTTGGAATGACTTTAACCAAGGCCAATTTCGCCGTACATATGCTTCGCGATGTATGCTCGGTGCATGTCTGTGTCGCTGCTTTTACAATGAAGCTTGAAAGTCTTGGCAACTTGTACGGTAGATCATGCTGTCACTACTCAGTCTATGGTAGTGTTTTAGCCTGAAACAACATTCTACTATTTTCCAATTAGTCTAGAATTTATATTAACAGATCAAGAGCAGTTGAACTGCGGCTGTTCTCCGCGTAGTTCAACAAGGTTTCAAAGGGGAAGTAGGGGCAAGCACTGGCTTAACCTCTGCTGGTAGGAATCTGCGATTGCTGCCGCTCCAGAATTTCTTTTTATAACCTCCACGGTACAGCCGCACACATCAACGCGAAGTGTGCCGCGAAAACACAGCGCTCCGCGGAAATCGTACCCATCGCAGATGGCTTCCAAGTGTTACGAACGGCCTGCGGGGGCTGGCGATCTACGGTGAAGCAACCTCCGAACTCTCTCAGCCCGCTGCGGCGACTCGCTTTGTAAAGATGTCAATGCGCCGCATCCACAGTCCTTCGGCGCCGGGATGTCTAGACGCGGTCGGCGGACCAAGTATTGTTAGTGGATTCGCCGTCACCGTCATGGTTTGTTTGGAGCGGGGGAACTCCTGGAAAAAGCGGCGCCGTCCCACGGGCCTTAAAAGTCATCAGTCGATGGACAGTTGCGACGGCCACTGTGCGGGGTCAACTCTGGGATCAAGAGGAGCCTTCTCAGGGCAAGGCCCTTGTCTGCGAAAAGCCTCTGACCTCGGTGTGGTCAGCGAAACCTGTGCGGAAATGAGTGTGTAAACCCTCCCCCTCAAAGGCGGGTTGACTACGATGACTTTGGACGCTTCGAATTGATCGAAGGTTGAACGGCCGTTTTCCATGACCTAGGGATCTAGGAAGGATAGAGTGTTTATAAGCAGCCGTTATCGGCTGTTCAGGGTGCAGTCTCTTTCAGTCATGCTAGACTGATGAACTGTAACGTTCTCATGTAGATACTGCAAATAAATCCCATATTCCTCGTTCTCGATGAGAACAAGTCCTTCCCTTCAACAACGTCTTCAGCGTGGATGAGTTGGACGACGGCATGGGCCAGCTCCCATCTATTTCATGCCCGAACCCAACCCTTACACAAGATACAGCGGCTCGGCTGGGCGCGCGCGGCCGTCCGGGCCGCCCAAAGTAGAACGCACCCCCCCCCCCCCCCTTCCTACCCTCCACTCGAATCCTTGCGCGCGGCGGAAGGCGGCGCGCTTCCTCCCCGCTTTCTGCCGTTGCGTGCACGTGATTGAGCCGCGATGGCCGGATCACTCTCGCACGCTTTCACTCGCACATACAGCACACGGCGCGCGACGACGATTTTGTCGCCCGTAGACTCTATACGGAACCTCACGGCGACGCCCATGCCAACGGCAGAAATGCACATGGATCGTCCATATAATCGCTATCGCAATAATACACGTGATTCGATACACGTTAAGACGTGTATCGTCGGTGGGTTGTAACACGGAAGATACGGTGCTTGTGCATTAGTGCGAAATTTGTGAAGGAGCAACGAAAGCCTCACAACTTCTCAGTATGCACGTTTCACATCTGTATTGCGCCCACTTTCTTCGCAAGAGGTATTCAACGGATATTTTCTCTATTACCGTGTTTCCGTATTACCTTCAGTAGTCATTTGTGGTTTTTGGGATACCTTCTTCAGTGCGTGTAACTCTCTCGTTCTAGCGTAGAGCTTGTTGCTGGGCGAGTTGGTTGAGATCTAATGAATACATGCTGAAACTGATGAACCTTTACTGACACACTGACTGCACAATATGACAAAAATAGTTGATGTAGCTTGAAGCAGACATGGTAAAGAAGGGGCCCACTGTACTAGGAATGCATTTGAGTAGAACTTGTTGCTGGGCGAGTTGGTTGAGATCTAATGAATACATAGTGCTACATCTGATCTAATGAATACAGCGCACGACCTATCGTTTTTACTTGCCCTCCTAAGTCTCTATTTTCCTTTTGGCGCAACAATTTATTCATTATCGCTCGTTCCCTCATGGGGTCTTCTCTTCGAGAACAACGCCCCGATAATGCTGCATATCTTCCTTCCAAAAGTCGAGGTACTTGGCCACGTACTCCCTCTCAGCAGCCTCGATGGTGCTCCTCAAAGACAATCACAATGTCACCCCAGCTTCATCGCTTCTAGACATCCTCGAAACTGACATTTGACGAATGCTTATATCACCCGTAAATTCGCCATACGCCGTTGCCTAGTTCACATGCATTTCTCTTGCGTCTTCCGGCTACCGATAGCGCTGCACCTGGATGTTGTGCCTGTCAAAAACCATTCAGCGTTATTAAAGCTACGGCTCGTTCCGGCGGACCATCGCCCAAACCGCGGTGCCAATCTCACTAACGAAGTTGTCGCTGGCGTTTCAGAGGCAAATTGCAGATTGAATCCTTCCTGAATAGCAGTCAGTTACGAACCGTTCACAAGCTGAAACTGATTCTGTCAGTAATGGTTATTCGGTGCGTGATCATTAGCTTTCGTTGTGCTTCTTTCAGCAGAAGTGGATAATTTAGTTAGGATTTACGGTTAGTGCCAGCTGAAGGGGGGGGGGGTCGCAATCAAATGCAGTGCCATGAGAATGAAGACTTTTATGCTTATAGAAGAAAGCGAGAAGAAGGCCGTAGAGGAGGAGCACCGTATGGTAATAGACCTTAAAAGAGGGCGAATTCGTTCGGCATTTAGCGCTTACGCCAAGCTGACGGGCACACACTATGAAATCCCGAAACGTAAGAGCCCAATATTTATCCTCTTACAGATAGAGCATTCTTTGCGTTTCCTCCCTGTGAAGTAGCTGTAACCGTTCAATATATATTTTTTAAAAGCTAACCTTTCTTTCCCTCTCCTTTAGACTTTCCCAGTGCTGCTGCTGTCTGACACACCGCGACGGGGGGTGGTTCAGAGCGTGTGTATGCGACGGGAGAAAATAACTAGACTTTTTTCACCACGTCGAATGCACACAATGCCCTGTGGAGCTTCCTGGGCATCACCATATCATCTCTTGACAACTGCAATTTTCCGTGAGCCCCCGCAAAAGCATTGTAAAAATTGCAGCGCTTACCGTTCTACCAGCGTGCAAGTCCATAGTAAAGCTAGATAGCATGGTACAGAGGAGGGGGAGAGGACGCAAAGAATGGGCAGACACGATATAGTCGCGAAGCGATTACAAAGGTATCTTGAAAAAAAAAAAGTTCAGGGGCCGGATTCACAAATATTTTTGTTGAGGACGTTTTTCATTGGCAAGATACATTTGCTAATAGTTTGACTGTCATTGCATTTGGCTGGCGTCTGATTCTACGAACTGTTCGAGCGTAAAGGTTCCTTTTTTTTTCATTAGTACGGGCCAGCGGTGTTCAGCTAGCTGATGACTCATCAGAAGTACTTGGCTGGCTATGGTGCCCAAGTTCAATATTTCGTAAGTAATCTTGCGTCTGTTGGTCGTGGTTGACTTGGCGGTTGTCATTAAACCAGTATCCACAGGAATAACGTTGTGCAGCTAAGGAACATCCCAAGGAGTTATGTTTGGCAGCATTTGAAGCAAAATGTTTTTATTTCGCTTGCCGGAAAAAGACACGTGGACAGTCCGCCGTGTACGTCCTGTGAGACACTTGAACATCTTATATTGGGTTGTCCCGCAATCGTCAGACAACGCGCACTGCTAATTAGGCAATATGGACTGATTGGACTCAAGTGTGTGACCAACGACGATTGCCTGTTTCCGAGTGGGAGTGCTATTCAACGCTACCAGGCCAACAGAGCCTTGCTAACTTTCATGCAGAAAACTGATTTGGCATCCCGTTTACAGACATTTATTGCGTGTTCCTATTTTCTTTTCTCCGCGTCTCTGTCATTTGTTTATTTCACATACTCTGCTCATGCGACCCGGGAAACAAAGTTCAGCATACCATAATCTGGGTACCAGGGCACACTGGCATAACAGGGAACCAAGAGGCGGATAGGATAGCTCGAGGGCATACCAACCGGGCGTCCGACACATCCAGCCTTGAGGAACCCGAGTCAGTACCCATGGGCTACTCAGATATCCTAAATTATTATAAAGGGGCCAGACTGAAGTACCCACCCCCGGATAAGGATCTAAGCAGAGAGGATGCTGTTGCATGGTGACAACTGCAGACGGGTACTTTCCCGAATCTAAACCTTCTGAATAAAATTTTTCCTACACAATATGAGGCTAAGTGCCCATGGTGCAGAGAGAAACCAGATCTGTACCACATATCATGGGCCTGTCAAAATATTGAGTCCCCAACTATCTATAAAATTAAAAACCCGAGTGCGGAACAGTGGGAGAGTGTGCTTTCCAGTGTAAGCTTGAACGGCCAAAAGCGCCTAATAGAGCGAGCTCGCGGGTTGGCCATACTCAGTGGAGCCTTGGAGGAGGCCGTCTGAAGCCGCGAAGATCTCTTTTCTAGAGCCCAATAAATGTTTTCCGATCCGACCCTAGTTCTTTGTTCCTTATCTTCTCTTCTTCTCGTCTTTTCATTGTGTGCTCCCGACAGAATAGGCAGGTGTTGCGCCCCTCTCGGTTGCAGTTGTCAGCTAGCTCCATGCCTGTTTCCGTTGTATGCTTGGATGTTTCCCTAAATAATAATAATAATAATAATAATAATAATAATAATAATAATAATAATAATAATAATAATAATAATAATAATAATAATAATAATAATAATAATAATAATAATAATAATAATAATAATAAAAGCAGATTGAGACCTGGTGTCACTCAGTAGGCCCAACGGTGAGGCCATGGAACGAGTGAGAAGCTGAAAGAGCGGTTGTGCGCGTTCTATAGTTCTGAGCAACAACGTCAAGGGGTGTACGTTAGCGCGGTTACAAGACGGGACAAAAGAAGGCACACAGGGAGACACAAAGCGCTAACTTCCAACAATGTTTATTATCCAAAACCAGGTCATACTTATACACTCAGCCAACATGAGTCACAGCCACATGAACAGATAAACAATTGCAAAATTCCAAAGGTTTCGGACGTTGATGTAAATCGCGGCAGCCCTAGGCAAACCCTAAGCGCCTGGGCCTGAGCACTTTCGAGTGTACGGATGTTAGTTCTGCAGGCATTGGTCAGCACTGCCAAGCTGAAACCACTGTGTAAGAGTAGGTTCTCTTACACCGTGGCTGAACCTCAGGTACCCGAGAAACAGCGTCCGGTAAAGTTGCATCATCACGTGTACGCCAGTGCCAAATGTTTTTCGTCCAAGAAACTTGAAGATGTGAGAGATGGCAGCCAGACACTTCTTTAGGTACGATACGTGGGGACCCCAACAGAGGTCATAATTGATTATTACCTCTAAGAACCTGTACATTCTGACATAAGATATATTTTGTCCGTCGGTGGATGGATGGACGGCGTATTATATATTATTATTATTTGTTTTGCACACATATACACATATACACAGGTAACAGGAAAGGGATAGCGAGGAGCAGGCTGGCAACTGCCACCGGAAGGGGCACAACGCCTGCCTACTCTTCTGAAGGGAGGCGACAGCAACACAGAAATGGAAGATAGGGAGGAGGGGAGGAAAAACGAAAAAGGAAAGGAGAGCAACAGGACAAGTCTAAAGACCAAAGTAGAACACTGCAACAGGACAAATCTAAAGACTAAAGTAGAACTCTGCAGCCGGAATTAAAGTGACGCCGCGTCGAACAGCCTCCACAATTATCAACCACGTCCATGGCTAGTTGGCTATGCGGCTGATTGTGTTCTCCACGATGAGACGCCAAGTGAAGCTGCACGTAATCACCGTTTCACGTAATCACCTGCACGTAATCACCGGTTCACAATATACACTACAAGGTGTTTGAACCCGCCACCTCCCATCTTCGAAGGAAGAAGCGTTAGGGTACAGTACTGATCACACACAGTAGGGCCGGTCGCTAAAGGTCATGCTACAACTGAATGTCGAATGTTCATGCTACAAACGTGAACCTAAGTTAGTTAGGTCTATAAAGGTTAGTAGGGCGCGATGGGCCTGATCACGTTTAGATGCACAGCCACTGGGGTATAAACATTCCTCGAGTGTCGCACACCGCAGGCCAAGGAGATGATAGTTTCTCACTAGTGACATGCGCTGCGCACTGAAAGCGGGACACTCAAGTATAAGGTGCTGAAGTGTCTCGTAACAGCCACAAGACGTACACAATGGACTTTCCGCACGCCCTTGTCTGTATAAACGTTCGTGCACGTTCACGCAACCAACCCTCAGCTTGAGCAGTTGTGCTCTAGCGCGACGAGGCAAGCCTCGACCACGAACACGGGGCGGGAACGTTCCATTTGCGACGCGCTGATCTGGATGCTGCTTGAGTAGGTGGCTACGAATCAACAGACGAGCGTCATCAAGCTTGCACGTAATTTCTGGGCAGTCACAGCTGTTATGAACGCAACTTGAAACGAGCCGATCAGCTTCTTCATTGCCGGCGATTCCTACGTGTGAAGGTATCCATTGAGCAACGAGACATACCCCACGTGATGTAATTTTGCTCGCAGAGTCATTAATGCTGCGCACAAGTGGACAATCAAGCTCACTGCGTTGTAACCTGCTAAGGGCAGCACGGGAGTCCGTAAAGATGACAACCTTCGATGTAATTAACTCCTCTTGCACGTATTTCAGTGCAACATTAATCGCTGCCAGTTCCGCAGTTGTTGACGAAGTTGGATGAGGTATTTGAAAGATACGTCGTACTTCTGTTGAAGGGCAGTAAAAAGCTTCAGAGGCGCCTTGACCATCGTTGTGTACAGATGCATCCGTGAAAACTTGAAGATAATCTGGAAACTTTTCGAACCAGTGAGACTGAGCCAATTGAAATATTGCCGAAACAGCCATATCAGACTTTTTGTGCATGTCAGGGATTGTGAGGAAAATGGGGAATACGTGTTTCGTGATACCTTTTGGAGGCGGAGACGTATCTGAAGCAGCATGTTCAGAAATAGTAGTGATATCCATAAATAATGCCGCCATTTTTCCCATGCGAGATAATGGGCGGTGAATCAGACGATCAAGGAGCGATTGACCATTCGATGCGCGGTGCAGACGCTCAATGTGATACAGAGCTCTCTGATCTGCTTGCAGCCTCAGGGGTAACTGATGCGCTTCAGTAAGTAATGCAATAGATTGCGCCTCACGAGGTAATCCAAGCATTAGTCGAAGGGCAACGCGATGATCTCGCTCCAGTTGGGCCATCAAACAAGGTGGTATGTTCAAAATTGGTAATGCGTACAGCATGCCTGAAAGTACAGATGACTGGTACACCTGAAGAGCCGTTGTTTGGTCGCAACCAGCACCTCGAGCAGTTAAGGCGGCCACATACTTAAGAAGGGAGTGCGATTTGCGTCGTACAGATTTAACGGCAGGACGCCAAGAGATGCGATCATCCACAATTAAGCCCAAATAACGGTGTTGTCGCACCCAGTTTATAGGCGTTTCGTCAAGATACAGTCGGCTCATTGTTCGACGAGCGCGTTGTTTAGGGTGATATGCTATTGCAGCCGACTTAGCAGGTGATATGAGCAGGCCAACTTCACCCAAGTACTCCGAAGTAGCGTTGAGAGCTCTTTGCAAGCTTGCACGAAGTCGCGGACCAAGGTGCGAAGGGCCGCTTATCCACAGAGCAATGTCATCTGCGTAGACAGCTATGCTCACAGGGAAGTCAGTGTCTCGAGGCAAACGACTTGGAAGCGCGGCGAGTGCCGCGTTAAACAAAAGCGGTGATAATACGCTGCCCTGTGGAACACCACACGTCACATTTCGGTATTCACTAGTTACTCCTCCGACACGCACTTTCATCCGGCGCTCCGACAGAAAATTACGCACAAACTGGAGCAGACGACCCGAAATTCCCGCGGTTGCAAGAGCGAAAATAATCGCCTTGTGCGGAACTGAATCGAAAGCTTGCTGTATGTCCAGGAAGAGCATGTAGGCGGAATGCTTGTTTTCTTTAGCAAATTCGAGTGCTGAGACGAGGTCTGATATGCTGTCCAGAGCCGAACGGCGGCGACGAAAGCCACTCATGACATCAGGGAAAAAATTCAGCTCCTCTAGCCTGACATCTAAGCGAAACAAGACCATTCGCTCCATTAACTTGATGATGTTTGAAGTTAGGGATATTGGTCGGTAGGACTTCACGTGCCTTGTCGGACGCCCGGGCTTTAAAATTGGTATTACCACGGACGATTTCCACTCAGCAGGGATTACACCGGTTCTCCATACTTCGTTATACTCGTCCAATATACGGTCATGGAAACTCTTATCAACGTTCCGCAATGCTTGGTACGTCACACCATCTGCGCCTGGAGCAGTGCGGCGTTTGGAGAGGCTCAGCGCGTGTCGCAGCTCCTCAAGAGTGAAATCTGCCTCGTCCATCTGGCAAGCTGGACCGTAGGAAGCGATTACGGTGCTGTGACTTGACAAACAAGGAAGGTCGCTAATTGTGGTGTCACTGGATGCATGAGAGACGAAAAGGTCTGCAATTGCCTCTGTTATTACTTTTGGTGACTGGCCAGTCGCTATACTCAATGTAGCCGTAGGATTCTTGCAGATTTCAGGAGTGCGGAGAGCCTTCAGTATGCGCCATACATTGCCGAAACCACTCCCAGTATGCAACGAACTACACAAAGCTTCCCAGCTCTTGCGACGAAGTTGTTTTGTATGCCGCCGTATGGCTGCATCAAGGCGATTGTATATAGTCCAGTCGGTGCGTCGTTTAGAGCGCTGCGCCCGTCTATAAGCGCGCCGTCGACATGCGCGGAGCCGCAAAAGCTTGAGATCGGGATTTGGTTTGCCGATATTCCGTCTTCGTTGTACTGTAGCTTTTTGTAAGCACTCACTCATATGTTTAAATAGGCTGTCTTGAGATGGTGCCTCTGAGATCAGCTGTCGGAACTTGTCCCAGTTAGTAACTGTATAAACGACATCCTGGCGACCCGCAGTATGTGTTGGTGTTAACCAAATGGGTAGCTGATCTGAGCCCCACGGGTCGGGTTCACATGACCAGGCTAAGCACACATCTCTCGTTGTTATCGCAAGGTCTATTGTGGAATGCTCTTTTCCTCTACCAATAAATGTCGGTGAACCATCATTCAGTATTTGGAGATCGTTCTTGATAATGAACTCGTTAATCTCTGCCCCACGATTGTCTTGGGGACGGCTACACCATCGTGGATGGTGGGCATTAAAGTCCCCGCACAACACAAACGAGGCACCACACCGAGACACTAAGCACTCAAGTAGCGACGTATCGGAAGAACGTGTAGGCCTGTGGTATATGCTTGCCACCGTCGTACACACACCTCTGAGGCTCACAGTAACAGCGGCACACTCAAACTCATCGTCACAGATGCCGTCTGTGTCAATAACCGCGAAGTCCAAGTCAGCACGAATGTACACTGATGCTTTTGAAGCATTGCGCGTATGCGCCGCCTCCACACACTGGAAAGAGCCACAAGCTGGTTCCGCGCATCGAGTGTTACTGTGGACACCCACGAAGCCTGGCAATCGATATTCGTCTTTCCTGACGTTAGTTTCCTGAAGCGCTACAATGTCTGGTGGAGTCTTCATAGCGACTAGTCGAAGGACTAAATCAGCGTGCCGCGGTCGCATCGACCTGACATTCCATGGCAGCACAAAGGGGCGAGGCTGCTGACAACTGTTAGAATTGTTTCCGGTAAAACGTCTAGCGAAGGCCATCGAGGACAGGAACGAGTGCCTCCAAAAGTTGCTCTGCTGCTGACGCTGCTGGAGTCTGGCGACCGGCTATCAGAGATCTTATGACGTTGACAAGCATCTTTAGAAGATTGACAAGTTGCACATCGTCGTTGGTTGATACCGGTTTAGGTACTGTGTTTGCAGTGCTTTCCACTGTGGTCGAAGTCTTTGTAGATACTTGTTCCGGCGGTTTCGATGGAAGCGCTGGCCACGATGTGTCTGAGAGGCAGAAGGTCCGCCCCCCTGCTTTCTGATGCGTTGTTTCTTTGTCACTCTTGGAACGCGCTGCTTTTCCTGTCGCTGGGGCAGCACTACGGCGACGGGAGCTCTCATCTCCTGCTGCCTTCTTTATGGCTTTCTTTTTTAGTGCCTTTACTTCATTCTTCAATGAGGGACATCCTTTATCCGTTGCCAAATGTTCACCATTACAGTTAGGGCACCGACATGCCTGACTTTCACAGGAATCTACATGGTGATTTCCACCGCATTTGGCACAGACCAGATCTCTGGTGCAAAAACCCTGAACATGACCAATCTTGAAACATTTATGGCATTGCAAAGGCCGTGGTACGAAAGGTCGAACAGGATAGCGCACAAGTCCAGCCTTTATATGACTAGGCAGCTTTCCAGAGGCGAAAAATATCTTCATGCACTTTGACGTGCCCAGCCTTCGAACGCTAATTATTTTGCATGGTGGTGTGCAAACGATCATGGTCTTAAAAACGTCGTCTTTGAGATCCAAGTCCACATCAGATACGACACCGGCCACTATATTTGTACCCTGTGGTATGTAGGGACGTGTGTGGACCCCACAGATTTCAGACAAACCAAGCAGAGTTTGCACCATCTTATCATCAGTCGTGTCAACGGCAATGACATTTTTCCAGGGGTTCACGCGAACCTCTTGGATTAGTCCAGGGGCCAGTTTGAAGAAAAAATCATTAAGTTTTTGTCGAGAGATAGCATTCACGCTTACCATCGCGTCGATGGGAATGAAAGCTACTGTCGTAGTCTTGATGGTGCTGTATATGATAGTCCCTTCACTTGAGGACGACGCCGGAGACGTCCGTCGTGGGCGGCGGCGCTTGACAGGTATGAAAGCATCCGAATCTTCCGATCTTGAGTCAGAAAGCTCGGAATCAGTAGCGTCGGATCCTACTGCCGAACTGAGCCGCTTCCGAGCCGCGGGCGGTCTATGCTGACCGCCAGACGCGTCCAAGACCATATCTTTCATGGCAAGCTCCGCGGGGAGGATCTCCCAGCAGAGTAGAAGACTTCATGGTGCAGCACAAACGTCGTTGCCTGTTACTGATGCACAAAAAAAATGTAAACAGAGAAAAACTGCAGCACCAGAAGAAAACCAGCAACCGAGCACAGTAACTTCGTCGTCGTCCGGACGGCGTACGAAGTCATTGGCTTCCAGCTAAACGTGGTGAATGTACATTTTTCTGGGGAAATCTTAAGGCCTTGTTCACCATGGTACGTTGATGACAAAGCCGTAGATTTTTGGAACCTAGTACGGGCCTGAGAACGTGTCATGCCAGATTCTCAGACGCAGATGTTACCCCCCATAGATTGACATCTCCACAGTATTTGGTAGGGTGTTCTACGAGACCAATAGCCACAAGGTTGAAGAGTGTGGGGCTCAATGCACCACGCAGGGGAATTCCAGGGTGTGTGTAGCGTTGAGAAGTTCAGCAGTCTTCGCTATTGACAAAGAGAAACCGCATGTGTAAATAACTGCGTCTCCAATGATAGAGTCGACCGCTGAGGCCAGTCATTTCCAGAGCCTCGAATATTGCCTCATGAAGAACATTTTCATATGCTTTTTCTATATCGTGGAACATGGCGACAGATAATTGCTTACACGCCTTTTGACGCAGAACGTATGTAACCAGATTGATGACGTCGTCGATGGAGCATCGGTGACGTCGAAAGCCAGCCGTGGCGTTCGGGTTAACTTCGCATCGTTCGACGTTCCATCAAGTCTGGCGAGGATCATCTGTTATATCACCTTCACAATGCAACTAGCATGCTTGATTGGACTGCATGAAATAATCTCTACAGGATACTTGCCAGGTTTGAGGAGCGGTACCACGAGGCCGGTCTTCCAATCTTGAGGAATGTTTCCATCCTGCCAGGACTCATTGAAAGTGCACAGCAGTGCACTTCGGACCTGTTCATCGAGGTGGTACAATGTATGGTAAGATATACAATCTCTGCCAGGTGATGACGGCTGGTTACGTAAGGCAAGTGCCGCGTCGAGCTCTTGAGTGGGGAATGCCAGATCCATGCGTGTATCCCGTGTGTCCGGAACGTAGTTAAATATAAGTGAACTTGTGCCTCTTGACTGTCCTGCAGTCATAGCACAGAAATCTTCCGCTACATTGAGGTCTTGTCGGTGTTGGTAGGACCTTGAATGGAAAGAGCTGTTGCGGAATAGAACGTAGGCATGTCGCCGTTCACCATGTTTGAGATGGTGGTTTATAGGGATCAAGGGCCCCACAATATTTTGCCTATTGCTTGGATACCAGTTTATCTGTGCGACGTTGTATCTTCTTTTGAGTGCGCCGGGCTGTCCTTAAGTCGTGAATGGACTTCGTGCGTCGGTATCTTAGTTCAGCGCGACGACGGATCACGCGAAGTCGCTCCAACTGCACGTCGAATTGTGAGTACTTCGGTGACCACATGAGCGTGCACATCCGCTTCTTCAGTAGATTCTTGCAGTCCAAAGCAGAGCCTTTTCTGAGAAGCGTCCGCCAGTAGGTTTTTAAATTTCATCCAGTCTATTCTTCGTAGTGTGTTAGCCGGATGAGTGTTAAGCATCCCGTTGATCTTAAGGTAAGTGGGGATGTGATCACTCTCATGTGTATCAATGCCCAAAAAACCACTTGACGTGCGTGGCAAATCGGTGTGAGACAAAGATCAAGTCCAGGCGGCTGCTCTCAATAGAAATGTAGGACACGCATCATACAGCAGCAAGAGATGATGAGAGGAGATAAATGAAGTGAGTGGCCGTCCCACTGCGCTGACTCGTGAGTTTTCCCAAATGGTACGGCGGGCATCGAAGTACCCAGTGACAATCCATGGACCAGGATATGCTTTTAACATGTATTCTAGTATTTTGATGTAAGAGGAGATATGTACGCAATTACGAGTGTAAAGATGAGCTTTTATTTTTAGCGGTAAGGCAGCAATGCTGATTTTCATCATGAGGGTGGGTGCACAGGCTGGTCGACGTAAGTAAGCTCACGGCCAATAAAGACGACGACCTGGCTACTTTCACTGTTGCTTGAGGACGTAATTGACTCGTAGCCGGATAGTCTGCTTGGTGGGGTAATTTTCGTTCGCAGATAACGTTGACTACACATCGGTTAATATGTGCAAACTGGCGGAAACCATCGTTCAGTTGGTAAGAAGCAGTCATATAGGCTGGTGCATGGAAGAAACACAGCTGCGCTTTGGCGGCTTTCCGCATCGCAGATGCACGAGCTGACAAGATCTCATCCTATGGTGTTCTTTCTAAAGCTGACCATTCGCTCTTGTTCCAAAACCAAAGCTGTACGCTCTCTAAATGCAACAATTTATTTTGACGTGAAGTCGAGGGTTACTGTGCTTCTATGCGATGAGTTAAGATATATATACTTTTTGCCAATATGGAATCTTCAACGGTACTATGTGCTAACGAACATTCAGGCGTCTGCTGTGAATTTCAATTTCCACGCTCAGCAAGCACACTGCCGAAGCAACAGACCTATGCAAATGGTTTTCACTCAGATGAATTGAAAATCACTCTGACGCGTTAGCTCTGCTTATAAGTCGGCCAGCCAACCTTTTGTTTTCTTGCTACTAATGTAGAATAAACTTATTACCGAAGAACACGTGGTAACTCGCAGTTCCCTCGCTTTTAACAAAGTTCAAATTTTTCTGCGTTCCAGCAATTTACTGACCTTACTATGCTTCAACAAACTGCTGGACTTGGGAAGACCAAATGCAAATACTCTCTCAAGCGTGAACAGTTCTTGTTAAAGAATGCGCCATAAATAAGTCAGTGATCGATAAGCCTGTGCGACTATGTTGTGATTAGGGGCTGCCATTGGCCTGAACTTTCGATATACAAGTTGCAGCCTGACTGGCTGTCATCTCTCGGACGGTTTCTGTATCACTGAAGAAGCGAGGATGCCATCGCGCAGCGCAGCGCGAGAACAAAGCAAAGTAACTGATCAAAGGCAATCCTCGCAGAGGGAGTAAACGAACAGAGCCAAGCGCTAACAAGAGTGCAACTAACGAGGCCGGGCCGTATAAACATACACTCGGTCCGGCCCGACTCTTGCTCCTTCATACGTCCCGTCTCAGTTATTCTTTCCTCCTCACCCGATGTGCAGTCCACCGAACGGGAACAGCCAGCAGCCGTAACGGGAAGGAACGGTTATCTGAGGTTGCCTGCTCGACTCTTCTCGGGAAAAACGGAAAGAAAACAATGAACATACAAATGTAATCGCGGAGCAACCGCTACAAGGACGTGGAAGAGAACAATGCAGCGAATGCAAGGAAGCCCAGAGAGTAAAGTCCTATGGCACATAAAATGTGCAAATGAAAGACGAAGCGCAGGAAACAAAAGCGGTAGCTCGAGAGAAACCTCACGATCGATGGCAGCCGCTCCAAGGATGGCACTCGCCTTTATTACAAGTGCGTACTTTTCCTTTTTTTCCCTTTTCGATCGTTTCCCCATCCATTCCTTTTTCCTTCTCGTTCTCTTTCACGAGCGGATCCCTTTGGTCTGCAAGCAAAGGTGACGGTTCCACCTCTTTTTATTCTTTATTTTTTGTGACGCAGTCGTTGAAGCACATTGTTTCTGTGCAATTTCTTTTTTTCTTTTGCCCAGTTGTCGCCTCCGAGGGTTCGGTGAAAAGCGCGCTGAAATATTCACGACGCATTGCTGGTTCTTTCAGCCGCGTCATGGCGCGTCAGTTCGGTGTGAAGTGGTTCTTCCCCAACTCCTTCATCACCAACGTCCAGCGCTGTGATCGTGAGCGGAAGCGACACAACCAGATGTTCACACACACATACGCACACGCACGCACGCACGCACGCACGCACGCACGCACGCACGCACGCTATCTCTCTTCTTTCGTCACGAGCCCTCCGACTCATCGTTATTTTTTCTTGTACTCTTCTTTAAGAGTAGGCAATGATATATTCTATAAACTGCCAAGAACGCAACGGAGACAGAAAAGGTGATTCGGCAAATAATAATTGCCACTCTCCTTGAAAAGAAGTACTCGTCACGTGGGGCCACTTCAGCTGTGGCAGAAATAAGGACGATGGAGCACGCTTATGCACTCGAGTAGCAGATGTTTCACTGCTGAGTTAATTTAGGCTACTACATAACGATGCATTATGTTTGTTACAGTGAAAGTGAGTTTAAAGCGTGTAATGAGTTCGCACTGGCCTTGCGAATGGTCGAGCTTCGAAACTGTTCAAAGCAAGGCTTTTTGAAAAGATTACTCTGCTTACGTAGAACTGAATATCTTTCTTGATTTAAAACTAACCCTGAACTGGGCTATATTCCCACTGCCACCTGAAAGCAAAATTCTCTCACTTGGCCGTAGAGTAGGCGGATGTATTGCGTCACATTTTTGTTGAATTTATTGTGAAACTTCTCCTCGTATTCTCACTGACTTATAAAGGGGGTTCTGTAGTGCTCTATCTGGAATATGTGTTCTTCCGAAAACGCACAATAAAATGAAGTAGCGCTGGCGAGAAAGACGGCGACATAATGTATTAGTTGCCAACACTTGGAATACAGAATAAATCAACCAGTCAATCAACTAATTATTTCTTATTGATACGGGAGGCAAGGAAGCGCTTCATGCCTGCTGAGAAAAAAACTGCAACATATAAAAAAGGCAAAGCTGAGTATATTAATAAAAAGAAAGGCTTATATTAGACGCGGAGAGGTCTACTTGAGGAAAATTTTTGTTTATCCTGCTATTCTTATCGAGAGAAAGTAGAATAGGAGAAAAGGGGGTTATGAGAAGTGGTGATGAAAATGGGCACTACGGTCCATACCCATGGTTGGTAATAAAGTGCAGGCTTTCGTGGGTTTTGGGAGCATGACCCTGCAACTTGCGGATCTGGATGCGCACACACAACAACACAAACAAAAGTGTACTTTTGTACGAGTCCCTCTCAGCCGTAAAATTGTTACGGCGTTCAAGCGCTCAAATCGCAGACAGAATCGATACAGCGCGCGCAACGGTCTCTCGTCGATACAGTTCCCGTTCAGCCCAGACACTAAAATCAAGCTGTCGGCCCTACGAGGTGCGTCTCCGTTTCCCGTCGTCGCGGCAGTGCCAGGCGGCAGAGCCCTTCTGAAGGCCACACACAGACGCGTACGTGTGGCTTCCTTGTCGTTGCCAACTGCCTTGTTTGTTGACAGATTGACAAATGCACGACCGCCTCGCGAGGACGACAATCGTCCTTCTAATCAACGCTGTCTCCATCTCTGTCGATTATATGGCAGCCCGAATCACCGCCCGGTGCTCACGGCCGCCCATAGTCGTGGCGATCCGAACTGGGTCAGTTCTGCGGGACCTCGAGCTAGCCCATGTGATAGATGATGTCATTATATAAAGAAATAGGGAAAGAAAGAAAAAAAACGAACAAATAAGAATGAAAAAAAAATAACGGAAGAAGGCCGAGCTCCCTAGCCGCAGCTGAACACGGATATTGTAACATCATAGTAGAGAGACGAGGAGGGGGTAGGCCAGAAAAGGACTAGTGTGGCTTTGAGCATGGCGACCGCCCGACAAAGGAATTGGCGGGAAATCGTCCAGGGACGCTGGGACTGCCTACTTGTTCGCCGAAGAAGAACATTGCGCGACACGATAAAGCAGAAGAAGCGGAGACCGAATAAGGAGGGACTAAACGAAAAAGAAAAAAAAGAGAAGAAGCGGGAAAAACTTGGGAGTGAAACAAGAAAGACGCCGTTTTGCCTGAAAGGCGAAGCATCGATTGCGATACCAAATTAGTAGATAGCTATTCCAACTAAGGATAGTAGCTTTATCGACCGTATAAACTTGTAAGCATTCGCTTACTGACTAAATTAACAATGATATAATGTGTAAGTGCGACTGATAGAGGACGTAGAAAGAAATAGAGACACAAAGACAGCGTTGCGTTTGCGTCTCCGTTTCTTTCTACGTCCTAGTTCAGTCGCGTTTGCACATTAAATCATGGATTCAAACCGACTAGCCCGCCAACGTGTTTTAACTGAATTAAGAAGCACGGTGTCACGCGCGCACAGGTAAACATGAACACACCTCGCTCGTTGAGCACGGTAACTTGCCGTCAAAATGCTGGAGGGAGGAATCGCAGCAGCAGCAGCGATCGAATTGAGCTTCGTGCATCTCGCGCTTCAACGTGAACGAAAGGACGCAAGCACAGCGCATGCGGAGCTACCGGCACTACGCGCACAATGCAAACATTGCAGATCGCTTTGAAGAGAGGCCCGAGCGGGCGTGCACTTTGTTAACGTCGCAGATCGCTTTCAACTTACGGCACCCGCACGGTCGCGTCGTACGCAGCAGCCACCGGAGAAGTACGCCCCTCCCCTCCCTCGCCTCACCCTCGTGACTTGCACGCTACAGGAGAGGGCGCACTTCCGGCTCGCCTTCCTCTCTCGCACTCGCGAGACTTTCCTCTCGCCCGCTTTCACTCGCACATATAGGACACGGCGCGCATCAACGATTTTATCGCCCTTGTGCTTTTCACGGAACCTCACGGCGATGCCAACGCCGGCGGTAGAAAAGCGCCGGAAGTGTCCATATGTTTGCGCAATAAAAGGAGAAGTTGCTTGCTATATTTCTTCTCTGTTGCGCCAATTTATTAGATAGGTTTTCAGATTAGGTTTTTATCTGATTGCGATTTCTGCGACTCAAGAGATATTTTTCAAACACGGAAGCTTAATAAAGCATCCGCGCTTACGCATAATCAAAGCAAGGTGTGGTATTAATACCGCACTATTTTTCTGCAAATATTTTATTTGCGAAATCACAGAGCCATTTGAAGCCATGAGAACGAAGTTTAGGCAAAACCGTGTACTAAACTCTAGTACTTAATACGTAACCTTTAGTATTTCCCTCTAGTACTTTTTGCAGGAATATCTACGGTCATATGAAGACAAATACGCCCTGTTTGTCCTCAATCAAACTTATTATCCAACGTATTAGGCAGAGGGACCTAAACAATGTATTTGTGGCATGGTTCCGACGAACTACGAGCGACCGAAGGATTACATAACGAGAGTGGTGGCTGTAAGAATTTTGCTACGCTTTATTAAATGTCCGTGTTTCAAAAAATGTGCGATCTTTTCTCTTCAGTCACAAAAATCGCAATCAGATGAAAATCACCACTATCTTATAAACTGGCGCAACAGAGATGAAATATAGGAAGCACCTTTTCCCTTTATTGCGATAGCAATTATATGGACAATAATATGGACGTAAGTCTGGTTAACCTCCCTGCCATTCCTCTCTTTTATTCCTCTCTCTCGCTCTCTGCAATGTGCATGCATTATATCGACACCACGTAATCGAGCTCTCATCCCCTGACGTTAACATACCATACATTCTGTGCTTCAATGCGAGGTGTAAGCGACCCCTGGCATTTACTTACGTGGAACTTGTACTGCTTGTTCAGACCTCTGGTAACCGTTGACAATGCAAAGCGACAGCTATACATTAAACACGTTAAAGTGCATTTTCGGCAGGCGTCAAGGGTAGTGCTTAGCCAGGTGGTTGGGATCGCCAATATGCTCTCCCCGTGGTATCCACTGCCGCTAGTTATAGCATGAGACGCATTACGACTGCGATTGCAGCGCGGTCATCGCGTTGCAGGAAACGAACGCACCAAGGCCGAGTTACGTCATGCCAGAAACACTTCAGGATACATTCTATTTGGTAGCAGCTGTAATCGCATATGAAATATTCTTTTTCTTTGGATACTCGAACGGCAAACGACGATGCGTTGAAGCTGACAGGTTCACATTTATAATTGTCAAGCCAAAACATGAGCAACCCTTCCCCTACCGGAAAATGAGGGTAAGCGGACCTTGTCCTGCGTGCCGCTGACCTTCGTCACAGTTAAGTGATGCAGAGGTAATGGTGCCGGATTGCTTCGACCTCCCGCTTACTCAATTCGGGATCTTCTCGTTGCTGTCCGATTGCCTGGGCTCGGGTGCCTCTAACGACTGGATTGGAGGGCCGATGGTGAACCCTTTCACGGGCGAGCTTTCGCCAACCCTCGTCGTAGGCTGCCTGTTCCTTGGGGGAACACATAACGCGTGGCCGTCCTATCCGCTTTGCGGGACTGAACTTAATGGAAACAAAGCCGGTGCGGCACACACGAAACACTTTCCTTCCATTTCCCTCCCCGTTGGAAGTGAAGTGGCCCTGATTGGTTGCCCGCGCCTATATTGCAATACTTGCTAATGACTCACGCTCCGGCGCTGCCGCCACTGTCGACTTAACAAACCACCCTTTCCCGCAGCTGACCTGTTCTGTGAGCAGCTGGGTTTTTTGAGTGACCACAACGCCACCGAAACATATGAGCCAACACAAGCTTCGCTTGAAAAGAGCGAGTGCGTAACGCCAAAACCTATCGACTCTGCCCATAGCGGAACTGGAAAATGGCGCGAATCAGAAGGTGGGAGCGAAAGCAGCTCCGACGTGACAAGGCGTGAGGACAATGACGAACGTTGAGCTTGTCGACTAGTCTGGCATGCGGTGTCGAGTGGATGCATAACCACGTGAGTAAACGAGCGCATTCGCTTCCTAAATTTGTAATCACTAGCGTGTGTTTGGAGCCGCTGGAACATATATTATGTGAGTGCCCAGCCTTCTCCAGCGCCAGGGCCTCTCTGGCGAAATTTTATTGCAAGCAGGGTTTACCCTGCTCCAAGCAGGCAGAAACCACACATCCCCCGAGTTGCCAGGAAAGGCGGAAAGCTCTCTTTTGCACTCCGCTCTATTCGCTTGTCGTTCCCCTGAACTCCTTCCCTCCACTGTGCGTTCTAGGCACTATTCCTGCTTGCGAACTGGCACGTCCGTGCAGACCTCCATCATCACCGGCTGTTCTCTCTTTAATTCCCCTACCCTGTACAGTGCGATTGATCTGTCCTCTTTCGAGAGGCGGTTAATGCACTTCCGGTAGCCTAGTTTTCACTCCCCAATCTTCGAGAATTTCGAACGCGAGGGCCACTGGTGCCGGACTTTCAGGAAGTGAAAGAACCACGAAGTGAGGGAGGAATTGACTTGCATATCCAAACACCGAATCAGAAGAATATCGGAGTCTAGTTCACCGTTATGCCTCGGCAGAATTCGCATGGTTTGGAGACTCTCCTACAGAACTGTCGGAAGACTTAATAAATATTTTCTTTTTCCTTTTATTTCAACTTACCACAAGCACCGACAGTGTCCTCTGTCTTCTCTGGCAGCCAGGTGCGGTCGCTGCCCGCTTCGACCGATCTTCGTTTTTGCTGCCGTTCCCAATCTTCTCTCAGTCCGTTCTCCATTCTTTTCGGCCATCTCGCTGCTGAAGTGCCAGCTTATTAGTCGTTCCAAGCTGCCGACTCCCTTCATCTTCCTCACCTGTCGCACTCCTGTGGAGCTTCTGTGCGGTTACTGTGGTTGTCGCCATCGGCCGCTGTCCCATTGCCCACCACAGCCTTCATTAAGACGTACCGATACGTAAGTTCGAAACAAAGCTAATACACGTTGCTGCTGCTACTAATATAGATGAAAAAGCGAAGAAGGCATGCTCGCTTCGAAAATTGAGCTGAATTCCGCTAAGGCTGTGTTGCGCAAGATAGTTGAGCAGGAGGAAAAAAAAGAAGGGAGGAAACAGTTCGGTAGGTAGTATAAATGCCGGCGAAATAGTGTCTAGAAGGATAGATGGTATAAAAAAAAATCTAGAGAGAGAAAAACATTCTCTCACTAACGCGATGCAAGCGCCGCAGCTTTCACAGTAGGTCATACAATCTACGAGGCCTTAAGTGTCGAAGAAATGCGTTTAAAGCCGTAAGTTCCCTGTACGTTCAAGGTGCGATCGTCCAGTGTGCCCAGCGTGGAAAAGCATGTAATGGTCCTCTGCGCCATCTGGGGTTTTTCAAAGGAGGGAAGGCCGATTTGTCGAAAACTGACACTCGAGCACTTTATGTAGAGGTATTAATCATAGTCTGACGCTTTTTGATGCCTGAGGGAGACGAATGGGCTCTGAGAGACACCGTACGGCAATGGGGTCCAATTAATTTTGGCCACCTTTACCTTTGCCGTGCACTGAAAGCTCCGCGCACGAGCGTTTTTTTTTAAATTTATTCCTCATTGGAATGTGTATTTCATGCTCAGCCACGGCCGGGAATTAAACACACAACCTCGCGGTGAGCAGAGAAACAAATTATTCATTGTTAACAGATATTGAGTCGTGTCTCAAGTGCTAACGACGCATGAAACGAAAGAAGCACCAGTGTCTTTTGAACGAATGTAGGAATGTCCTTTACAGTTTACACCGGCACACAAAAACCCCCCGTGGCTAGAGAGCGACGTAGCAGAGCCACTCTATAAAGTTCGTCTTTCAGTAAAACACGAACCTCTCTCTATCAAGGAGTTTGAATTAACGACAGGGTGGCCTTGCTTCGTGTCGAGCCCCTCTGACTGCAAATGCCTGTAAATAGTGGGAGGGGCGTCGCTGCAGACATGGGCGGATTATTTTTAGCGAGTGCTGATGGTCACTGCTGACACCGAGCACCGCATCTTAAGTGCGTCACATGCCGAGCTCTTGAAGGACATGACAGCTGGGCGACCACGAAAGGTATGTGAATCAGGACAAGATAGCGAGACGTGCAGACATACAAATGGGTTAGAACAGAGCTGCGGATTTGACGGAGCAAAATTGTATACCATTGCTTGTTTGTTTAATGTCTTTTGCCAATCGGAAAGGTCGGAACGTGAGCAGGTAGAGGCAGAGATTCAAAGCCAGCAAATAATACCATGCCCGAAATGAGAGACATGTAAAATTTTAAAGCTCACCCCTCGTAGTGTTTGGGTGGTGCGCGATGGAAAGAAAAAAAAAATAAATGACCCAGTGTGAAGCAAAACGACGCAAAGAAAAAGAATACAATGTATTATATATCACAAACGTGGCTTAGTGAAATTATAGATGGCGTCGAAAAAGTGCTACAGATGTGTGTACATGTAATCAGTGGCTTGATGGCAGCAAGGGAACGTACGTTGAGAGAAGGGATCCGCTGTGGGGCGTGGCAGAGTACCGGACAGGATGGCATGCTTATGGCATGCCATGGCATGCTTGCTTAAGGCATGCTTAAGCACGAATGTACGTGCCAGTACTGGTGAACATTGTTCGCCAAAAGATTCGTGCGATTGGCAAACCACTTGACGGCACATTAATTTTGTTTAGTCGTGCGGTCAATCCAACCACGAATGAGGCATTTATTTATCAAACTGATGCGAAAGTGAACATCTCAGGAAGTAATAATAGTGACAATGTAGAAGCTGGAAGGAACGAACATCCATGCGATTGTTCTCTTAACGCGATAAAGGTGCAAAACAAACAAACAAATAAAAAAATGCCAGCAGGCACAAATCTAGATAATACAAGGATAAAAGCAGACAAACTACACGCAGACATGCGAAAATAAACACTTTGTCATCTGAGGCAGACTTCCCACAAAGCTTTTTGATCGTAAATTCTTATTACTCTTGGCCGACCGCCTTCTCTAGTGATATGTTACGCTTAGGATTAGGTGTAATTTGCTCTTACGAACAATTCTAGTGTAACAGCGTTTCGAGAATACGGGCCATAAAACATCTCTATTCTGTTCTAATGCTCATAATAGAAACAAAAAAGCAAGGACGCGAATAACAAAGCATATCGTACAATGCTCCCCCTTCAATTACACTGCCCCGTCACGTTTTTCACGCCAGGCCGAGGTCACACACCAAAGTACTACGACCGCCGCCCACCGGAACCTACAAGCCTTCCACTTTCGCATACGCCAAGCGAATAGAGTCACGGAAGGTGAATGACGTCACACGCCCGAATCGACAGCGCACTGTTCCGGAGGCTAATTTGAGATGACACGCTAAGCTAGCTGGCGGAGCATCCGTTAGCTTCATGCCGAAGCTGGGCGACTCCCGTTCATTCCGACCGGCGGTGGCAGGCTTTGCGGTGGGGAGAGACGGCGGATGCGGCGAAGGCCAGCTCGTCTCACCCAACCCCCTTGACGCAAACACAAACTACCCACACACACGCACGCTATCCCAGACACTGGTCTTAGTGAATGGCGGCTTTTCGGGTGTTAGGCAGTCACACTCAGACCGGAACCGCTGCGAAGCGAAGCGAAAAATGCGCGAAGGGCGCGTTTGCTGCGTACGCCTTGGTGATGCGGGCGAAAGCCATGCTGCACGATGGCCAGAGGTGCCCTTGCGCGCTCATTATGCGTGCCCTCACCCTCCCTTCACCATCGCCCTCGTCGCTCTTTCTCCGCCACCCCAACACAGCTACCAAGCGGAGAGCCTTCTTTCTGCACCTACAAGGCTCGCCACTGTGGCCACAAAACGAGGAAACAAGGACGCCACCCGAACGAACGCGACTTTTATTTCGTTCGTGTTCGTCTTCTGGTGCCCTGCTCTTTTTGTTGGCAGACTTCTGCTCATTTTTTCGGGTGCTTATGTTTCCTTTGGCCTTAACGCTTTCTTCTGCTTGCCAGTTGTCCCGGCGAATGTTACACACTCGCCACGAAACGAGATGGCAAGGACATCGTCTGAGCGATCGCGTCTTTTACTTCGTCCATGTTTACGTTCTTCTCCTCGCTCCTCTAGTTCCAAGTCGGCTGCTTAATCTTTTCTTGCCTGAACTCCGCTGCGCTCTCTCCTAGCCTAGCTCAACAACGTTAACTCCGCTGCTCCCTTCTTCGTTGTCTGTGCTCAGTCCGAGGCCGCAACCTCGTACTTGTGCGAGAGAGAGCGTAATTTATTCCCAGAGGGAACATCTCGCACTTGCGGGGACGTGAATGTGGAAAGGAGGAAAGAGAGGGCACGAGTAGGGTGCGCAGTGTGGAGGGACTTTGCCGACGCGTGGATAGCTTTGTGCTGAGCAGTCATCCGTCAAATCAGCGCAGTCGTCCCTCGGAAACAAGTGCTCCCCCGTCGGAAAGAATTTGGAGCCTCACTTTGAAACTTTGCGAACGCGAGAGACAAAGCAGTCTTTAGAGATGCAGTTCATACAGCTATGGTTTCGTGACAAGGGTTTGTGCTAAGATTTAAATTTCTTCGTTGTGAAATGTGATGTCAGCCGCGAGGAAAACCGAAACCCATGCAACACACCATGGTTGAATATCCTTTTCTTTACTGTCAGCTAGTATGTTCTGACACACGTCGTTTTGCATTCGGCATTCAAGTTAATTTCAAGATTCGAGTTGCGCTAAGCAGCGGTTTGATATTGCTGAATTTTATTTCTTGCGATAAGCGTTGCTTTTAACACATATATCATTTTACAGTATCACCATATGCTCGGAAACGCGTTTCACAATGTGGCAAAACGCATAGCAGAGTATTCTACAAGGGGAACAGTGAATATTTGTGCTTAAGTTGAGTAATTTGATAGAAGATTTTGCTAACACCATTCCTTTTCAGGTGCGACATAGTTTGATACATTCGTTTACATCCAGCCGGAAAATAGCGCGTGCGGAAAAGAAAAGAAAAGCTTGTGGAGTGCGAATTTATCTTTCCAGCATTGATTGAAGAAACGATCGCCAGTAGTACGCAGGTGCGATTCACTTTTGAACGTATATTTTTGGCCGCAACAGTTTGTAGTCCCGAAAACGACTTCACTTCGAAGCATTGATTTCAGAAGTAGGGTACTTAAATCTTCGGCGCAGTCGCCAGGCCAACTGTTGAACTACCTGCGTCGCATATCTCTTTCCCACTCCGCGTTACCGTGACACCAGTCCACATTATGTCTTCTTGACTACCTCGAATTTTGAAGAGCGTAACATGGAACACGGACAGATTAGAAGAGCACGCACACAGAGGTGTTTCATAATTAGGCATGCTCAGTGGTCATGCCCAAATTCGGATGTTATCAAGATTGACTATTCAGGGTTCAGAGGTTCGATGCTTGTCTCAAAGTGTGAAACAGCAGCCGTGATAGCTTACGGAGCTCCGCAGAGGCGTAGTGAACCTTACTTTGCCTAGCGAGCCATGGTTTCGCGTTGGTGAATTGAGTATATATACATATATATACGTAGTGATTGCATCACTGCTCTGCGTCATAAAACAATATATCACGACATGAAACCTGTGCACGTAATGTAGCTTCATACGCATCTCTGAAGCCCGTGGATAAGTTCATGCTATAGCGCATAATATTGGTTTTGCAGCAGAATGGCCAACGCTTATCCAAAAAGCGCCACTAAGGAAGTGTAAAGCCGTTAACAAATACCGCTGTAAAATAACCGTGCTGGGCACGCAACCGACAAAACGATGGTGGAGGATGCTATAGCTTACGAAGGAGGGCGCTGTAGGCAGAAGATGGGAGCTTTTAGATGGCAGTACAGCTCGCTTGGCCGATCGATTTCGTAGGAGTGCAAGGGAGGGATGCGGAGTAGAAGAGATGCTACATGCGGAGCACGCAACGCGGTACCAAATTCGCGACGATGACGGGTACGTGGCAGCTACGCAAACAACACTGCTTCGATAGAATTCTCTCAACTCCGGGCTTCCTGTTGTGTTGACACTGATACGAAGCGACGGCATCGAACTGCGAGGCGCTGCTCGTTGAAACTGAGCGGCGGTTTGAGGTCGGCACTTGGTGTATACAAGAGCGCGGACCTCTTTGTGCTTTATGAACGCCGCACGGCGATGCGGCTTGCGGTGTCGGTGACACCGATGGCGTCATCGAGCGTTACCGAGCTCATATCCTTGCAGCGTCGCAACACATACTCGATGTTACGACGCTGGAAAAATATATCAATTCGGTAACGCTTTCTTTGGCTTCACGGCCACCCCCCGAACCGCCATCGTTGTGACCTCTGGCGGACGCGCCAGCGCCATCTGCACAGTGAAGGCTTGAGATAATGACGATGTCGAGCTTGCTAAATAATTCGGAGGGAGGCACGTTGCTCTTGTGTGAGCCAAGGGAACCGCGACCGTTACTGTGTCAAGAAGGCTGATATGCGTATGATTTAGAAGAGTGGCCAAAGTCCCCATACGCCTTTTTATGCAAGAGATGAGCCTGCAACTCAATGCAATGAAACATTTCCTTGGGTACTCTTTTAAAGAAAACGTTGGGTTATTGATTTTACATACGAGGACGTTTCGATACATATACTAGCATTTATATTGCTACTACTTTTCTGGAAGGCATGATTATTGCTTTGTTTCTTTCCAGCACACACGAAATCATGATGTTTCTACAAAATTAATGCTTTCAGACAACTCAGAAATCAGTCACATTGAAATATAGCGCAGCAAAAGATTTCTGGACTGGCTGTCATGATGATGAGGGTTGCGACGGAAGGATACCTGAAACAGTACACCAGAAAACTTGCTGTGCCACAACCTAAAGTAAGAAGAAAAGCGCAATGTATTTCCGTCATTTCTGACCCATTCAGAAAGAAAAGGTCTCGAATACACGCTGTTGAGGTGGTTGGACAGCGAAACTGTAAACGACAACTCTAGAACGAGTATACCATCGTGACGTAGGTTGAAATTATTCACATAGAAACATTCACATGTACGTTAACCTAATTATTAGCCTAAGACATTTCGACGGCCTTCGACTTGGCTTGCGTCGCTACGGGCACTTCACGCGCAAAAAAAAAAAAGAACAGTGGGAGAAGGGGAAAAAAAAAAGCACGCCTTAAGCATGCTTACCATGCGAAACACGCACAAGCGAGAATAAGGTGAAAGAATGTTGAAACAAGAGATTAAGAATATAGACTGCTTGCGAAGTTTTACTTGCATGCTGCAATACTCAATGTAACTAAGACAGCTTCGCGGTTCGACCATCTTCACGGACTGGAAGGGGCGGTAATATCTTTTTATTGATATGAAAATAAAAGAAAGAGATGTGGTCACCATATAAATGGTGATGGCTACTCTTTTTGTCATAGCAGAAATAACGAAACATAATATATGTGCATGCTGCTCTTCCGCAGTCCTCACTCTATGTGGCCTTCCCATAGCGTTGTCACAGCACAAATCACTTGCTAGGAGGGTTCTTGTTTTATATATGAAAGTGTGGTTATGCCACACCTGTTTCATATGCTACAGTCAAGCCGCCGTCGCCGCGGCAGCTTGAGCAACGGCAATCTTTACCGGGAAGCGTATATGCGGGGAGTGCTACGTGCGTCGCGTTGCATGTAAGCGCAGGAGTGCCTTGTGATCAATTATGTGGTTCGGATGATTGTATTGAGCTTGTTCTTTAGTGAAACGTATGCGGTTCTGTATGTTGGTTCCAAAGAATATGTGCACATTTCGCTTCACTTTGATGAGTGCTTGTGCCTTACGGGGGTATGAGCCATTGAATTTGCATGCACGAGCCATAGACGACGATAATCTTCTGTCAACGTCACGGTACGAAGAAATCTCGGGATCCTAGCCATAAACAGCTTCACTGTTAAGTACGCGTACGCGAGGTGAAATGTTCGCACCGCCACTCAGCGCATTATTGATGGCGAGACGTGGGCAGGCGTCGCGGTAAGTGTGAAGAACGTGATCGGCTGCGTCCTCGGTCCACGCACCAGTAATCGTATCCCACGCTCGCGCAGCGATTGCAGTTTGTAATCAGAGCCTTATGGGAGAGCCGTGCCAGCATTCGTTCTTTCCAGCCCCACTGTATGCTTCTCGTGGAGAGAAATGAAACCGATAGAAAGAGATAAAATGAATAAGCGAATAAAGACAAAACGTGACAAATATATGTAGGGCAAATAGGTAACCCGAGAACCGTCATGCGCAGCATCCTCGCTACGCGCATACACAGAGAGCCGCGTTGTGCGAATGGCTGTCATTGTTGGAAATTTCTGAGGCGACTTTTTTTTGTTTTTTTGTCCATCGTTTTTACTCCTCTAGCTTACGTATAAAAGTTCCACATCCTTGAGAGCGCTCCTTTAAGAGTCGTTTCTGAAGGAGCGAAAAGAAAGAAGAAATGGAAAGGCAGGCATGTTAGACAGTACACCAAATTACTCTGTCGGATTCGCTCTCTAAAATTTTCCCTATGCAGATCTGGTCTGAGGCATTTTCCTCCTTTGTATTTTTGGTAATGAGGAGCGAACAATAGAACACCTATTTTGGTTGTGCCGCCGTTTTATTATTCTGCTAAAAAGATTAATTGAAATTGAATTTATAAAAATTGGACTGGATCGGACAATTCCCGTTATCCTTTTATTCGAAGCTTCGGTTCCCCAGTACAGTAACAGGAATTTTTGTGCCGCCGTCCAGGAATGTATTGCCGATTCCAGGTGACTGCCCCGTTAAATCTACTTTTTTTGTCACGAATATTCTAGTACATTTCAATTCAAGCCGTTTCAATAAACAACAACAACAACAACAACAACAACAACAACAACAACAACAACAACAACAACAACAACGACGACGAAGACGACAACATGACGGGCTGGCTACGCTAAGACAAAGGGATGAAAGGAATGGAAGACGATAGGAGAGACGAGATAAAATGAAACAAAGATAGCAAGATTCTGCGCACATAAACGTGATGCACGCTATTCCATTCTTTCACATGATCAGCGTGTCCTCGAGGAGTGGAGTAACGCGCTTAAAGCTTTCTGTGTCGAGTATGGTCTAGAACAGTGCTTCAATGTCCTCCGACAGATGCGGCTATTCGGTTTATCTACCACGGTCGAAAGCTCTTAGAGACGCACTGCAGCGAATCACAAAGCATACGCCTCGCAACAGCAGTCATAACATGCAGGGCTTTCGGAGATTCAAATGCTGGTTGAATGGACATTTATGAATGCCACGCCGAGCCGCAGGGAGGCATGAAGTGATGCTTCAGCTCGTGGTGTCCAAGGCTTATGAAGAAGCTGCAGACGCGGATGAAAGCTTTGGAAATAAGCATTCGTAAATTTAGTCGAGTTTCACTGCGACAGGATAATTCCGCGTACCAACCTGCGAAGCCGTGTGTGTGTGTGTGTGAAAACGTTTATTGTACTTCTCAAGCCAAGGCGGGCCGCTCCCACGTTGGCACTGTCAGGCCAAGCCTTTCAGCGACATCATGGGCCCTCTGGACTGCCCTTAGTTGGTCCTGAAACAATGGGCTTTGAATCCTTTTCTCCCACTGTGTCCATTCTTCTACGAGGTTGGGGAGAGTCGCGGGACACCCCGCCAGCATATGTCTGATTCCAATGATGCCATTACAATCATTGCATTCCATCTTAATCTCCCTCTCTGGATATATTTTATTAATGGTGTACGGTGTGGGATATGTACCCGTTTGCAACAAGCGGAGTGAGACTGCCTGAGCCCTGTTCAGTTTTGAATGTGGCAATGGCACTTGTCTGCGTCCTAAATAGTAATGTTTGGTAACATCATTGTATGTTAATAAATGATCTCTGGATTCCCTCGCTTGATGGTGAACGGCTCGGTTGTGACTGTCACGGTTAGCAAGTCCTCGTGCCAAGTCATGAGCAACCTCATTGAGGTTTACCCGAGTCTCGTCCACTTTCCCCATATGCGCAGGAAACCATCGGATTTCAGTTGTCATAATCACAATGTTTTCAAAAAGTTTAGCTGCAACTCCAGCTACGTAGCCTTTATCAAAACACTTTACAGCGGTTTTTGAATCACTGTAAATGAAGGCCCACTTATTACTCCTGATGGCTAGAGCAATTGCCGCTTGTTCCGCCACCGCGGGGTCCTTGGTAAAAATTGTGAGAGCGTCTTGCACCTTCCCTTGATAATTTGATACAATGGCCGTATAGGCTTCTTTACCGTTCACCCAGGCGGCATCAACTATAGCTGCCAGTTGGTTCTGCTACTCTATTTCCTTCAAGAGTGATTTAGCTTTTGCCTTTCTCCTTTCGACATTATATTCTGGATGCATGTTTCTGGGGAGAGGGTTGGTTCTGATCTTGCTCCTAACTTCAGTCATTAATTCTACTTCAGCCTCTATTGGACTCCTCGATGTATTCAGTTCTGCACCTATTGCCTGTAATATGTTCCTGCCAGCTCGTGACGTTGTCAATCTTTCGTGTTGCGCTAGCTGTTGGGCCTCCGCAATTTCTTTCATTGTATTGTGCACCCCTAGACTCATTAGTTTGTCGGTTGCAGCGTTACTGGGTATACCTAGGGCTACTTTAACGAGCTTCCTGAGCATCACATTAAGTTTGTTAAGTTCTTCCTGCTTCCATTTCAATAATCCAGCCACATAAGTGAAGTGACAGAGAGCAAAGGCATGTATTATCCTCAAAGCGCTGTCCTCTCCCAGGCCTCTGTGTCTATTGGTAATTCTCCTTAGTAACCTAATGACCTCATCTGTTTTATTCGAGATATGTTGTATTGTTCTGTAGTTAGTATTGTTTCCGTCTATGTGATACCCAAGAACCTTGATTTTTTCAACTAGCCTGATTGCGGATCCTTCATGAGTATATAAGCACACTCTTGGCTCATCTTCCGGAATGTAACCTCTTGGTTTACGACCTTTTCTGCAATGTTTAATGACTAAGAGTTCTGATTTGGCTGCCGAGCATTTCAACCCCATGGCTTTCAGTGTGTTCTCTACAACGTATAAACTTTCCTGTAATCTGTTCTCTGTCTGTCCTATATTGCCCTTGGCACTCCATATGGTTATGTCGTCGGCATATATCACATAACGTAGACCCTCAATTTTCTCCAGATTTCTCGCAACCTTGGACATTGCTAAATTGAATAGCATGGGTGACAGCACAGCCCCTTGTGTAGTGCCCCTATTTCCCAAATTCTTAGCTTCTGATTTAAGCTCACCCAGCATGAGTTGTGCAGTTCTATTTCTAAGAAAGTCCTTAATCATGTTAAAAAGTCTCTTACCCAAACCCATCTCCCAGAGAACGTCAAGTATTGCCTTATGCTTTATACGATCAAAAGCTTTTTCCACATCCAACTCCAAAAGAGCTTTCGTATGCGCTGGGCTAGCCTGTATAAGTTGATGTTTGATCAGCAGCATAGCATTCTGAGTTGACAGCCCTGGACGAAAGCCGATCAAGTTGTATGGGAGGATCTCGTTCTGCTCAACGTATTTCGTGAGTCGATTTAGGATGACATGTTCCATAGCTTTGCCTAGACATGACGTTAAGGAAATAGGACGGAGGTTGTCTAGAGTGAGTTGTTTGCCTGGCTTTGGTATGAGGATAGTATTGGCCACCCTCCATTCCTCTGAGTATACCCCTTTTCTCCAACATTCATTGAAGTGTTCAGTTAGATAATAGATTGATGCATCATCTAGATTTCTTAACATCTTGTTAGTTATTCCGTCAGGTCCAGCTGCCGATCTACCATTAAGACTGTGAAGAGCGGCCCTCACTTCACTCTCAGTGAAGTCCCGGTCAAGTTCTTCACATATGCCTCCCGTATACTCGGGGCTCTCCTCTCCTTCGTTTGGTTGTTTAAGTGGGAGATATTTGGCTGCGAGACTATCCATGATATCTTTCTCTGTTTTATCTTGGCTTTCCTGATGAACCAACTTAGCTATAGCTGTTCTCTTGCTTGTCCTTGTTTCATTCTCGTTGAGCAAGTGCTTGAGGAGGTTCCAGCTACCTCCATGTTTGAGTCTACCATCAGCCGAATTACAGATCTCATCCCACTGTTGCTTCACGAGGGTCTTCGAATGATCATCAATTTCTCTGTTTAATTGCGCTATTTTTTTTCTTAGCCTTCTGTTAAGTCTCTGCGTTTTCCATCTCTGTAATATAGCCTGTTTGGCCTCAATCAGATGCGCCAGCCTGCTGTCCATAGCTTCAATATTTTCCTCTGTCCTGATTTCTTTAGTGGCCTCCTTGACGTCCTCTCTGAGCTGGATGACCCATGTCTGAAGGGGCTCCTGCTCGGCATGTGGAGGCCCCACTGTCCCTCTGTTCGCCCTAATTTTTCTGAAGTGATCCCAATCAGGGAATTTGAAGATTCTTGTTTCCTGTCTCGGTATACGTATGGTTATGTGTATGATGTAATGATCGCTTCCGAGATCCAAGTTTGAATTTTCCCAATTGGCTCCTCTTGAATTATTCACAAAAGTAAGATCTGGCGTGGAGTCCCTGCTTGTGGAAGTGCCACAACGGGTGGGATACGCAGGATCAGTAATCAAGCATAATCCCAGATCCATGGCAAGACTCCATAGCTCCTCTCCCTTCTTTGTGTTCCAAGCGTATCCCCATGTATGATAGGGAGCAATAAAGTCCCCTCCAATAATGAGAGGGGAGTTTTTGGCAACCGAAAGCACCTTGTTGAAGAGTGCTCTAAACCTTTGTCTCATGTCGTTAGGACTGCTGTAAATATTCAAGCAGAAAATGCTTTGCGTCTTACCTCTGTTTCTTTTAAGTATAATCTCAACTAGAATAAATTCAAACCTGGAATGTCTAAGGTGAATCTCATGCTCAATGTACGGCAACTTTTTGTCAATGAGGGTCGCCAACCCCCTCCCCATTCTTTTGTCTCTACATATAACTTTGTACCCAGTGAGCATAATTTCGTCCGCTAAGGTTTCCTGCAGCATAATTACCTTTGGCCTGGCCTCAGATGACCTGATCACCTGTTGCAGTGCTGGTTTTTTGTGTTGGAACCCACGACAATTCCATTGCCACACGTTAAATCCATGATTACTGTCCATTGTTATTAGGTGAGGATGCCTTTCTATTACCTGCTATTTTCCTCTTTGTGGTGGCCCCCGACAATCCAGGAATGGACTTTATACTATCCGCCTCCGATGTCAGATACTCATCTTCGTCATCCCCTCGCGCCTCTATTTTCCTAAGTCTTTTCTCTGCCGTTAGCCTCCATTTCCACAATTTGTCCACTTTAAAGTTGGTAGTTTCCACTGTGTCTCTTAACGCTTTAATTGCCTCTTTTATTTCACTGAGGGCTGAGAAGACTGAATCACCCTCGGAACTCACCGCTCTCTTTTTAGGGGCAGGGAAGCTGGATTCCCCTGCATCGTTGCTTTTGCTCACAGGTCTATCTATCTCTACACTAGCAGGGCTTGACTGCTCTTTTTTACGAAGCTCTACTACCTGCCTGGTCAATTCTTCATTAGCTTTTCTTAAAGAGGCTACTTCTTTAATTAATTGCTCTATTCTGGCATCATTGTCATCACCCACAGCCGCCGAGGCGCCCCCAGCAACCCTCGCCATACCTTTGACTTTGTCAGCCCAGGTGCGAAGCCTTGTGGCTACGTCCTTTATCGACAGGGGTAATAATGCACAATGGGCATCATTGTAGGCAGCTGGGGCGGTCTCACCTACAGGTTTGGTACCAGTGATGCCGCAGCCGCGAAACATATATAGAGCGACAATGTTCCGTTTCTGTTCGATTCCACTGTTATGCAGTAGTCCGATGCCACCAACTAGTTGCTGAATAGGTACGACATAAAAGAGTGACATCAGACACTGGAGAGCTGCCTCAGAGTCACAGAACAAAGACTATGGCTGTGAAAATTTTTGAACAATGGATCCCTGAGCAACACGGATAACTGTGAGTCATGTTGCTACTCGATGATGTCAAATTAATGTTTTAAATTTCATGATGGTCAACAGGTGGATAAGGTCACTGCACCTTTAGCTCGCGGATGTAAATTATACACGTTGTAAGGATGGGAAAGTCTATATTAAGTCGTCGAGTGTCAGCTTCTCCCATTGGAACAGAACAGTTAGGACACGTTGAGTCCAATGGAGCGCACGGACAGTTCAAAGTACGCATGTGCGCCGAATGCTTATTCAGACGTCCTCTTGAACGTAATATTTGCTTCAGACCCGCTAAAATGTATCATTTTTCGGTTTCTTACCTCTTTCTTTGGCCACATCGCTTGGGCATTTTTTTAATCCTTTCATGCTTGCGCTTTTCCGCTAGTATCGGCTTCACAACAACTGCCAAGACTACAGTGAGTACATTATGTCCTCGTTGAAGCGTCTCCTTCAGGAATGCAATGAACACAAGGCAGCACGACAAGTATTTCGGCCAGGAAAAAAAAGGCGCACGCTACGAAGATCGTGCAGCTACAGGCAGCACAAATAGACAGCAATGCGGAGGACAGGTGTCAGGAGCGCTCGAGTCGCGTGTCCCTTGGGTTCCAGTCTGTGCTGCACTGCATGTGTGCTCACAGCTTGATCCCAGTGTTGGCCACAAAAAGGTGGACCTGACCGTTCTCGCCCCTAAAGGACATCGGGGCGAAAAACAGACCTACTCGTGTGTCGTCGCGCGCGGTATCGAAAGCGAAACGTCAATTTAAATACAGCGATGCATTTTGTATGCTTCTTGTTTTTATGACCTTTGCATTTTGTTTTCTCCGTTTACAATCTGTCAGCAACTGCGATTGCATGAGTGGTTAGCCAGAGTTATCTCTCTATACCGTCGCGCAGCATGGGCGATGATGTCTTCCTTTATAGGAAGCTCACCGGAACACAACGCCAGTTGCGAGCCGTGTCGCCTAATAACCCGCCTCTCTTGTTTAAATTATGGGGTTTTGCATGTCAAAACCACTTTGGCATTTCTTGTGTTTTGGCAAACTTTGTGTTTTGGCATTTCGCCCCCATCAAATGTGGCCGCCGTGGCTGGGATTCGATCCCGCGACCGCGTGCTGAGCAGCCCAACACCATAGCCACCGAGCAACCGCGGCAGGTACCTCTCTTTTCTCTCAGGTGCTTGTGTCAACGCCTTCAATGTAAAAAGAGCGCCGCCTTCTGAGGGTGCGTGTATGTTTACTGTGTTCACACTGTCTCAAACTTTCGAGCTTATCGTTTGTTCTGCACAGCTTTTCTCTGTAGGGTGGTAAGTCGGACACTATAATGCCGAAAGGTTGTTGACTTGTTCGTATTATTGTTATACATACCTAAGTGTTTGTTAATTGTCTTTTATTTTCGAAAATGCGTTTTTGGATTCAGAAAACTACATAGTCTTCCTTATTTTATCTGGCTTCAAGCCTGGTCTACCTTGGTGCCGCGGGCAACTGCTCCTTTTTGTTTTATTATTATTCTAAAATATCGAGGAAAATCACGACTGCTTTTTTTTTTCCCCCGTGCATGACTTTGTAAAACATTTGTCTAATTCTTAAAGCACCTTAAAATGCTATACGTGCAGGCGTAGGCAAACGTACGTGGTAATCACAGGTTTTCGATAACCTGTTGCATTACGTGCCATCAACATTTTGGGATCTATCGTGTTCGCAAAAGAAGTTACCCGCGGAGCATCACGGCTGTACTAGAAATGCTACGAATTCTTAGAACGGTCTTTCCCTAGATGAAAATTTCTCCCTCTCTGTGGTAAATTCTTTCCGCTATTGTGTTCCTAGACAGTTACAACTAAATGTTACGACAAATAAATGATAACTGGGGAGAAATTTCTAAAGTTTTTGATGCGAAAGCATCACACCATCCATTGAGCGAAAAAGCCGGCGCCTGTCGTCTGGACTAGGGAAAAACGGCCCCTAAATTCCCACTGGCTGCGACGCTACGTCACGAGTGCATATGAACGGAGCAGAGCGGGCGAGAGGGAAACACCTGCTGCCACAATAGCACGCCAGGTGCTGCGTGAGGGGAGAGGGCATCACCGTGACGCCACATAGCCCTCCTTTTCGCTCTCGAAAGCCCGTCTTATCGGCACGTTCCTTGTTCGCCCAACCTCGGACCTGCGTTCTAACTGCACCTCGGTAAGGTCAAACCAAGACGCGCCAAGCAACCTTAGATGGCAGGCCTGTACTCTCTGCTTTGTGACGTCATGCTACTTGGACCGAAATTTCCATTGCCAAGCCCGGCGTGACGAAAGCGGTGACGTCAAAATCATTGCGGCTTACTCGGGAGCGTTCCAATTAGATTCTACGGCAGTCGGGCAAAATAGCATGACGTCACGGATCGAAGTTTCCCGTCCTTGCGCTATCTAGGAGGCATTGGCCAAGCGTCTCAACGTGCTCGCTCGCTCGTGAGGAGTTCATAACTCGAAGAACCGCTCAGCGGCGTACAATTGTGCATTAATGCTTTCGCCTTCATAACTCATAAGAAGTGCTTAGGTGTCCTCCGACTTTCCCTTTGTAAAATATCCTTGCCCCTTCCTGGCCGCCCTGGCTGAAACATGTCTGACATCACAAATTACTGTTTAACAAATTCGCAAAGTCTTTTCTTTGTGAGATATCATTGCCATTTCGTAGGTGCCTTGGCTAAAAAAATGTTTAACATCACAATATGCTCTTTACAAGCAACTCATAAGAACTCCTTTGCGAATATTGAGCCGTAATTAAATTATTTTCTTACAGGTGCTTCTGCAAAATGTTACCTATCTGGCGTAACATTACAGAGCCAACCCTCGTCTTTTATCGTTTTTTATCGAGTTAATGTGTTCTCCTTTTCTTTCTTTTGAATGAGACAAGCGCATCTCGTTGAATTCCTTTCACTTGTATGAAAGTTCGCCGAAGAGAGGTTCATATTGCAACGAGACGCAGTTCTTCTTGAGTTAGCAACCCTTCCCGCTTCCTCATCTCCGACAAGAGTAGCGGCGTCCTTTGTAAGCTCTTGCAAACTGCTTCTTCATGCACCCAGATTTTTTTTAGCCCCTGCGTACGGCTGCAAGGAGATCGAGCGCAAGCTGCAGGAGCATTGGTGAGGCGGGCTCTTCATCTCGGTTCTCTATGTGGTTGGCCGCGGAGTTCCACTCGAGCTAAGTGGCCATGGACACACGCACGCACACACCCTCCCACAAGCACGAGAGCAAAGTGGGTAGAACATCGTCGTTCCCGTTTCCTTATCTTACCTCCTAGTTTCGGCTTTCGTCTTCAGGGACCACGGCTTCGGAGTAGACCGAGCGTCTTGGTCGGGTGAGCACGAGAGCAACTCTCTCTTTCTCTCTCTCTCTAAGAACGTTATTGCTTTCGCAGGTAATTGCGCGGTGTCGCTTTGTTACTTGCATCGGCCAAGATTTAGAGATGAATCCACCGAAATTTCGATTGCGTCCGTGTTCTGCAAGGCTTAGCGAGTAATCCGTTGTGATGACTGAAAATACAAAATCCGCCATCCCGGTCATAGATGAATCGAATTTCACCTTTGTTGCTGCCAGAGAACTAGGATTACATTTTTTTTTGTCGTTTAGTGAATGGTCGACTCTTGTTGGCTTGCAGCGACTTGCTCTGGATTCTGTTGGCTTTGATACAGGATTCTTTAGTCACTGGTGGATAGCTCCCCACGGTTCTTCTTTCTGTAGGCTGCGGATTCCTCCTTCAATATAGCTCACAAGGGTGCGAAAAGGTTCTCCATCTACAACAACGAGGAAATCTTTTTTGCAGGTTCCTCTGCGGTTCGCACAGCCTGGACCAAATATATAGTTCAGCTTTCGCGAAATATAATGCGCCGGTTGACGATGATAGCCGCGATATTCGGCACTAAAATTTGCGCTTGCGCCTGCTACTTTTGTATAAGGAAAATGCGGTCATTCTACTTCTTCACAATCGATAAGGGCTTTAGTTAAGAAATGCAAACATGGACTGATAAATTGAGATTTAACTTGCAGCGCGCTAGTGGAGCGCACTGTTGCGCACGTGCATTTTCGAAAATGGGCGTTCTTTGTACCAACCACCATGAAATCTCTAAGGCGCTAAGTGCTGCAACTGCTTTGTACGTATATGCGTGTAGGTGCAACAAAAAAGAAAAAAAATGTTGGTCTCATTCCTGCTTGCTGTGCAGTAGCAGGCCACGGAGCAATTAAATATCCCGGATAAGAATGTAGCTATCTGGCTATGTTGACTGGATTCCTGGGCTTATGTGCAGAATTTTACGTTCATGTCGTCTGAAACTGTTCCGCGCTTTTCGGCACATTTTTTGACCCATCCATTTGCCGTGCGACGAGCAGTAGACGGTGTCAGCTATAGGCGCCAAAGTCCTTATTAAAATCGCGCCATTAAAGAAAAATACAAAGATAATGTGAAGGAACTCCAGTAGACTTTTTGACATTGAATGCTAGAAATAGAGATATAAAAAAATCTATAGCAATAAGAAACGTCGGTCAAGCATAGCCGGTCATGACGAACAGTGAGTACAGGAAATTTAATAATGCTGTGTCCAAAAGTTTTGATGTTAAACGACCGCAGACCCCGGAATGTTGGCTCAGATATTGCTCGGACGCTTAATGAAGTTACTGGCAACAGACTTTGAGAAATAGCTGTTCGTAGCTGACATTGCGAAATAACTGTTCGTGGGAACAAAATAGGGAAACGTAGTCAGGCTTTGTGAGATAGGAGCTCACGTTCTTATTGATTCGCAGGTGACGCGTTGATTTATGTGCCAGTCGATGCCGTTGAAAGAAAAAGGAACTAAATGAAAGAAAGCAGCACTAAAAATAAAAAAAGACTTGCTCACACTGCTCCCCCGGCACCACCTGTAGTGCAGTTTTCTTACTTCTTGCTTTATTGAAAACTTTCATGCGTGATATTTGTGCGGTCTATTCGCTGAGTTTATCTCATGCTTTTCATGTCGTTGAGACGCTATCTTTGCGTAACCGAGGGCATTTGACAACCTTAATATTTGTCTCATTTTATCAGTTTGTCATATTGAATGATATAAAAATAAACGCGTTGTGATTGGTGACAAGGAGTTGAAGTCTGTATTGCAAACCTATGCGCGCAGCTGACGATAATAGTTACAGAATCTCGGTATAATATTGGTAATAAAGAAAGAAAAGCAAATCAGAGAGACGTTGTTTACCTTCTATATTCAGTAAATAGAGTATTACATAAGCAGGTCAATACGTGGCCTGAGAATTCTGAAAGGAAGAAATAAAAATATTCTAGGAAATTTGACAGCGTGGCACAAGGTACTGAAAGAACTACAATAAGAGAGAGTCTACTGCGTCCTGTATGCCTTGTCAAGCTCTTTAATTTGCTTCTGCAATGATTGCTTTGGTGATTTCGTTAAGGGCTTGGTACGAGGCGCACGATACTGCAGGCCTAGAAGGCGAACACGATGTGACCACGGGAATTGTATTTTTGGTGAGTGTAGGACACATGACAGTGGGTGTGTGGGGGCACCGGCACTTCAGAGGTGCTTCTTATCACCCACTACGTGCATAAAAATGACTGAAGGTGATTACTGAAGTTTTGTTATCAAGCAATCCATAGCGAGGTGGTGACTGCACTTGTTCGGATAAATGTGCATATGATCAGGACTCCTGCGGTAAGTATGTCGCAATATACGCTAGTCAGTCTTAAAACGCAACATACTCTCCCGCCTTTTTGTGCATTTGTCTTTTGCCTACGGTTGTTTATCCAGTCAGCCTCACCTCATCAGCCTGCCGATGTTTGGAGAAGCTTGCCAGGCCGTTAAGCCGGTATACACCATGTCTAGTTTCTTTCTTAAAACCAGCACGTCTCTCTCGCTCTCTTACTTTGCAATGGATAAGTCGAAGTGACCAGTCGTGGGAGGAAAGGCAGCAGATCTTGCTAAAATGCCATAGTGCTGAGACAATGTCTCTTACAGCTACACTCTTGGAAAAAATTTACACCCTTTGGGGCGTATCTTGTCCCACAACAATAATCGTCATCCGTGCTGCCCGCGTTTCTTTTCTTTAACACTGCGAGCACGGTACTTTCCAGTCACGAACGGCATGCGCCTTATCAGTGTGACGCAGCATTCTCGACAGGAAAGTAGTGAGCGCCGAGTTTTCAGGAAAGGAAACGCAAGCAAGGCAGACGACGATTATTGTTGTGGGACAAATATACACCCCAAAGGGTGCAACCGTTTTAAGAGTGTATAGCGAGTGTCGAGGAAAATGTGATTCCTGAATAGAATCCTCGCTTCCCTTTAAAGCGCGGCTCTTATTAGGCGCCCGTTCCAGGGTTGAGCGTCGGCGTCCCTCGGCGTAACCGTGCGAACGCGCTCGTTCCACTGCTCGCGCGGTCGTCGTCGTCTTCTTCCACAGCTGGCTTCGATGCCCTTCATTGTGACAGCGTTCTCACGCTGCCCCTACGTCTGCGAAGGCCCTGACGTCACTGCCCCTCTGACAGTCGGTGCGGTGATTTCGGCCTCGAACTATTTGCCAATGAAAACACACATCGAGCTGCGTTCAAATTTCGAATTAGGGAGTACGGCAATTGTCGGACACTTCGTTTCTTTAGGTACTCCCGTCCCTGCAATTCAGACGCCCAGTCCCTGAGAAAATCAAGCGTTTCCATAACTACTGCTTGATATAGTAACACACGCAGTCTATTTTCTTCGCGAAGAACCGCGTATAAAAAATTATGATTTCCGACTAAGGCGACGACGCACCTAATACCATCGGGGAGCTTACAGAACTCGAGAAGTTTAAACTAAGCGCCAAAGCCGGGAGTTCGGCATTTTCTGCTGTTCTGGGTGTCTCGCTCGCTCTCAAATTAGGCAAACTCGACGCGCTAATTACAGCGCGCAGCGTTGCAAGGCACACGCGCAGTTCACCAACCGTGGTGGTAGCGGCGTGAGAGAACTGCAGGCAATGGGACGAGAATGGCTTCGCGGCGTTTCGCTCTCAGAGGTGCGGCAGCGTCCTGCGAGACCCAGAGCGCAGCTCCGGCTGCTGACTCGGGCTCAAGCCACTCGGAAATGCATGCAAATTGCTCGTGCGCCACCATTCTCACTCAGCTGCTCGGGGAACGAAAGCATCAGCGCCAGTGCGTACGTGCGAGCGTCTCTTTTGCCCCTAAAGAGAGAGAGAGGCTGCGGGAGAAACCTCATTACCGAGTAGGCTTGAGCGAAAAGGCAAAGTGTTGTAATTATAACGTGCGCTTGTGTAGGTCTTTCGACCACGCATGTCCCTGCTTTCACCAGCCAGGGCTCTGCTGTCGTTTCTTGGCTGAAAAAGCACAACTTCACTTAGTATGAATACAGATTTCTTTGTTGATCTTGTTGTCGTTGTTGTTGCTCGTGCCGGAAGAATAAGATTTGGGCTAGACGAATAGGTGGTTATTTGTTTAATTCATAGACAAATACGTATATCTCGGATTGTATTTTTAATTGCTAAGTGTAAGAGCATTCCAGTGTTGTTGGACTTACACGCGTCGATGCCTTGTCGTGAGCAGAAATGAAATGAATTAATCAAGTTCCCGGGTTTTACGTGCCAAAAACACGATATGATTATGAGGCCGCCGTAGTGGGGAACTGCGGATTAATTTTGACCACCTGGGGTTAACGTGCACCCGATGCGCGCTACACAGGAAATTTTGCATTTGGCCCTCATCGCAATGTGGCCGCCGTCACCGACGTTGATCCCGTGACCCAGTGCTCAACAGTGAAACACCAAAGCTACCAAGCAACCATAGCGGGTTATGTTTGTCATCATACAAAAAATAAATAAATTCATAAAGAAAACATGCAAAGACCAAAGTGGGCAGATGGGAAGACGCAATCGATAGCAAACACCACGCTGTACCAGTGACGAACTAACGCCTTCCGTTTTACAGTCATGAAGCATTTGCAATTACATTAACATTCCATGCTAGCATTAACACATCCCTATGCTACGAGTGTTAATCACACTATTCTAGAACACGCTTATATGCTCGTATGCACCACACGGCTCTTTACTCCAGCGGACCTGTGTCGGCAATTTGTGCAAACTTTTCTGTCTCTTTGTATCTGTAATATTAGGAATAAATCAGTAACCCACCTTCCTCCCCCCATTTTCTGTGCTGACATAAACAATGTTGAATATCGTGGTACCTTCGGTTCATCATGCGCGTTAACTCTCGCAGATTAATATAGACAGCTAGTTGATGGAGCCGCTAATGTATCTGGCCTACATGGACACGTCAACTTAACCCAAAGTGCAAGCAAGTGTTCTTTGGAAGATTCTTGCAATGATCCCTTAAAATGCGGGTAGAAGGTCAGGGTTAATTTTTAGGGGAATATTTCCCGTTCCGCAACTCGCAGTAGCCCTTCGCGTGAAAGAAGAGGCGCGAGAAAGCCGCCTCATTGAATTAAGCTGCTTCATCGGATTAAGCCGGATCATTAAGCCCGGTGCTGATGCGTAGAGCGTGCCGGACGCAGATAGCGTGGATCATTCGCGCCGCAGAGAGCGCCTGGAGCGAGATCGTGCTAATCCGTTTACGAATCTGTGGAGCGGCTCGCCACGTCATGGCTCTTGCTGCAGCTTCGTCGAGCGCGTAGTGAGCTCCACACCGCCTGAAGGGGTTCGGCTTAAACGTCGAGGGTTTGGTCAGCTGGCCTCGAGGCGACGCCAACCGTAACCCCGATTATCAACGCATAAGTTTATCAAAGAGACATTGGTTTGCAGTATTGAAACATGGGCGTCGTTGATAATACACTATAGATACTATATACTTATAGTAAAAAAAAAAAAAGATTCTCAGTGCTGCCCGAAAGGCAGGATATCTTGCGAAAGCAAAATATTCGACAGATATACGAAGTAAGGTTAGCAGGTTTACCGGCCATATAAATTGCCGTAAGCATTTGCTTACTAAAGCAAGCATGCTATCACGCGCGCACGGAAGCGCATGAACAGCTCTCACTCGATGTGTCAGTGTGCCTGGATATTCGCCGTCAGAAGGCCGACTCAATGAGGAAGAGTGGTAGAAGCGGCGAGGGAACGCTTCGTGCTGCCTGCAGTTTCAGCACTTCTGCGAAACTTTAGATCATGCGATCTCCAGCACAAGGTATCCGAGAACACAGCGCTCGCGAAACCACGAGCCATTTGGGATCACATAGCCGTCTATGTAGAGAGAGAGAGAGAGAAAGCAAGGACAGGAAAGGTAGGGAGGTCAACCAGAAGAGTATCCGGTTTGCTACCCTACACTGGGGGTGGGGGAAAGGGGATTAGAAAGAAGAAGAAAGGGAGAGAGTAAGCACAGAGTACGTGTGGGAGGGACATTATGCACAGGGACACTATAAACGGTCTCTTAAACCGGTGTACCTCAAGTATTGCAGTAATGCACGATTCGCTTTTCGTGCCAGTGACGGGTGTGGCCACGGTCCGAGTATCTTTGACTCGGTGAAAGGTCGTAAGTCTAGTCGGTGTAAAGTTTCCTGCAGAGAGAGGCGTTGTACATCGTAGTGGGGGCAAGTACACAATAGGTGCTCGATGGTCTCCTCGCACCCACAGTAATCGCACATCGGGCTCTCGGCCATTCCCAAAAGAAAGGAATATGAGTTTGTGAATGCTACTCCCAGCCACAAGCGGTACAGCAAGGTTGCTTCACCGCGGGAAAGTCTAGATGGCACTTGTAGCCGTAGCATGGGGTCCAGTTTATATAATCGGCAGTTGAAGGCACCTGAACTCCAGAGATCTTGCGACTTTTTGCGTGCATGTAGGCGAAGTTCCCTGGCAGCGTCAGACCTCGCCAAAGGTATGGAACGTGTCTGGGTACCTTCGTGGGCAGACCGGGCAGCCTTGTCTGCTAGGTTGTTGCCGACAATGCCACAGTGAGCAGGAATCCATTGAAATGTAATGGTGTGCCCTCTTTCCAGAGCATGGTGGTGTACTTCCCTGATGTTAGATATCGTCTGCTCGTATACTCTGTGACGTAGTGCAGACTTAATGCTGTGAAGGGCCGCCTTAGAGTCACAAAATATGACCCATTGCTCTGTGGGCTCTTCGGTGACGTACATCATAGCGGCATGGAGAGCTGCAAGTTCTGCTGATGTCGATGTAGTCGTGTGCGACAATTTGAACTTAACTGTGACCTTCTTGGCTGGAACGACGAATGCGGCAGTTGAGCTGGCACGTGAGGTCGAACCATCGGTATATATATGTATGCGGTCATGATACGTCTGGTGTAGTAATAGGAGCGTAAGTTGCTTCAGAGCCGGTGATGGATGATTGGACTTTTTTGTAATTCCAGGAATATCCAAATTCACTTGAGGCTGTCGTAGGCACCAGAGGGGAGATGAAGGCTTTGTCGCCGGTGTAAAAGATGACGGTATGCACTCTTGATGAGCGCTAATCACTCGTGAAAAGGTCGCTTGAGGTCTTTCGGCTGGTAGGGAGGTCAAATGATGGTCGGGGATCCTTGACAGATGGCGAATGTGCGCTCTGAGAGAGTCGACAACTACGTGTGTCTGGATCATATGGTCCCCAGCGATGGCAATTGTTGCTGCTGTTGACGTGCACCGAGGCAGTCCTAAACACGTGCGTAGGGCTTGACCTTGTATGCTCTCCAAGGCGCGAAAGTTCGTCTTGCATGCATTTGACAACACTGGTAGACTGTAACGAAGGAGTCCGAGAAACAGTACCCTGTAGAGCTGCATCATAGAACGGACTGGTGTACCCCAGTTTTTGCCGCAGAGAAACTTAAAGATCTGAGCAATGGCAACCAATTTCTTCTTTAGATAGACGCAGTGAGGGCTCCACGAGAGGTTGCGGTCAATGATTACACCCAGAAAGCGATGTGTCTTAGAATAGGATACCACTTGACCATTAATCGAAACAGGATACGATGACATTTGTTTGCGCGTAAAGCCAACCAATGCGCACTTTTCAGTAGACAGGCTGAGGCCTTGTTCTCGTAGATAAGATGCTGTCATGGTTGCCGCCCGCTGGAGCCTGGCTCGTACCTGAGGTCGTGTCACCGCAGAAGCCCAGATGCAAATGTCGTCGGCGTATATTGAGACGTGAACTGACCGCGGTAGGTACTCCGCTAGTCCTACCAAGACGAGGTTGAACAGAATGGGGCTCAACACTCCACCCTGCGGCACACCACGCCTAATGTAATGTTCCGAAGTTGGGCCGTCCTCAGTCTGTGAGAAAAAGCACCTCTCAGTTAAATAGTCCCGAATCCATTGATACATCCGGCCACCAACTCCAACAGCCTCAAGCGAGTTCAGTATGGCCTCATGGGCGACGTTGTCGTATGCTCCTTTAATATCTAGAAAAAGTGCCACTGATAGGCGCTTGAGGCTTTTTTGATTTTGCACACAGGTTACGAGGTCAATCACGTTGTCGATGGACGATCGACCTCGACGAAAGCCCGTCATGGCGTCCGGATAGATGTTGAATCGCTCTAGGTACCATTCCAAGCGAGCAAGAATCATTCTTTCCATCAGTTTACCGACGCAGCTCGAAAGCGCAATCGGACGGTATGATGAGAGCTCAAGCGGAGACTTTCCAGGTTTTAGAATGGGGATCAAGCGGCTCGATTTCCATTGTCTAGGAACGGCGCCATTCTGCCAAGACTCATTGTAGTAGCTGAGCAGCTCATCACGTGCGTCATGTCCAAGGTGGCATAGGGCAGCATACGTGATGCCATCAGGTCCTGGTGACGACGAACGCCTGCAGGTCGCCAACGCAGCATCGAGCTCTTCGAGTGAAAAGAGCACGTTCATTTCTGGTACACGTGCCTCAGGGATGTCATTCAATGCTGCGTCAGTAATGGTGGCCGCAGACCCAGCAACCCGTGCACAGAACTCTTCAGCCACTTGAAGTTCCGAGCGGAGTTGGTATAGGGCCAGAGCAGCAAAGGGCTTCCTTTGATGCGGAGATGAGCGAAGTCCCCTAACAGTTCTCCATATGTGCGAGAGCGATTTTCTGGGATCAAGCGACTGACAGAAATTTTTCCATCGCTTGTCATCCAGTTTATCTATACGACGCTGTACTTTCTTCTGTATGCGTCGTGAAACCCTCAGATCCAAGACGGACTTCGTGCGCCGATACCTCCTCTCCGCCCGCCGGCGTTCCGCACGAAGCCTCTCCAGTTCCATATCGAAGTCTGTTCGCCTTGCTGACCTTGTGAGCGAGCAGATGGATGTTTTCAATGTCTCTGCGATTGCATCTTCGATGGTGTGTGAAAGGCCTTCTCGACATGCGTCATCCATATCCTTCTTAAACTTTGTCCAATCAACTGTACGCAAAACAGTAGAGGAGCGTTGCTCAACTCCTCTAATCTTTATGTAGGTTGGAATATGGTCACTTCCATGTGTTTCAATGTCCGTGAACCAGTCGACGCTCGAGGCAAAGCGTCGTGACACCAAAGTTAAGTCCAAGCAGCTACTATAGGTGGTGCCTCGCAAAAACGTAGGGCTGCCGTCATTCATACAGCACAAATCATGGTCGGCAGCAAAGGAGGCGAGACTCCTGCCTTTGGAATCAATTTTAGTGCTTCCCCATAGCTGGTGATGCGCGTTGAAGTCACCTGTGATAACCCAGGGGCCATTGTTCATCAGTAATATTTTCTTGAGTCGTTCGCCGTCAAAGTGACCCGCTGGGGATATATAGGCTCCAATTAGTGTGAATGACACATCTTTCTTTTGGATATTCAGGCAGACATATTGGTTGTCGTCGTGAGGCTCTACCGCGTTAGCGACATATGTAAAGTCCGTGCGGATGTAGATGATTACTTTCGTGCGCGCGCCGCATGTGGACGAGACGAAAGATTCGTAACCCGACAGTCTGAGTGGTGTTGACGTATTTGGCTCGCAAATGACCAGTATGGGAAAGCGATGTGTAAAAATGAATTGGCGAAAGTCTGCTATGCGGGTCCTTAGACCCCTAGCATTCCACTGAAAGATCGACGCACCTTTAACTTCAGTGCGGAAGGGGACTATTGGTCGAGCCATGATGCTTATACGATGCTAGCAAGCACTGGATTTAGTGCATCCAGTATTTGCAGAGCACTTCGAGCCGCTGGGGTTTGCAGCTTGTTCAGTATGATGCGCATTGTATTAATGAGCGATTGCAGCATATCAGCCACCTGCTTGTCTTGGTCGCACATATCACGGACAGTAGACTTCGGTGGTTGTCCAGCAAAATTTTGCTGTGATTCTGTCGGTGGAGGCTGTCTTTTCGGTAGAGCCGGCCAACATTCTGCAGGTGTGGTCTTCTCAGTTGCCTTGTTCTTCGCGGTCCTTTCAACAGTGTCTGGCCGGGGCGGCAGAGGAGGAGGAGGTGTTGTAGGTAGTGGCATGCGTGTCGCAGAGACAACAGCCTTCCTTGAGGGGCGCCGGCGGCGGGAACGTCGCTTCCTGACTTTTTCGGCGGCTTCGCGATGAGATGAATGATCTCTCGCCATCTCTTTCAAGATAGCCATTTCCTTCCTAATAAGCGGACATTTCCTCGAGGAAGCTTCGTGTGACCCTCCGCAGTTTGAACACTTCATCACAGTCGCGCCACATTTATCTGCAGCGTGGGGCTCGGCGCAACGGGGGCATGCTGCCTGATTTTCGCAGACGCTGATCACGTGTCCCAGTCTCATGCATTTGCGGCACTGAAGAGGTTTCGCAATGAAAGGCCGCACTGCATGTCTGAAGTGTCCCACCTTAACATGCGAGGGTATATATTTACCCTTGAATGCAATCTTCACGCAGCGTGAACTGCCTAGCCGCTTGACATCAACAATGACCTCATCATTGGCTGGCTTGATAAGAATCGGCAAGTCGTTATTAAGGATGGCGACGTCTACGTCGTAGATAACGCCACTGACTACGTCAGATCCCAGAGGGATGTAAGAGCGCACCTGAATGCCATCGATGTCCGTTACGCTGCGTAGAGTGTTCAGAGCTGCCGCATGTTGCACATCAACCGCCAGTAGATTTTTCCGAGTGTTGACTCGAATGTCCGATATCTCATTTGGCACCAGGGCTTCCAGTGACATCGACACAGATTGCCTGTTGAGTAGCTTCATGTTGACGGTGGGAAGCAAGGGCACAAATATGATGGTATTGGTGTCCGGCCTCTGCGTGTGTCTTACTGTTTGTGTGCTTGATGATGAGGACGTCCTGGTGTTTCTTCTCTTCGCTCTGCGGCTCTGCACCAGCTGGAAGTCGTCATCGGAAGTGTCCTCACTGCTGAGAGAGTAGACATGGGTGTCCTCACTGTCGCTGTCGCTCTGCTGACCGTTCCGCTTCCTGGAGGCGGCCGCCGCTGACGCCGCCGTCGCCGGCAGACGTGCGGGGTCGTCCACTTCCATCACGACCGAGCAGGGAGCGAGGACCAGCGGATGAACTTAGGTTTTCACAGAAATAACCCGGAGCTAGAAAGAACAGCGCTGTATCAAAAGACACTTCGTCGTCGTCCTCCGTCTATGTAGAATGCGCAGATTACTTCCTAGATGGCGCGCATGGCGACGCTCAGCGGCTCAGTCGCGCCACGCGTACCGATGGCCGGGCTAGCGCACTCACGGCGACGTGACAACGACGGCACGATGGCAACGGTATGGCGGCACTGGAATGACGGCGACTGTATATGACGAGAGAGGGAAGAGAGAGAGAAGGAAAGACGGAAAGGCAGGGAGGTTAACCAGACTGAGTCCAGTTTGCTAACCTACACGTGGGGAGGGGAATGGGGAGTGAAAGAGGGAAAGAGAGAACTTAGGTGTAGGATGTCTATAGTCGGGCACTCAAGTCTGTTGCCCTCAGGTAGCGAAAAAGCGCTCGAACTGCTTTCAGGGCCAATGAACTGTGAAGCCAGGCTCCCAAGATCTTCGCTTCCGCAAATGGCCTGTATATGACGAAGATGGCATTAGGGCTATGGAATAAAGAAGTTGGAATGACAACAACGCCATGACGGCGATGGCGCGATGACACAGGCATGGCGACACTGGGACGGCGACCGTAGAATAACTGCACGACAGAACGACGACGATAAAACGACCCCGACGGCGAGGCGACGATGACATGCGGACAACGGAACGACAATGTCGGAGTGATGGCGGCGGCGGTTCGCCGATGCCGGCATGATGATGATACGGCAACACAAGTGACAACGACGTAGCGAAAGCGGTAAAACGAAGGTGTGTTTATGTCGGAGCTCGCGTGCGCACTAACGTGCATCACCTGCCGTCCCAGGCCTCCTTGGTTTACGACATATCCAGTGCTTGTTCAGCGCGATTTCCGGTGCTGGGGGCAACCATGCGAGACAGCAGTGAGCAGGCAGAACCCGAAAAGAGGGAGGGGGAAGAGGCAAACAAAGCGGCGCTTTAAGATAATTGGAGGGCGATTAAGGTTCGCCTTTTAGGGTGGAACGCGATAGCATTCGAAGATATTTGAGTGCTTCTCACGCTTCCTGACAACTTCAATTTATGTAACCGTAATGTATACTTGGAAACGCTGGCGGCGAACGCTATGCCCGAAGGCAAGCTTTCTAGTGGAAACGCGGCCTCTTTCCTGGGCCGATCCCTGAGGTAGTGCACAGCTGAGCCAAAGAAGTTACATCATTATCAGGTTTATGCTATTGAATCGCATTTTTAACATTTAATCCTGAGAATATTTAACACAGAAGGCATGCGCTGCCGCTGTTTTGTTTCATGACATTTGTGGGCTGCCATTTTCAAAATTCCAAGGAATAGCATTGCCAAGAATCTAAGACAAAATATGAGCAACGTTAGTGAAAGGATGGGGTGTCAATATAACACGCATATACCGCATGTCAAATAGAAATGCGTTGCATATACATATACCTAAATATATACGACAATTTTCGCTCATGGACAACTATGCCGGTGCCGACGCCGACACCGAAACCGGATTTCCTGGGACACGGGGACCTTAACGGTATCCCGTTAAAATATTTGTTGCCCGTGGAATACCGGAACTAACGCCAATGAGAACAAAGTGCGACCCAGCAACGAAGACTGAACACCACAGAGCTAAAGCTATCGGCTTAAGAGCGTACAACAAACACGAAGAGCATGAACTGACTGAATGCTTGAATCTTGCGGAAGATTCACCACGGGGAGATTTATGTTCAAGCGCGCAGTTTATTTCTTTCCTTACGGCCTTCCCATGAAGATTGTTGGACTCAGTGGAGGCGTGTGAATAAACTGGCCAACAGGGGATTCCCACTACTAATCACGGCAGTGCGTTATGTGAGCTCAACGAACGCAATTGTGGTGTAATACCATCGCGCTACCTTCCGTAACGCGATGGTATTATAATGCGTCTGAGGTCGCATAATGACGATTAGCACGAGACCAAACTTTCTCACAGCAAAGCAAAAAGCCAACAAAAAATATACATGTACATGGCAAAACTAAGCTTTTGGTTTTTTGTTTCTACACCACTAAGAGCGAATAAGTTTCGCAGAAGTGAGCAAGGTCTTGGAGGAAGCTTCACGAAAGCTTCTGGTACTTCAGTATGGACGACTATTTTTTCCTTTAGTTCGTAGACATTTTTTTTTCTGGGCTGCACTCATATATCTTGCTTCTTCTTGCACGACTGCGCTAAGGTGTCAGGATATGCGCCCAGCGTAATGAATGGTCATGGCGCACGTCCCTTACTTTCCTCCGCTATTTGGAGAGATGGAAGGCTTAACGGGATATTTGTGGCCCTCTTCACACCCTTGCGGCCCTTATGATGCGTAGATAGGTGTGGCTGGTTATTACGCCGTGCGAATGGCCTGCGTGACAAGTTTGGCGTGGAACTCAAACGAGGCGACTGCGTGCTACAACCCTGAGGGACACCGCGATGGTTACGCTATAGTGGAGTGCGTCTTTCTTTTGGGAGGGGGGAGGGGAGGGGGATGAAAGGATGGTGCGTATAAAGAGCAAGAACAGCGGAATAGTTGCGCAATGACTGGAAAATATTTTTATGCGCGTTTTCGAAATTCTCTTTGCTGATTGTCTTGGATAAACGCGCTGTTATTCACAGGGTTAGAACAGGACGAAGCCCACACCACATAGGGCGCGAACTAGCAACTGTTTATTTCAGACGAGTTATTGAAACATATTTATACTGTCGTGTTAACAAAGTGATCATGTGTAGACGGAGAGGAGTACAGGGGAAACGCGCATTTCTCTTGCATGCCCAAGAACATATGAGATAAACGATAAGCACTTGATTTTGATAGGGTTCCTGAACGTACATTTGCCATGGCGTGTTCTTAACCTATAATTATTTCCATTCTGTCATGCACATTTGATGATATAGTTGTTTTCTCGAACTGTGGAATAGACTTTTCAATCAGCTTGTCCTGGACAGAGAACACTACTACAACTTTTTGAGCATTTGCGAACTTTTCTACCTTGCGGGCAAGTTTATGTATGTACGGCAGTACTATAGGTCTTGCTCTGCCGTAACCTGAATCATTGTCTTCCACTTTTTGTCTTGCCGGTCATTGTCCTTAACAGTTTGTCCTCTATTGGTGCAATCAGGCTGTCGGGGAACTGACTATTTTTCAGTCCTTTAATCTGGATGTTCAGACTTTGCTCAGCCTTTTGGAAACAATATTTGCTTATATTTTGCATGAGGCAAATACACGGTACGCCTCTTTTAACAAGCTTTGAGTGCATGTAATCTTATCTCATTATTGCTCTTTCTCCTTTCATTAGATACATCCAACAGGTGTGCTCAAAATTCACGCAGATAAAGTTAGTGCATGCCATCAATAATTATGTCTTAAAAAATTAAAATCGTGCAGGGAGCGTAGCCAAAATAAATGCTCATCTTTTAGGTGAATGGTCTTGGGGTTGCAAAAGGAATTCTCATGTGCACAGTACTTGTGATAGTGTGTCTTCACGCGATAATTTTGTTAACACGTTAGTATAAATCTTTTAGGAAATCGTTTGAAAAGCGCAGTAGCCAGTAGGCGCTCTGTGTGGAGTGGTGTTCAGTTCCTGTGCATAACGGCGTCTTTCTCCAAGACATTGTATAACTGGCCCCTAATGCAGCTCTACTCGTTCCTCATGTTTCTTTTGTAGCCTTGGATTATCACGAACGTCTTTCATACATTACGGTTTATGAGTAGTCCGTGTCTGCTATTGCTAGGACGCAGTGGTTTCGCTGAACTAAAGAAAGACGAGGAAGAAAGCAACAAAGGCAGGAAATCCTACTGACCTAGTAAATGGCCATCGACGCCTACAAGGGAACCTTCGGCTATAAATAAGATCGGGCTGCGTATCACAGCTACAAACCGAAAACTTGCAATATCTTCCGTCGGGACACTTCCATGTCCTATAGGAATGGCTTTGTAAGCGCTATAGCTTTGTTTATAGGTTCTTTTGAGAGGCAGTTTACTGTCCGGTACATTTTCCCCCATTGTTTATAATGTGCGCAATACATCAGCGAAGGGCGTTTGGAACCCACAGCGCAACATGTAGACAGTTCAGAGAAGCAGCTGATTCAATGATTTGAGGTGGCATTAAGTTTTCTTAAATAATGATATCGTTCATAATAGAACACATTGAGCTCTACGTTTCCATTGCTGCTTAAACACGGACATTCCAGTTAATTATTCTTAAGATATTCGAGAATATATGCTTGCAAAGGGACAAAAATGCAGGTTCTAATAAAGGATCCAACAATCGCTGGCGCACTGCGAAACAAATGTTTTGAATAGTACAATTAGTTGTTAATATACCCGAGACAAGGTGCACTCTACCCAAAAGCACACGCTTAAGTTTGATTATGTTCTAAAAGGCCTTTTCTACTCTGGAAACTGCTGATGCCAGCAGTACGCGACAGGGAAATCTCTCAATGGACGACTGACTCCGCAATAAAGCTGGCTCGCGCGTTTTAAGCTTTGCGGATACTCACATGTTTCGGTTCTACAGCGGACAAAAAAGTTGTCGCTGGCACTGCGTGTGCTCAGCATTCTTCGGAGTGCCAGTATATTCACGTAGTGGTGTGAAGCCAAGAAGGAAGTTAAAGAGTTAAGAGCAGCGAGTGTCGTCTTTTTCTGTTTGTCTTCACTGTGTCCGTGTCAGTGCGCTGCTTCACCAGCAAGGTATGTATGTATGTATGTATGTATGTATGTATGTATGTATGTATGTATGTATGTATGTATGTATGTATGTATGTATGTATGTATGTATGTATGTATGTATGTATGTATGTATGTATGTATGTATGTATGTATGTATGTATGTATGTATGTATGTATGTATGTATGTATGTATGTATGTATGTATGTATGTATGTATGTATGTATGTATGTATGTATGTATGTATGTATGTATGTATGTATGTATGTATGTATGTATGTATGTATGTATGTATGTATGTATGTATGTATGTATGTATGTATGTATGTATGTATGTATGTATGTATGTATGTACGTACGTACGTACGTACGTACGTACGTACGTATGTATGTATGTATGTATGTATGTATGTATGTATGTACGTATGTACGTATGTATGTATGTATGTATGTATGTATGTATGTATGTATGTATGTATGTATGTATGTATGTATGTATGTATGTATGTATGTATGTATGTATGTATGTATGTATGTATGTATGTATGTATGTATGTATGTATGTATGTATGTATGTATGTATGTATGTGAATGCCCAATGATCCAGCGCGCCGTTTGGAAGCAGGATTTGAGATATGAAACCATTACGCGCAAGTGCTGCTGGAAGGGCGTTATCAACAGCAGAACGTTGTTCCACTTATCACGCGTCGTGCCTGAGTGCGCTAGGAATAACGCAATATTCTCAAATCAGGTTGCAGCTCGCGGCTAATTCAGCATTTCCTGCACATGCGGGAGGCTTCAAACCTTTTCCTTCGCGATAACAACGCCCACCCGCTTTACTGTACCGCAAAGGTTTGGCCGTAACTCCTTGCCTGCTTTCAACGTTTCCCGATCTCTGAGAAAACTTTCGAGGGTCGGAAGCTTGTCGGGCGTTCGAGAAAACGATGTGCCTCCTGTTTACACCGGAGGTTCATCGTGACCGCGCGCTCAAACACCGGGACGTCTTCAAGTGTGCTTCCTTCAAAAGGCCGGAACATAAAGCAGCCTGACGCACAGGCGACGGACTACGAGGGAAACGACCACTTGCGTCATTTATTTCTTCTCTCTTTCTTTAACTTTTCACTGGGAGAAATGTGACGACGACTTCGTTCCGTTCCAGCGGCTCGCTTCTTCTCGCTTGCCGCGTGCGCTTGATTGGCCTTGCTCCCTTTCAACGGCGCCGTGGCAATTGGAGGCAGCCACGGTTTGGAGTTATTAATAGCGTGAGAAAAACAAAAAAAGGACGGTGGATGCGGGGAGGTTTCAGATCGACTGGATGGGCAGTCCCTATCAAAACTTTCCAAGAGAGTGCGTGCGCGACCGGACTTTGCAAAGTATATAGCGGATTGGAGCAGGAAACATTCCTTGCAATAGGTTCCACAAAGGCCCGCTATGCGCATGCTCCGCATAGCAAGGTGTCGCCTGGTAACAAAGACGTGCCTCATCTCTATATATGTAATCCTTTTTCTCATTTGACTGCTGTAGTACATATTCATGTTTATTGAGCAGGTAGTCAATTTATTGCTGTAGTAACCCGGTACATAATTTTCCATTTGACTTCTACAGTACATGCTCGTTTTTCGTATGCTTTACTACAAAGCATGACGTTCTAGAAATCAGACAGCTGCTTCACCACCTCGTCGAGCAAGGACACGACATTACGTTACAGTGGATTTCGAACCACTGTGGCATAATGGACAATGAACCTGCCGACTCAGCAGCCCGATCTGCACATGAGCAGGGCTTGCAAGTCTCCATTTTATTCTCAAGAACAGACGCTGCAATGAGAATCCGTGTGCTTGCAAATGAAGCCACCAAAAGCTTAGAGAACGCACCAAGCTTGAAGCGCACACGTCTATGTAAGCGACTGGATCCGTCCCTTCGACTTTGACCCCCATCAGAACTCGCTCGACTCGAGACAGCAGTGCTTTTCCGACTGTGGCTTGGTGTCGCTTACACAAGATATTTTGCCGTCCGTGTCGGTATGGACGAGAGCGCGGCTTGCTGTCACTGCGGCGCGAGGAGTCCTTAACATGTACTTTGCCACTGTCCTCGATACAGCGCGCACCGGCTGTCACTAGCGACCGCGTTGACACGCCTTGACGACAGGCCACTTTCAAACCAGTCAGTCTTGGAATGCGGACATGAACTATCGTCGCACCGAAAGTCGGTCAAGGCTTTGTTGACCTTTTTACGTGATAGTGGCCTATTAGAAAGACTATAATGATCCCATTCTGTCCTTTTTTCATTTCTTTTTTTTCACGCTTTTATTTTTGTCGCCGCTCTCCTTTCCGTATTTACTGCTCCTTTCCCTTCCCCTAGTGCAGGGTAGCAAACCGGAGGTTTTAGCTTTGGTTAACCTCCCTGCCTTTGCCTCATTTACATCTCTCTCCCTCTCTCTCTTGACACGGAGCGCTCTTGCCAAGAAAGCGGAGCAAGCCGGCGCACAGCGCAGCTGAGCGTGTTGGTTAAATGCCGCTTTAGTGGCCACTGACCAATAAACAATTACACGTTCTTTAGTTTAACGTGCTAATGACACGTTAACCTATCGTAAAATATTCATTGGAGATTATACAGAAGTTCATGTTGATGACTGGACGGAGCATATTCAGAGGGGGCCCAGGTGGCACGTCTGTAGAGATCGCCTCCCTTGCGGACTACCCGATTACCATTGTAATAAAAAAGCCTGAAAATGCGTCAGTGAAAGTTATGTTTGTCATTGACAGATCTGGTTGTAAATCAAAATTGATGAAGAATCACAGTCCAGTGTTGTTAAAATTTTCTGAAGCTTGTCTCCCAAGTGAGACAAATAGTCACTAATATTTTCTCTAGAACTGTCAAGTGGAATATAAGAACGTAGGTGTTTTGGAACACTGTAGTATAAGCTAACGTGAAGCAAATCATTTACCTAGACGTTTAATGTTGGTCTAATGTCCGTGCAGGTGAAGCACTGCAGTAAATTTAGCAGCAGGGTACAGATGGCTTTAACTTTACTGATGTGTTTACTATAGGGCGGGCGAATATTGATGAATAGCTGGTGTGTAATATTTTATTTACATTTGAAAGTGGACTATACGGTATTTTGGAATATCGAAACTAACCAAATATTTCGCAACAACCGACTGTTCAAGTCGGGTTACTTTCCTCCACCTGGTGAACAAAGATGTCGCAGATTTAGTAAAACAACGGCGAAGTTTTCGAAGCAACGCAGAAACAAAATCGGTAATCCTAGCATTGTTTTCAGTGTTGGGGTGGAAGTGTGGCTCTGATTAACACTGCCCAGGTTAGAACTTGTATACATACATAAATACCCAAGAAGCTGGATCTGGGAACAGCCATCGCCGTAGCAAAATTCGTATTTCATTGCGGTAATGCGCATGTTGTGGCTTCAGCTCCCATATGGAGCAAGTTGTTCTTTTTTCCTCCATTTCCTTTTAGCTTCTAATTTTTACTTCAATCAATAACTACAAATAATTTCCTTTATGGTTCCTATTTTTCCATTATATCATGGCTAAATATGGTTGGGACTAACAAATACATATGTGCAAGCGTTCTTACAAAAATGGTGCCCTTACGAAATCAGGCCCCTCGGATACCCTTCTTTTCGCGCATTGCAAGACAACCGGTTATTTTTTTATTCTAGTCTGCGAATTAGTCTTTGTTGCAGCCTAGTCATGTAGCAGTTTTATCACTACCGATACAACCAGTGTTGTTTTCATTGTAATAGTCACTTTTTGTGTCTATGGCACGCAAAGACTTCGTTAGCTTTTTCTTTTCCTTTTCCATACCTCCTGATATTTCTTCAGCAACTATTTATTTAGCGTTTTTTGGAAAGCAGCCTGCCATTCTTGGAACGCTTGTTTGCGGCCAGGCTCTAAAAGTGTCAAGCGGCTGTCCGTGGAGTTATTTTCATGACGGTTGAATTGATCTTCTGCTTAAAACAATTCTAATTGTGCGTGATAGTTAAATCTGTGTACAGCACAATCGTGTTACCCGATTATACCGAAATAAATATTCATGCTTCAAATATGTCTGCCTGCGTTTGTCTATTCGACATTCGATTCGATATTTGATGCGCATGCTATTTGTATTCAATTCGTATTCAAATAAGTCGATATTCGCCCCCCTATATTATTTAGATAACGTAGTATGACAGTTTAACTGTTTCGTTGCCTTTAGACTGGAAGGTTACAAATACAACACGATTCAAAAGAACACAAGTAGCGCAGTTTCCCAAGCATTAAATGCACTTATTCTACATAATCCATAAATTATTTGTGGCTCTCAACGTTTGTGGAAGGAGAACTAAATTCTGCAGTACGCGCTTAGCGGAATGTTGTTAACACGGCAATGACAGTTGCCTGAGCTTTAAAGAAATAAAATACTACATTTTTGCCCCTGATGTACCTGAAAACCATCCTGAAGTACTGATTGGTCCTAAACCCGTGAGAAACGGAAGCTCGTATTTGTTCAGAGGCGCGTGAGCGAACCCAGACGTTCAGATATCTAAGCCTTTTTTATGAAGTCAATATATCTTATTCACCTTCTGCGTTATACATCTGAACACAGATAGCATTTAATCCATTTGGTTTTGGCTAATTACAGTGCTGACACACTTTCGCACGTCCAGTAATCGAATGCATTGATGACACCGCTGAACGCGCAGCGTTCCAATGCATTCAGATAAGTTTCTAAATTGTAAAGAGACGTCAATTTTGCGAACACATCGTGATGGCCATGATGACCACTCTGCTGTGAAGCACAACAACAGTTCGACGACTACCAATGTGAAGGCAACCATTGTTTCATCATGGCCACGTAGCCTAGTACCATGCGGCGAGCTTCGGTCGCTTACATGTAGCTTTTGAATAATAAACGGCGTGCTAGAAGGCCATTTCGGAAGCAACTTTTCTAGCTTATAAGTCGTTAAAATATCGCCAGTTGTTCGTTCAAGTCACTAAAGAAAGTAGCTGATTGCTAAATAGAAAACTTTGTCATAAACAGACAAGAAAGTTACCATTGCTCTAGCGCCAAAATCGCTAAAAAGGCAATATTGATTAAATACCCGTAAAATATAAGAAATGAAGCTAATATGATTTTGGGTTTTCAAAGATGGTTAGACGATGAAAAAAACGAGAACGAGGTGAAAGCTTCCACCTCGTTCTGGTTTTGTTCGTCTTGAATTTCTACCTCCCGCCTTCTCCGTGTTTTCCGAAGATTGTTAGGTTTGACGGATACATGGATGATGTGGATACACGGATACACGGATGATGCAAGGCATGGTAGACTAAACTTGTTTTGGACTGCTGCAGCGACAGCTCCGTCAGCAATGCAGCCTCGCAAGGCGCATCCAGCAGGCGGCACGAACAGCGAAGTACCGTAACCCTTAACGGCTTAGTACGGCCATCCGAGCGCCATGTGCTACAGTAGGTTGCGGCGAGGCCCGAAAGACAATCCAACTGCCTAAGTAGGAAATACGTAATAAAAAAAATAGTACTTTTCAGGTCGCAATTCTGAGAGAAAATTTGGCATCAGCTCTTGTTTTGTTGGATTTATCAGTGTGTAGCCGCCAACGCCTGCTTTCAAAAGTGAGTGTATGGGGGGAGGGGAGGTTGAAAATGACATACTTTGCCCGTTCACTCCTGATTGAAGGGGGGTGCATGCTACACCCCCCCCCCCCCTCTGGCAGACGTGCTTATGACAAGTATGGTGTCATGCGAGCACAGGCAAATATGAACATGCTTTGACCCCTACTTTGCTCCTAATTAGCCTACTTTGACCCCCACTTCGGAGAGGGGGGTAGGCAAGTGCCCCTCCTCCCCTGGCCCCCCGGTTGATGCGCCTATGTAGGGGAGTCAATTTAGACTCCACGATGTGATAAAACAAGTGCGGTTCTTTCCTTCATTCCTTTATAGGCCCTCGCGATCCATCCTTTTTGAATAAACATTTGCATCACCGTCGTCTTTGCAACATGTGAATAAAGGCACTCCCCCACTCCAGCTGCTCTGATGGCAACGCCGGTCGCCTTTCTTCGGGTGCCTTGAGCGACGAAAAGCCCGGCCCAGATTTGACGTCGCCTGGCTGTAGACTTGCCACATAACTTTGTGTGCGTCCCCCAGTGGCATTGCTTTTGCTTTTCTCTCCGCATTCGCGCTTCTTCAAATGGTCAATTGACATGGAGTTTGTTCCTGTCCGCGCGGTCTTAGAGACGCTAGTAACACGGTCGCCGCTGAGAAAGAGATAGATACATTTGTTGACACGCAGGAAGCCAAGTGGCCAGTCGGCGTGGCGCGCTTTATTGTTACAGGGCTTCCCCTCCCCCCACCCCCCCCCTCCTCATGAAAGTCAATGATTTCTTTTTTCTTATAATAAAAGGGTTACGTCGTTCGCTTCTTTGTTTATCTAAGAACACGTGCTAGGCTTGCGCGCGGCTCCAAACATTCTTGCCTATGAGAAAATACGACTGATTGGTCTGGAGTCGCAGACTAATGTTCTGTTTAAGAAATTAGATTACTGTGAAATATGAGTCATAATGAGTCAATACCATTGTCGCAGAATGGTTGACTCTTGTCACATTTGTTGTCCTGCCAAAAAAAAAGGCTGCATTGTTTTAAACCGGCTAAACTCGCACGTACATTCTCCTTGTACTATTTATTAAGGATTGTATTGCGTCGTCTTGCGGGAACGAATAAGAAAAAAAAAGCGCCGTCAATTCTGAATTAAGGCTAGTGCTTACATGATGACCGTAAACGCTAAGATAGCCAGCTTCCACTCATTCAATTTCGAAATTATTTCATGTGATGCTTCGATGAGATGGTTCAGGACCAATTTTATGTTGGACGACAATTACACCCTGCGCGCAAACAACGCGGAGTCAGCCGCTCTTACAGCAGTAATTGCAGGTATAGGTGATGAAAACATTTGCCTAGCAATTATTGTTGCTTTTGTGCGATAGGACACCTGATTGTCGGTTGTCCGTGCGACATGTGAGCCAAATTGTAGCTCGATGTGGTTGGGTCCTTAGGCATGTGAACGGAACCTTACGTAGTGAACATTATTATTATTATTATTATTATTATTATTATTATTATTATTATTATTATTATTATTATTATTCCATATGAAGATACATATACAATGTAAATAAGGAGGGGGGCGCAGGCTGCCCACTGCTACCGAAAGCGGCACTAGGCGCGTCTATACTCATTAGGAAGCAGGGGATAGAAGCAGAAGCTGTAGATGTATGAAAAATGGAAGCTAAGTGGAAAGAGAGAACAAGATGAGAGATCACGAAGGCTGAAGTAATACAACGGCGATGAATAGAATGTGGCAGTGGGAAAACAATACTGCAGGTAACATTAATCCCAAAAGAACACAAAGAGTTCAAAAAAAGAAATCTTGTCACGTGTACAGATATTCTGAACAGACGCAAACCATTTTTAACACAACGCTTGCGCTTGAAAGAGTGCGCATGCGTCACCACATGGTGCAACGCGACCAACGCCGCATGCCTTTAAAGCTCACCGTCAGGTGACGAAGAAAGAGCAAAGAGAGAGAAAGTAGCCATTATATAGTGCGGCATACTCGGAGAGCCAGCGCACACTTCGTTGGAATTCGGCGCACGCGGTCGTAATTCAGAGGCCGGCTATACTGGGTTTAGCTATTCCAATATTTTATTTGGCTGTTTTTTTTTTCTGCCCGTCACTTTTGTTTCGTCCCTCGCTGAAAGAATCAAGTCCCCATCCAAAATGCGGGAGGGCCGATCGAAAAAATCTCCGCTCAGTGCTGGAAGCGTCTGAATAATGCATTCGAAGACCAGACCGGGGACCCTCGCTTTCTTGGAGGAAGGTTTGCCTCGCAGAGAGTCATCTTTGCTCTACGATCTTTTCACTGTGTGCGCGCACTCCCATGCACCAGAGTTATGCGGTGAATGCGACGGTTGCTTTTGTTACTGTACGGAATACGGTCGTCTGGAACGCGGCCGACTCGATCAGGTATGTATAACTTTATGGTGGGTACCTCGCCGAAACGAACTTCTGCCCTCACAAGACTGGCTTATCTTAATGCGCGTAGAAGCAGTAGTGGTTCGTTAGTCGACGAAGGAAACTCAATTTGACAGTGCCCCATCTTCTGCCGGTCGTGTTCGTTTGCTCGCCCGGATGCTTCGGCTTTATAAAACTATTTTCTTCTACTGTGTTTACGGTCTCGGCTCCCCCTCGCCCTTTTTTGTGTGTGACTGTTTTGTTTTAGTTGATGAGCACCCGCTGCTCATATTGCAGGTTGCTATAGGTGACTTGCGTGCGCTAGCTGATTTTGCCGATACGGTGGTGGCCTGCTCTGGAAATGTGGAGGAGGTTGTTTTCGCCACACGAAACACGACGGGAGTATGAATGCAACTAATGAATTTTTTTATTATTTACTCTTGATGGAGCCGTAGGCTGAGCCTAAATGCTCTTGCGACGGGTTTCACCGGTCGATTGCTTGTAGTAAAGAGCTCCATCGAAAGGCTTCGGCGTAGGATGCCATCTCCACCTTCTCCGGGATCAGGTTCCTGTAATCTTATCCGTAGACTTAACCCTCCGTTACTCAACACAGCAAGTTAGGCCAGATCGTTAGGATTTATTGCAAGGTTCACTACAGCACAAAATAAGACACGAACAAAAGGAAAGTATAAAATGACGACACGGCATTGTGTGGTCGTTGTGTGCCACGCTGTAACGAACTGAACAATCCAACTTCGGTTAATCACCGTACCGATTTGATACCTCATGGCGTTGTTCATCGCAGTATCTGAGCACCTCGCTTCAAACCAATGCGTACTTTTTTACACGTTGCTTTTGTCAACTACAGCACTCCTATAATTATATTGCACAGATATGGATCGATATGAGTGCAAGGGTAAATATTTCGCTGTACGCATGTTAAGAAAAACAGTGAAACGAGGTGAGCGTTAAGTGGGCTAGCTGCATCTGAGTCTGCCTGTACGTCCTTCTCATTACGGTCGTTATTTTACATTTTCTCCTTCCCTCGACGAACGCCATGTTCCTTGTGCATACTTACCGAAAAGGAGTTGCAGAAGTACTGCAGTTTTCAGCAGACGCTTGTAGAAGGCAGTATCCATGGCCCTTTCAAGGCGCGGTGAGTGACGTGAGGCACTTGTAGCTGACAAGCTGGTGTGTTCAATGTAACCACATTACAGTCCACCCTTTCTTCGCGCTCCTAACACAACCTGTGAAAATAGGGTAAGGAAGAGCTTTAAGGACGCAAAATACGCATTAGCTAATATCAAAGTTCGCAGCAGTGGTTCTTTGGTATGAGTGACTCAGCAAAAGCGACGTGTCTGTCCGGTGCGTTCTCACCCTCCCCCCTTTTCCACTCTCCATCTACTGTAGTATTATTCTGCAATATCATTCAGCAAAGGTGGCTTAAATTTACGTTTTCACGGGCATCAAATAAGCGACAATTTCAATTATGATAATGACCCTTCGCAATGAAACGGTAAAGTTCATAAAAAGCAAGAGCCTACCTAGCCCTTTAGTTCCGTAGCTTTCGTTTGTCTGTAACAGCGCATTGCATAACGCGTAAATTTGTACACCCGCATGCAACAGTAGAGTGTCGCAAAGACATTCTTATCACGATTTATTCGAACATTCCCCAGATACAATAGCGAAGGCAGGATTTTACTTCCCTGCATTACAAAAAGAATATTTTTATGAATTAGTACTTGTCTTCAGCGCAGCTTTCAATAGATCAGATTTAGTTGGGTGATCGGGTGGAGGGGTTGGACGCATATATACTTCTTGTTGCTCGGCTTTATGTATATGTGAGCCTAGGGACTATCAGTGAGGAAATTAACCTAAAAAATGAAAAGCTGATTAGTAGAAAAAAAAAAACTTTTATGTAGTGTAGTATGCAATGTCGCACTAAAGCGTGAGGCTGGACCATAAAGAAAAAAATAATAAAGGAGAGAAGAAAGGAATTTGGAGTTCAAACGCGTGCACTGTGTCAGTGCGTTGAGTCTAGGTCTCTCGTAAAAAAAAATGCTCACAGCACATAATACTCTTCTAGTCATGTTTATGAATGATGCGTGATGTTTCGCATCTGCCGCCATATTATGCTAATGTAACGCCCAATTTTCCGCTTTTCCCGGGTAATTTAGGAAACAAAATATTATACGCCAGAAAACAAACTTTCCAGATGCACCCCCATACCCTCTCAAGGGTGCTTCGAAGGTTATTCATAAATGCTGCTACCTTCCAAATTTCTCTTTTTTCTCCAGTCTCGAGTTTGTTTTAGTGCCTGCTGGAACACATACAAATGGCAGTGAAGCACAAAGTGGTCGGTCGCAATTTGAATAATTCAAAGTCAGTATCCTAGCGAATGAAATAAATATACTAAAAGTAGTCGAGGGAGGAGCATTACACGCTTCTTTGGACACAAGTGGAGCGCCTCATCTTTAATCCAGAATGTCGCAGCTCGATCAAGCACAAATTAGAAGGGAGCACTTCACTGAGTGCGCATTGTGGAGACCACGCGACGAGCAGAGCACTCTTGATGCCGAGCTGGCTTTCCAGGCGCTATATTTACTTGCGCGACTATGTAAGTAAAAGGCGAACAAGAAGTTATGTTTTGTAAATACGTTAGTGTGGTATCTGTAGTGCTACACGCGTAATTTGAGTTGCTTCGAAATTGGGAGAAAGAACTTCGTCGGAATTTCTGTAGCTTCAAAACGCTCGAAATCTAGCGGTCCATTAATTGCTAACCCCTTAGTTTTTCTGGTGATATCCTTTATTATCTTGCGTTTCGTAGTTAAGCAGGTCAATGTCCATGAAGGTAAGGCTGATAATAATAGAATAACTTTCGCTGTCGTGCAGCGTATCACTAAGTGTTCAAATTGTTTTATTATATTTTCTTTATTTTAGCGCTTACCTATCGTTAGTATATACATTATCCTGGAGTATGTATTGCTCGACGTTTGCAATTGCCCTTTGAAGGCTATAGTAGCTTAAGCGCAATTCTTACATCAGTATATCAGAACGAAATGTTCTAGGCCAGGACTTCCAAAGGAATCACAGCAAAAGGCTACGTGTGCTCTGCCCAAGTTCGTGAGCTCTGCGGGCTTACACGATAGACTTCAAGAACGCCGCCTGCTATGCCACTGCATGGCGCGCGAGGTGTACTTTAATTGCGCTCGTCTCTCTTTCTCTTTTAATTTTAAACTTTCTTTCTCTTTTCATTCCCGTACTACTGCCTCTACGTGCAGGGTTGCCAACCAGAACCATCTCCGGTCAATCTCCCCGCTTCTTTTCTATGCATCCTCGCTCTTCCTCTTTCTTGCACCAATCACCAAGCATCTTCGTGCAAGCTCTTTCAAGCGTGCTTGTTCTCCCGTTACAGTGTTGCCTGCGGCGACCGCCGACATCCACTCAGAGACGCCATGCCGAATTAGAAAGTATCACGCTACCGAACACGAATCTAGCGTGGTAGCCCAGTGGGTCGCGCGTCCGGCTGTCAACTGCACGTTACCTTTTAGCGGCAGCGTAGAACATACTTGGGCACCAGAAAGTAAGGAAACATCAAACAGATGTACAAACCACGGTGCTGACAGCTGAATTCTGTATCTCATTGCACATAGTTGCCAATAAGTGGAATATATATCCCAAAAAATGTACGACTCACTTTGCGGAAGCTATGTGCAACGTATGCCTCCTTCACCGTCGGCTATCCCTTCTGTACAGCTTTCTTGAGACTGTTAAATGTGTACTACTCCTAATATAGTTCCACATAAGTTTTATTAAGTAGAACGTCTTAGTAATCTCGTTACACGTAGCTTGTACCATAGAGTTTCTCGCTACAACACCTATAGGGAAATATTGGGCTGCAGCGCTGTTGTATGCACGGCAATGTCGGAATATAGTGGCTTCGGATTGGCATCGTTCCTGTACAGTCACGACACCTTGAAGACGCGCCTGGCTAGCAGCTATCCGTCTAACGCTGTGGTTCACTTCTTACTAAAACAACACGTAAGCAGCTGTTTTATCATTGCACAAAGACGTGTCTTATTGAATCATGATGACTTGTGCTTGGATGTAAAATTATTCGAAACGTAAGAAGTATTGGCAGGCCGCTAAAGTTGGTGGACAAACGACAAGGTCCGCCCTGGCTTTGCGTCCTTTTGTCGTCGTCTTTTCTCCCTTCTCTTCGTTTGACTATGCGCTGCAGGTGAGTAAACTTCATCAAATTATGTAATACGGGTGAATGATAATCTTTTATGAGGATCTTTTTTTAAGGACGTATTATCTCTGCAACCATTTCTGCGTTTCAGGTGAAGCCTCGTTCTACACAAGCCAACAAAAGCGTCGCACACCCATACAGCGTCATCCCCATAACGGAACGGCGGCCGTTGGAAAACTCACATGGAAGGTGGCGTCAGATTTCCCTCTAGGTAGTATTGAGAGAAACTCTATGAGTTCTATCAATTGAGCAGAAAGTCAATAAAACAAAAGAACGAGAAAAAGTACTTATGTCGGAAGAGATTATGAGTGTGGAGGTGTCGCTAGTGGGCGAAACTGCATTTGACGTCGACATATGAGGAGATTGAAGTTGAGGTTGAAGAAAATGACGATGAGGCAAAGGAAGTTTTGAGTTTTTAAATAGTTAATTCGGTTAGTGTTTCCGCAGTTTTAATCGTTTTGTGCTATTTTATGACGATTTATTTATACTTTAGAAGGTTGTAAAACTTAGATAAGAGAAAGCCAATTTATCTATAATAATAATTGAGTTCGAAATCTGAGCTTACACGAGCTCCATCCCTTTCTTTACCTTAAGCATAATGGCTATTTTAAAATACTATAGTTATTTTGCTTAATCAATGATGACTTTTATTAGCGCATTTTGTATCACTTATAGTCAGCTTCATTTGTACATTCATTATCCATTACTTTTTAAATGGACTGCCATTCGGGTCTTGGCCTACAACATCCTCCCCTTAGGGAGACACACGCGCGCATACACACACTGACGGAAGGACGGAGGGTCAGTTTCTCCCTCTTTTCCTCTTTGCATTCCTCCTTTCCCTTACTATCAGAAGGAAGTAGCAAAACGAACGTTCGTCCGGTTGACCTGCTTGCCTTTCCTATCCTCTGTTTCTCTATTTCTCGCTCTCTCTTTCTCTAGGTCAAGTGACGTCTGTTATAGACTACGCCTGACTCACTCGCTCCTACACCACCCTCTCACGCCTCCAACAAGAGCGACACGTTGACCTCTCGTTCACCTCTCGCACTTTCGCGCACGACCCCGCCACCCTGCCGAAGGCTTTGTCACTCGGCGTGTCGTGGTACACGGGGTCGTCGTGTTCGTTAGCACACCGCAGCTGCTAATGAGATCATTAACGCGCTTTGAGAGGCCGAGCGAGAGGTACACAAAGGGCGGCACGGTGCTTCGGCGCTCACGCTGGGCGGAATGCTTTCGTGCTTTCGTAGCTGCACTCTCGTTTATCGTACAGCCCGAAAACGGTGCCCAGCGGTTGTCTATTACGTTATTTATTTACCGGTGCGGCGAATAGCAAGAATGATTATAGCAGGACGGGCACAGATTAGAGCAGTGCGACGATAAAAGATTGTAAGAATTAAGAATGAAAAATGCTATCTCCATTAAGTGGTTATTAGGACGCGTCTACTGCTAGAAATATGAAAAACGCATAAAAAATAAGAGTAAATGTTATGAACGAAAAGCAGGCACAACACAGTCTTTGTCGCAACGTTCAAAACAGTACCTGTTGAGGGAAGGCGCGAGATTTCCAAAATAAAAAAAGAAACATCTGAGGCGCAGCAATCGTTTGCTACCATAGACAGAAAGAAATGTAGGTTTCACGTGTGAAGTGATGCAATGCAACAAATAGCAGCACGCAAAGCCCAAATTGAAACTGGACGGCTTCCTTTGCAGGTGACTACAGTTGCAAGTTGGGCTGTTGATACGTCATACTAAAGATCTTAGTGAAACCGAAACAGGACAAAAGAGCGACGCCTACGCGGAAAGCGTTCTGGTTTTTATGTATCTGTGCCACTTTTCTGTCTTGCGTCAGTTGCATTAGGCTCAGCCCTTTGCATTCCACAAGACTGCGAAACATGCTTAAACATTGTTGAAGGTTTAAAAAAAAATTATGGATGCCCCGAACGCATGAAGATTAGCTGAGCGACGACATCTTAACTTGAGTAGAAGGCCACCCATTTGGGAATGTTATGCGCCGCATGAGGGGGGGGGGGGCGGGCTACGTAACACGCGCAGGTGCGTATGCGCTATTCCTTATTTTTGTGAATTGCGCACAGGATGTTTTAAAAATGTTTTGATTTTGTGTAAGTGTGGCGGCGTTTTCAAGGCTCATTTTTTTCGGTGTGATTTCTGTCAATTTTCCGATTTTTATAAAGTGTTAAGTGCCATTAGGAAATACGGTAAGGCACTGTAAAGAAATGCACCGTATTTATTGTTTCAAGATATATGGTAAAGTATTATATACACTACTGGTTTTCTCCGTCTTGCTCTTCTGGAGTCTCTTGGACATGCCCTACCCCCGCCTCTTGCCGGAACTGTTCAGCTCGGGCCCGGCGCTTGGCGACGACTTCACGATCAGTCGACTCGCGCTAGGCCTGCCGCCGTTTGCGCCGGTGCTCCGTCCTCGTTCTGCACTCGACTTCTCGATAACATAGCAAGTTGCAGAGGAAGTTGCAAAGTAACTCGTAGCAAGTTGTAGAGGAGGTCAACCCAGCGCGCCTCCGCCTTCCCTCCTCCTCCGCAACACTTCGCCTCCTCTCTCCTTCCCCGCTTCGCTCAACATCACCCAGACCTTTCTTTAGGTGGCGTCACTCTGCCGCGTGCTTTTCGAGGTGATGTTTGTGGAGGACGGATGTGTTTCGCCAGGGCTCCGTGGCGGCGCTGAAATTTTTTTCTCCATGCTTTGAGCTCGCTTCTTTTGTTGATTTTCGGATTTTTTAGTGTTTAAATATTAATTGGCTAGTTTTCTTTTTCCATTTTTTTCGTGTGCGCGCGTGTTTTTCGTGTATATTTGGTTTTGCAGGATAGTGAGAGCGTCCTATGGCGCCAGGTGTTTTTATAGCTGCAACCACGTGGGACGTTAATTCTTTATAGCCTTTAAATGGAGGTTAAGTTGAAATAGAAGGGAAGACTATTAGATTTTAGTGGTTTACTGTATCTGTGCAGTGGTATAGAGTATATGGCTTTGGTAGGACAGCGAGCGTGGCTACGTGCTTCAATACGTGCGAACACGTGATATACATGAAGACTGTGCGGCATTTATTGCTTCTGAAGCACTGGTGATAATTACTTTGCGGCATTTTAGGGATTTTAATTCTGTGTGTATCGGCCGTTGCTAGAAGGCTCGTGCTCCGAAAGCTTCGATGTTTGCCTTAGAGAAAGTTAAGTGCAACACATGGCAAGAAAAACGCTAAACCATGCAGTGTGCGGGAGGTCCCTCAAGGTAGGCGAGGGGACGGATGAGAATGGAGAGGAAATCGAGTCAATCGAAAGACACTGTGATGTCGATGCTAGGCTAAAGAAAATCGAGAATTTCCAGAATGAGTTTGGGAAACAGGTTGAAGTGCTCAAAAATGAGCTAAATATGGAGCGTGATGCACCGAATGTGGTGGAAGACTTCAAGCAGCTGAGGAAAAGCTGAACTAGGCCGCCATCGTGAACGAGAATGGTAGTGACAATGGAACGCAGGCTCCTGACTTGACAGGGCAGGGAGTGTCAGCAAAGCAGGTGGAATGCGTGCAACGTGGGGAAAGGCTCCCTGGAAAGAGTTGCATCTACCTTGACGTGGCCACAAAGGAAAAACCGGAATGCAGAATACAATGCCCCTTGTCAAGTCCGAATCACGCGGAAAAGGGTTACAAAAGGAAGCAGGGAGAGGCCTCGGTGGTAGGAGAGAGTGAAAGGGTGATTATTGTTGGCGACTCAAACCTAGCTAGGTGCTCAGAAGCAATTGTGGAGAGGGGAAAAGGCGATAAAAATGTGGCGGTAGGTACATTTCCAGACCAGATATTGGCCGCTGTCATGGAGCGAGCAAAAGCAAAGCTCGGGAAAAATGCCTACGGACGCAACCATGTCGTAGTAGCAGTTGGGTTAAATGATGTCATAAGCTGAAAAGGGCAGGGCTAGCTCAGCGCTTGGCGAAGCGGGTAGACGATTTGCGCGAGCTGTCCTCTCAGGTGCAGATCGTGGCGTGCACAGTGCCGGAGATGCCTGTACGTGACAGTAACGCACAAATAACCGTAGGTGTGGGGAGGGTAATGAGGCTTTAGTGACAGTGAGCAGAGAGAAAAAAATCGTGGTTGTAAATTAAACAAGGAAGTGAGAAGGTGTGCTGGTTTTCCATGACACGGGATCCACTTCAATCACAGACTTGGACGAGAAGTGGGCTGGAAACTTGCTGGTCGCGCGGTTGCTTTTTTTGGAGGCCCACGGGTGCTCAGGAGGCCAGTGTATGTATTAGTCAAGAAGGTCCCCTAGGGGAACCTCAGAATAGATCGCCATCAATAACAGAAAAAGGAGGAAAACAAGAAAGAGAGCTCGGCTTGCAATAAGCTACATAAGCATGCAGGGCGTCAGAAGAAAGGAAAAGTGGGCTGTGATTGAGGAGCAGGTAAATAGAGAACAAATAGGGGTATCTGCCCTTACAGAAACGCACCTGAAATATTCGGAAGAGCCGCCAGGGATTGAGAATTATGTTTGAGAAGGGTGCCACAGAACGCAAATAAAGAAGGGGGAGTCGGAATGCTCATCCATCAGGGAGCCAAATGGAAAAGAGCAAATTTAAAATGTCACGAGCATTAAAGGAAAAATGAGACATCCATCCTGTCGTAGTAATTGCTGCAAAGGAAACTCATACGGGTGCCTCGAAAGAAAAAGCTTCGGAGTTGAAGAAAAATACGTCCAGGTTCGGTACTCGAACCCGGACGTAAGATGCGATTGGAAGTGTGGTGGCAGAAAAGTAGCGAGATCACAAACAACGGAGGCGTGCAAAAACAAAGTTCCTAATAGTGGTACAGAAAATTTGATGCGGGAGATTCTGCGCTGTTTTTTTTAAAAAAAGGGGGGTAGGACATTAGAGAAAATAACACGAAGCGCTTAGTGGCGCCATCCACCATCCCGTTTCATGGGAAACGCTCGTAGCATCCATCCACAGATCCATCCATCATCCTCAGCGCGCTCCTCCGTACTTTTTCCGGCACTCGCTTCCCTGACCGCGACGCACATAATCTCGCCGATTTCACAGACGGCTAATGCACGCTTGTGCGCAAAAACAAACAAACAAACAAACAAACAAACAAACAAACAAACAAACAAACAAACAAACAAACAAACAAACAAACAAACAAACAAACAAACAAACAAACAAACAAACAAACAAACAAACTAACCAATTAATTAATAAATGAGCAAATAAGTAAATATTAGTCAAATAATGATCATAGCCTAAATTTAAGTGAAGGCGAGTACAAGACAAAGAAACTGCGGGGCCCGGAACGCACTTCGTATTTTAGCAGCAAATGCAGCTGTTGAGTGCGCAGTTGCAAGACACGGTGTAATAGATAGTAATAACAAAAAAGCAACCATCCATACAAAGTGTGTAGCTTAAACTAAAACAATAAAAATACGCTTGCGAACATGACATCTTCATTTTTTTTTACTTTTACTCCCATGCATCACATATGACTGCATCTTAAGCTTCCATGTCTTAAACGAAACAAAATATTACAAAAAGTGAAACATTTTCATGGTAAATGAAAATCTTGACACCATTTAGCGCGCCTTTGGAGTTATTCATGCAGTATCAAAATGAATTACGCAGGAAAACGCGACGATTATCCTGGCAACGAGAATTTCAGTTACTAGATAAACGAAACAAGTAAATGCGTCGACTAAGAAAACGTTAGCCTACGTAACCTTGTTTTTATGGTGATATTGCTCCCACGGTTCCCCTAAAGATAAGATTATTTGAAGACGCCTGCACAGTGTACCAAGGAATCTGTATCCCTAATGACCAAGATATTTTATGCATGTGACTCGAAAATGTCGAGTCAAGGTGTGTGAATTGTCAGATGAAAACTAAGAAAAGAAAGATCATAGAAACGACAAAAACGGGCCAGCAGAAGCTTTTAAAACGCGCATATTCTATTAGTGGTCATAATTTATTCATAGTAGACAAATATAGCTACCTGGCAATTTTAGTGATCTCAGATTTGAAATACGACGAGCGTGTTTCATACACTGAAAACAACGTTGGAATACATTGGAACGTTGGAATACCGTTGGAATACCAGCTCGATGCACTTGGTAAGACTATTAGGCTACAAAGCTCTTCCTCGACCAAATTTAGTGTATGCTTATATTGCTTTGAATCTCTATGCATAGATTACTAACAATGAAGAAAATTAACAACGCCCAAAGAAAGGCAGTAAGGTTTATAATTCTCACAGCAGATACACTTAGCACATTTCGAAAAGGCGCCCAAGTTGAACTTGGGCAAACACGCGAAGATCCGAACAACTAAAATATATGTACCTGCTGTACCATGATGAGCTTGGCAGGCAGAAAAGCAAATACTTAGAACCGCTTACTCTGTGTCCCATACGATCCAACCGCATTAGAAAGCCAGGAATACTTTTGTAGAACAGAATCATTTGAACATTCCCTCTTTCCTCTTACCGTCTGCCAACGGCATCAGCTACCCACAAACTTAATCAAATTCACCACCGTTGCAATAGAATGTGAATGCGAAGCCTCTTCGCATACGTGTGCCTTTCGAGTTCAATGTATCCTCTCCTCCTGACTCAGGTCTCTGCTGAAACTTGCAGTAATCGTAAAATAAAACAAAGAAATGAATTCCCGCCATGAATTCTTGAGTCTGCGCACAGTTTCGTTTTTGTTGTGGTTGCTACTCGGTTTCGTCGGACTCAAACGCCAGGGGCCGAATTCGCGAAGCATTTCGTTCAAAAACGGCTGCATATTATTAGCCGACCACATTCGCTAACAATTTTGAAAATGTCCATCAGCACTATTGGCGGGGATACCTCTGGCGGAAGAACCTCCTTGAGAATAGAAATCAATTTTTCCGGCGTTACGCCTAAGCCACGAGGTGCCACTTATAAGCGAACAATATTGTGCCAGGCTGGCTTGGCTACCGAAACTAATGCGTATAAGCGTCTCCGTAGATACGTGAATAAAATAATCAAACACACCTGTCCGGAAGGCAGCAACAATAGCAGGCCCCCAATCTTCCTTTGTTTCTTTCGGCGCTCAATAGAAAAAGACCACGAAACCACTTCAGCACGTCCGTTACCCTACTGCGCGTCAGTATTATCAGACTGCCTCCCTTCACTGGGCACCAATCGCGGGTCTCGGCGCTTACAACGCAGTTCAAAGCCGCTACGGGCCCTCCTTCCAGCAAACTCCGCGCTTGCTTGCTTCCTCCTTCGTTTTCACTAGCGAGAAAGAAAAGACAGAAAGAAAGAAAGAAAGAAAGAAAGAAAGAAAGAAAGAAAGAAAGAAAGAAAGAAAGAAAGAAAGAAAGAAAGAAAGAATATGGCTACCTTTGTCGTCGAAGTTTCACCTGGCTCTTTTTTGCCGCACCAAGACTGTCCGTAGCACGAGCTCACCCACGCGCACCTATCTGCGCCGGCTTACTCGTACGCTTCCTTTCACGTGCGCCCGTTTTAGCTGCACGGCGGCTGCGTGCCCTGCAGCGTCGGCCACTCCTCTCCTGTTCGGGAAGCAAAGAGGCACGGACTGCGCCACCATCAACACGCCTCCCTATCTAACTATCCGTTTCGTCCCCCCTTTCCCCCGACCACTTACTGAGATTCTAAATTGTGTTTCTTTTTATTTTCCTCCCCGGCTTGCCCCGGCGAGAGGATCTCTCCCGCACGGCGAATCGGTTGCACATAGCTCTTCATATTATCATTACCTTTTTATTTTGCCGCACGCGGGGGCGTCTTGGTGTAACCTTCGGAACTTTTGCTTCAACTCTGACGCGTCTTTGGAGGTGAGGCGATTTGATCCCAGGCGAAGGGCTGCAGGGGCTTTCAGCGCTGCGTGAAATCCCTTCTCCCCGTGGCAACCTTGAGGATACTTGCGGTATTGAACAAGCGTTTGCTACTAGTCTTACTTCTTTGCTTGGAGAGTAAGGCGAGACGCTTTGTACCCATCTGCGTGGGATTTATGCCACTACATTTCACGTCTTATACGAACTTTTTAAGCAGAGCTCGGTCTTGCTCTTTATCAACATTTATATGGCAACGAAGAAGAGTAGCCTGCCTGCGCCACAGCACCATCGCTTCGCTAGCGGCATGAGCTCGTGGTTGCTGTCACTCGCCGAACGCTTGTGACTGCTACCCGTTCGCGCCCGTTGCTAATAAATCTCTTAGCAAGATATATATATATATATATATATATATATATATATATATATATATATATATATATATATATATATATATATATATATATATATATATATATATATATATATATATATATATATATATATATATGTGTATATATATACGTATATATATATAGCTAGGTAAAAGCAATTGGTGCTTTAGTAATCATCTCGCATTTCCTTTCTCTATCCCTCACTTGAAATCATTTTGAGCCTCATGTAGCTAACTTGGTGGACAGAAGTTTCTTCGGCAGCAAACTGAAAAGAGGAGCGTTTTGTAGGGCCACCGCTTGGAAACCATGCAACATCAAGTTTTTTTAAACTTTCTTTACGAGGAAAGGGCAATTAAGGAGTTGAAGAAGAACAGAGGCAGAGGGCTGGAAATGCCAAATTGAACCTCAGCGCGCAGAGTAAACTTTGCTTTCCACGCACTGACGACGCGAAGGTCGCCATTGCGAGATCGTGGTCCGGGCCATTAGGCGGCTCCATTGAAAAGCCGTGCTACCGAGCTGTAGGAAAGAAGCGCCGTACGATCAATGTGCCCCCCTTCAAAGTGTTTAGGTAGTGAAGGCGATAGCAAGGCCTTTGTCTACGACAACGTTCATTTAAAAGGTCGTTTACTGATGTACCGTCCGATCCTCGTTGCCATGTATTTTTTTCTTCGAGAGTGTGGTAGAACTGCCAAAAATAAACTCAAGGTTGCTAATGCCTCCCTGAAGGCTTTCGCTTCAGGTGGCACTAGTTTACGATTATTCTTTCAAATGTTTCGCTTGAATCTCGGCATGTATTGCACGCCTACCCACAGCACTTTTGCAAATGCAGAGAACTCGTTGCTTCTCTGCGGTAGAAGACAGATATGTGCGCGGCAAGAAACTTCTACTACTGTTAACAATGACGAAATATTCTCCTACTTTCCTGCTTGAGCACAAGTAGTCGCTCGCTGCAGTACCTTGCTTGAGGTCACACTTTCATGGGAGCGATGGTAGGGTTGGTCCACGCAAGGCGCGATGTCATGTTCACTACGTAGTCGTACCTACGACTCTCTGCAACGCCCCGCTGATAAATGTCTCAAAAATGTTTTTTGCACTGCTGAACGTTTAGGCAGGGAGTTTTCTTTTCTTTTAACGACTAGAAAGTTAGATCACCGAAGCGCGGCTGTTCTACGAAGACTTAACGCATGGCGTTTATCTAGATACGAGCCTTCTGGCTATCAATTTAAAGATGGTCCCTAAAATTTGGGAACAGGATTTCTTGGGAGCATTATCAAACCAGTGTCTGACGATGCTCCTCCTAACCAATTTCGAGTGGGAGGAGCTAAATGGCAAGGATGGTTTTTATCCCTTAGCTTTGTAAGACCAGCACGTGCAGCTTGCATGAAAATGTAAGCCACATCGAAGAACCTCATAGATAGATCGTCGCCCGGAATTTCATGCATGAGTTCCAAGGGCTGCAAACACTGTCGAACCAATGTTAGTACGTTAGAGGCTTCAGGTTCGAAGGAATGTTTGTCACATTTAAGCAAAGACAAGTAGTCATCCACATTTACAAACATTTAAAAACTTTTGTGCGCGTAACACGCCTGAAGAGGATTTCGTCAGGACTGGATAAAAACATTGCCAAGGATACGCGCAATACAAGATCAAATGCAAACGCCTTCCTCTTGTATAAAGGTTTTTCCGTCCCATTGGATGTACGTCGAGTGAAGGTGCTCGGTTAAAGGTTCCAAGAGATAGATACCCGGACGAAATACCCGATGCATCTTTCGAATTGATCCAACCAGACTGTATTCAGGTGTCCTATATGCACTCAAGCAACGCATCACGGGGCAATGAGTAGTAAAGGTCATTTATATCTGCGGAAAGGGGGAGAGAGAGAGAGAAGGGAAGAAGGAAAGGCAGGGAGGTTAACGAGACTGAGTCCAGTTTGCTACCCTACACGTGGGGAGGGGAAAGGGGAGTGAAATAGAGAAAGAGAGAGAACTTAGGTGTAGGATGTCTATAGTGGGGCACTCAAGTCTGTTGCCTTCAGCTAGTGAAAAAGCGCTCGGACTGCTTTCTGCGCTAATGGACTGTGGGGTCAGGCACCCAAGATCTTCGGTTCCGTAAATGGGATAAAGATTGTAGCGCACTACTGCGTGCAACAATGGTCCCGTCACAAAAGACGACGAGGACACGCCCAGCACGCTGGCGGTGTGCGAGCAGTAGAATCGGGGAATTTTCTCATTAACACTCTTCATCTTACTAAAATATATGAGAAGCTGAATAATTAATGAACACTAAATATGTAATCAGGCGAAGTGTAAGAAATAATCGGCGCATCTCCAAGCGACGGCAAATGACATTACCTTGGTTCTGTCCAGCTACGTGTCATTTGCATATTTTTAAAGTTTGCCTCAAATTACATGAGGCACTCTATATAAGTATAGCGATTCGGTTTCCAATAAACATCCTGTTGAAAGTTAGCGCTTGTGCCTCCGTGTGAAAGCGCGTCCGTGTGAAAAAGAATCCGCGCTAAAACACTACATCAAAGATGTCATACCAACAAGGCTAGAAGTCAGTCCTTGCGATAGGAATGGCTGTATTGCATATTTTGAAGGGGCAGCGCAAGACGACGAGACAGAAGGCAGGAACACACAGGAACACACGCTGCCCCTTCAGGATGTTCACCCAATTCCAACTCACTCAAATATCGATCCTTCTATGGCTATATTGCATCTTCTTAGGTGCACCCGGCGACAAAGGTTTACGGACCGCGGGATCTCAGAAGACGTTCAATTCCAGAGCAGCCCGTAGCAGTAACCAGTAAAAGTGTGCACGACAATGTTGTTAGCATATTCTTGTCGAGGCCCGAAAGTAAAAATACCGGACTGCGTTGTAAGGTTACGCAGATACTCAGCTTTTTCTCAGATCTAGTGTGCCGCAATACCTTGTCGCCGGATTTACCTGATAGCAAAGCGTACTATTGGGCTAGTTGGCATATTCTTGAACGTTAGAATCAAGCGTAATAAAGCCGGGACGACGAATGATACAGGACAGGAGCGGATTTCATGTGTCTTTCATGGTTGAAATTAAAACTGAAAGTATTTTATATATAAAAGGAAACGGTCATTAGAAGGATCACAAGAAGATATGCACTGGATGGCAGATTATTATAAAAAAATTTTCCTCGCAACGTAGAAAACTCTGTCGCGTGGAGGCAGCTACAAACGGGCTCGTATCCGAGCCTAAACATACTCAGCATTATGTATCCCACACAATACAATGACAAATACCCCTGGTGCCACGAAACACCCACGCGGTATCACATAACGTGGGCATGCCAGAAGATAGACGTGGTACCTGTTATACCAAACCCGAGTGCGGAGCAATGGGAGGGAGTGCTCTCCAGCGATCGCCGGGTCGATCAAGAAGGCCTGATTCGGCGAGCACAGGAGGAGGTGGAAAAACTTCATTTGCTCTAATTAGTTAGAAATTAGCGGTGGCAGATGCTGAAAGCAGTATGCAGCGGAGCCCTGGACTAAGGGCAACCAGCTTTTGTGCAAGAAGATGGACGAAGCCATCTGAAGACCGCAGAAGGCCAGGGAATCTAGAGCTGAATAAACTTTTTCACTCACTCACTCACTCATCCCGCAACATGCTCGGTAATTATAGTGTGGTAGTATCTGCCACAGCAGATAATACGTAGAAGTTTCACAAATTTATATTGCAGGTTGAGTTCTGGGAATAGAAGGTATCTGAAGTCAACCCCCAGCAGAGCCGCTACTCCTGTTTCTTCATCCCAGGCAGATTTCAAAAGGTACACAACGTCTTTACAGTGTTAAACTCGAGTTCTCCAAATTAGAAATTACTGAATCGAATACAAACGCAGTAAGAAAATACATTCAATTCGACTAAATATGTTCAATGTTCGCCCGCGTAGTTTATGTGCTATAGGTTTTGTCATCTGAATTTTAACTCAATACATATATAATGCGATGCATTGACCAGAATACGATGCACTGTATTTGCCTTAGAGATATACGTATGTGGGCACTGTGCTCAGCGTTGTGTTTGTCTAGGAGAGATGTATAGCTGTTTAACATCGTCAAGAAGATCCCGGATATATTGCACAGGCCTCCAGGCTTGCGCTAAGCGGCGGTAATGGAGTTTCATTTAATCGAGTCGAAAGGCCCACCGAACAATGCTCGCGGGCGTTTAGGGAGAGCTCCGCATCGAGGTAATTGATCCTAAGCACAACCGTTCACTCTCACAATGCGGGATACAATCATGCTGCATGTGCCTCTAACTATAGGCCGAAATTAAACCGACGTCCTTGAGGCCTAATGGAAAACTGCCTTCGGTTTTATTGATTCTCGTTTGTTTTTGAGGGGTTCGTCAAACGGGCCATTAGTGGAACAGTTGCTACGACCCACATAATTATAATTGCTGAGTGACCTTTTATATACGATACTTTGGTTCTTAATGAACTTCCACAAATAAGTATCGCATGGCACAAAGCGTGCTCTTCTGAAGATATGAAACAGGCTCGGCTGTCGGAATAGATTAAAAAAAAACAGAAGGTGGATTGATGTTTCGAGCACTGCCGACTTGAGACGAAACTTTGGCGTCTCTTATCGTGAAAGCGAATGTGTGCGATTGCTTTTGGGAGAGAGAGAGAGAGAGAGAGAGAGAGAGAGAGAGAGAGAGAGAGAGAGAGAGAACAAATATCACGGATATAAATTATACTTTGTCTAATTTGCTATACCTTTCATGTGCAGGGAGAGATGGGGCCGTGAGATATACATACATACATATATATACATGGAGAGAGAGAGAGAGAGAGAGAGAGAGAGAGAGAGAGAGAGAGAGAGAGAGAGAGAGAGAGAGAGAGAGAGACATGAGATTACATTAATTGCGTGCACTGAGACAAGGCGCAGCCTGTCTACACATAGGCGCTCAAGTCTATCGCCTTCAGCTATAACAGAGGAGCTCACTCGGCATTTTGGGCTGATGCGATGTGAGGAGATGTTCGTGGGGCCTCATAGCTTTAGTAAAATGCTGATCGTCAAGTCTGCTCTATGCAAATCGGTGAGTCTGGGCTTGTTCGACGAAGAGGAAACAGTAACAGTGGAGGTGATAGATGTTCTATTTACACCCGCACTCAGCGCGCATGGTTGAGTCAATCGTTACAATGTGAGAGCTGTGGGAATTAGTGAAGTGTACTCTGACATCTGGCCGAAACTGCAGGTGGTTCGGAAAATCGCTTGTCTAGTCGTTCATGTATACACGAAGATGGCGGTACCTGTGCAAGTTATTTTATGCGGGCTATAGCTGCCCAGTAAAGCTGCACGCCTGTTTGTGAAGTGAGCTGCCCTAAATGAGTCGTAAAGAAAGGAAACGACACGCACGCGTACACATATGTGGAGATAATTTGAATGCAGTGATAAGAAAATGGTCAGCGTTCTGCTGTCTATGTCTGTTTATATTGTTCCATCACACTCATACAGTTTAAGTCAGTGTTCTTTCGTTTTCGGACATTCTTGCGCTTCGTGTACCCGAAGATATATCGAAGTAGCATAACCGAAATTGCGAATTTCGCTTGTTACTGTAATGGCTTCACTGACGAAGAATACGAAAATATATGCCACTTAGACGAACGACGAGTCTCGGCACATGCGAGCTTAATTTAAGTGGCAGAAAATTTTTACTGTGTAAAAAAAAAAAGATGTGCAAGTGGCTAGATGTGGAGGGCTTAGTCAATAAAATAAGACAACTACGGATATGGTATGCAAGGTATACTTATCTGCTGGTATTAGATAGATACGCTGGAATTTCATCATGCATATACTCTTGTAAGAAACTCCCCTCATAGCGTATTATTACTTCCCTCTAAGTATTCTTGTTCTTCGTATGCTTTGTTCCCGAGCTAGCATCAGACTTAATTAGGAAAAGCTATGCGCACTTTCATTTTTTCAATGCCGGAGAAGATTAGATGTTATGCAGATTCTCCAGTGTATTTTTTATGCGTCGTACCATGATAATAAATTCAAACGTTCCTTCTTTGTCAGATATCGGTCATTTCGTACAAGTATAATATGTCCCAGAAGAAAAAATGCAGGAAGTGCTTACCATGACAGTTCTCTTTGTTTGTATTTTCTTTCTTTTTGTGCAATACCACTCTGCCGGAAAGATGTGTTCTAATTCTGAGTGCAGCAAGTATTGGTTACACTGGTGAACGACAGGTCCAGTCCTCTAATGCTGGGACCCGCGGTTCCACGTAAAGGTGAGTTAAAGCAGTCTGTGCTTGCTCGTAGACTTATAATTCGCTTCGCTTTTTATAGCGTCGTAACTTTATGTCTATGCTAGGACAGCATTCATGAACAAAAAAATGATCAGCACGTGCACTTTTTTTATGTTGCAGTCCGTAGACCTGCGAACGGGTTATCTACAGGCCTAATTTCAATGATTACGACTTCAGGAACTGTCAGGAAACAATTTGTAGACTTCATAGAAATAGCTTTCATAATGCTTTCTTTCTACAGACTGTCAAAAAAAAAACAAATGTTGCATTTTCACCCGAAAGGCTAGGCATGGACTGAAATAGCCAGCTATTAGACTATTTCATTAATTAAGGCTCATAGTTTTTTGGGTAGCATAAATTGCAGTAAGTATTCGCTTACGAACAAAACAAACCTGCTGTCACACGCCTAGGCAGACATGAAGAAAGTTCACTCGTTGACCTCGACCACTTCCTGCCACAACGCTGGAGGGACCCGCCATGGTTGGTCAGTGGCTATGGTGTTGGGCTGCTGAGCACGAGGCCGCGGGATCGAATCCCGGCCACGGCGGCCGCATTTCGATGGAGGCAAAAAGCGAAAACACCCGTGTACTTAGACTTAAGTGCACGATAAAGAACCCCAGGTGCTCAAAATTTCCGGAGTCCTCCACTACGGCGTGCCTCATAATCAGAAAGTGGTTTTGGCACGTAAAACCCCATAATTTAATTTTTTACCGCTAGTCAGGTGCTCTTGTACAGAGCATGCAAAATCGTCCGCTGCGCGAAACGAGACGAACGCAACGTCACGCTTATAGCACGTGAAAAGACAAGGAAGAAAGGAAGACGTGAGACACACAGCGCCTGTGTGCGCCACGTGTTCTTTTCGTCCTTGTCTTTTCTCGCGCTATATGCTTCACGATGCCATACCAACATGCCTAAATCACTGCATTACGAAAGCAACAGCTCGCGCGCGATACCCTCAAAGTCCTACTCAAATTGAGGACGACGCAACGAGCTATGGAAAGAAGAATGATAGGTGTAACGTTAAGGGATAAGAAAAGAGCAGACTGGGTGAGGGAACAAACGCGAGTTAATGACATCTTAGTTAAAATCAAGAAAAAGAAATGGGCATGGGCAGGACATGTAATGAGGAGGGAGGATAACCGATGGTCATTAAGGGTTACGGACTGGATCCCAAGGGAAGGGAAGCGTAGCAGGGGGCGGCAGAAAGTTAGGTGGGCGGATGAGATTAAGAAGTTTGCAGGGACGGCATGGCCACAATTAGTACATGACAGGGGTTGTTGGAGAAGTATGGGAGAGGCCTTTGCCCTGCAGTGGGCGTAACCAGGCTGATGATGATGATGATGATGATGATGATGAAGTGCGCCACTCAGCAAACATGAGAGAGAGAGAGAGAGAGAGAGAGAGAGAGAGAGAGAGAGAGAGAGAGAGAGAGAGAGAGAGAGAGAGAGCAGGACACGTTACGTATTCGTCAAGCAGTCTTCTGGCTCCCGCATGGGAGAACACAGGCAAGGAATTTCGCTGGCGGAGGCTAGACGGAGCAAGTAGAGAGAGTGTCTATGCTGGCGGTGACGCTCGCCTCCTAAAATGATGAGTTCGCGGCAATGCGAATACGTAAATCTCTGCTATCAATGGACTCAATTGGAAAATTATCGCTGTAGAACGCTGCCTAGAGGGCACGTAACAACTTCCAGCGTGTAACCAATATTTGCTATGTGGGCTAGTGAGGAGTCCTTTAAATGACTTTAGCACTATGCAGCTTTTACTATCAGGTGTGCGCGCACAGATCTCACTGTGTATGGCCATCGTTCTCTCTCTCTTGATTCGTGCGTGTTCTAGGCGCACTGACGGAGCCTTGTGCTCAGACGTATCTCCCGCTTTGGCTTACGCAGCAGCAAAACCACAAGTCTGTCTTTTTTCCAATTTTCCGTTGATGTATGATATTTTGACCTCCGGTATTTGTTTATTTCACATATTATTTCCATTTGCAAGAATAGTTGACACCTTTTTTTTTAGTATAAAATGCTTTTTGTATCTCATAGCATCTTAGCTCATATAGAATAGAAATGAGCTAGAAGAAAGCAAATGCATACAAACAATTTTTTTAAAGTTTTATTTATACAAGTACCTGCAGCACCATAAGGGTATTATTGCAGGGGGGGGGGAAGCAATTGGAGGAAAATGAACATGTGACAGAAACTTAAAACAGCTAAGCACAGGTGGCAAAAGTAACAAAATACGTAACATCGATGAGTCATCTCGACGACAAAATGGTCTTCAGTGAACTGCGGTTCGAAATTGAAACACAGAAATGTAAAGGGTAGAGTAGCGCATGAAGCGCAATGCCAGCCAAATGATACAAGGTAAACGGGACGATATTATACTACGGCAGACTGCGTGACAATAAAGATAGAAACTCTGAACACGTTTTACATTCACCAATGCTCTGAGGAAGCCTATTACAGTGCGCGGAAGCATGCGGAAAAAAAAAAGAATTACGGTAGAAATCAGTACCACAGCGCACTGAATTCGCCCGCTAATCCACCCGCCGGGTTTACGCGAAGCCTTTCTTCTGTGCCGGTGCAGATCCGCGACACGTAATCTGTTCAGCTTTCACGCAAGGGAGCGTTAACATACTGTGCTCGAGAGAACTGCTCAGAGTGGCTATCTTGTAACCCACGTCTTATAAAGGAGACGCGAGTGACATGACAACAGATTCCACAAAACACTGCTTCAATTCATACACAACACAGGCCTCACAGCACACATATAATACACATATACGCTCCAAGAATTATGCCTTGAGGGCAAGTCTTTATCGCAATAAAAAAAAAGACTTGTTTAACCAATCTGGCGAGGATCCCGAGTGCGCTCACGACCGGTTCTGGGCATGGTAAATGGTTTAAGCAAAGAATAAAAAAAAAGAAAAAAATTTCAGTCACAGACATATCTGCATAATCAAATGGACTCCAAGCCAGCACTCTCAGCGACGCCCGCATATATTTTCCCGCATATGTATATGTATATGTATGCTGTATGCGCATATGTATGCTGTATGAGGGAAACGGTACACGCTGCACACTGCGTATATTTTGCATGACCGATGTCACGTGTGTTTTGATTCATTCGGCACCCCTCCTTGCGGTCGAACTGAATTGGACTCGGCGGAGCGAGAAACCCGAGATACAGTTCGGTTGTTTGTTTCCTGACTGTTTATCGAACGCGTTACCGCGAGGGCATTGTCGAACCAAGTCACGTGCCCCTGGCAAGAAAAGAAAAAAAGAAACGTGGCGGCTTCGGTACCTACGAACGTACAGAGGAAGCAGGCGAAATAAGAAAGATTTCGCAACGCGATCTGTTCGCGTCGAACACCGTGAGTGCTTTCTGCGAATTCAGACAATCGCGGGTTATTGTGTAGAAGAGCCCACGAAATGCGTATATACGCGAGGGCAAACATTTTTCAGTGCTGCTTTTACCGGCATCCTCGACTATAGTGTTCCAGAGCGCAATGGCTGCGCTACAACATAAAAAAAAGAACAGAAAAAGAAAAGAAACAGCATCTAGAACGTATTTTGAGGACGACCATGTTTTTAATCATAATCAGGCTTATTTACACATTTATAGCCAACGGTGACGGGTGGTGCAGTTTTACTTTCCCTTCTTTTTTGTCTATGTACATAACCTCTGCTGGGGCGTTCTTAAAGCGTCAATGAGGCCGTATGTATGTCATATCCACACTAAAGAAATAGTAATTTTGTCCGAAGGATTACGGGCACCTGACCAATGTGATGAGAGTGGTTAGTGTTGCTGGCATTTTGTGCACGTGCAGCTAACGATAGCAAGGTATGGTGTAGCACTTTAACTTGTCGAACGGCGTTCCGACTATAGGCAAGCACGACATGGCGCACTGCATCACGCAAGGCAACGGCTGCTGGGCATAGAAGAAACATCACCCTGTTCTCCAGGCGTCTCACTATACGCTGGCTTGATGAGAAGCGTCGCCACCTCGATGGTGCATGAGATTACACCAACAGGAAACTGGGCTTTAGTTAGCGCTTAGTGAAACATTGGAGTAGGCTAAAATAACGGTCTGGTCTACAAGAAACCTAAATAGAGACGCAGTCTGCCAAATAAGCAGCTGAGAAAGTCCTAGTCGATCACGCTCTACAGGGTGAAACGAGTTCATGCGTTTTGTGTGCTTGCGCGTTGAACTCCAAATGAAAATAGCAAATATTTGTGAAGTTCTTGTAGGCTAACACGCGTCATAAATGACACTTGTGGTAGTTTCCACACATTGATCATCGCGGAGCAAACATTTATCTGGCAGTGAAGGTAAAGCTACGTGAGCAGAGCTTCTGCTCATGTGTTACCGCGCCAAGTAGTGCGGCAGCGCTTGACAACCCTCGTGGTTTCTCGGAACAGACACTGGAGGAATAACCGAAACTTCCACGAGCGATTGTATAGCATTTGCTCGAACGGGGAAGAGGAAATCAGAAACACATTACCTCAAATTTAACAGACCGCAGTGTGTTTTGGGCTGCTGTTAACTCGTTTCGTATTTTGTCTTCCCCAGCTTTAAACTAACGTGGTTGAAAACACGGGGCTTTTCTCGTTAGTGCTGTTACTTGTGCGTGCTTTGCATCTATAGCTTTCCCTTCGTAGCCACAGAGAGCTGTGCAGGAATGTAGCTCGCGATGATGAGAGAAGTGACGGAACGTATTCATCGCACGAAATTCGCTAGGCGTCTCCCATCGTATAGTGGCACTGCGGCGCTCTCTTACAAGGTCGAGTACATCGTGTTTTGTGATTCGATATGTTTTAATGAGCAATACAAGATTATGCTGGTTCAGCGCACATGTCAGAATTTATGTGGAGCGAAGCCTTCGTCAAGTGCTTAATGGAATGCGATAAATTCAGCCAGTTCGTTCCTGCGTCTTTGGCGTGAAGGAAACTGTCGCGTGCATGTGCCCTCGAGCACCTGCTAGCTACGCAATGCGACAAATGTAATAAGGCTTGTATTTCTACGGTCGCTGGATAAAAAGAAAAGGTCTCCGATATACGCTGTGAAAGTGGTTGGACAGCGAAGCTGTAAACATAGGTACAAATTATTCCCGTGGCGATATTTACGTGCACTTTATCTAATTATTAGCCTCAGACGTTTTGACGGCCTGAGACTTGGTTTGCGCCGCTACTTCGTCCACCTTCAAAGAATGGACCAGAGAGAAGAGAGATTCGCCGCGCATAGTAGGCACGCTGTTCTTCAGGAGCCCTCACAATACGTGGCCTTCCTATGGCACTGTCACAACACAAGTCAGTTGCAAGACGGCTTCTTCTTTTACGTACGAAAGTATAGTCACGTCACTCCCTGCTTTGAATGCTACAGTCAAGGTGCCGTCACCGCGGCAGCTTGAGCAACGGTAATCTTTACCGGGAAGGGTATGCGGGGAGCGCTGTGTGTTTCGCATTGCATGTAGGTGCGGAAGCGCCTTGTTATCAGTTATCTGGTTTGGATATTTGTCTTGAAGTTGTTCTTTATTGAAACCTATTCTGTTCTTTATGCTGAAGGCATGATTCCAAAGGACATATGCACTCTTCAGTTCACTTTGCTGAGGGCTTGTATTGCCTCTGCCTTACGGGGGTATGAGCCATCGCATCTGGGGGTATGAAACATTGATGATGATAGTTTTGTATGGACGTTACGACACGAAGAAATCCCGGGATCATAGCTACAGGCAGCTTTACCGAAAAAAAAAAGTTACGCCCTGCCACGTACATCGAAAAAGGCGAGATCCGCCATGGCGCCACCAGTCACGGACTGTTGTCTGGGATTGGTGCAGAAAAAGCACCATTAAGGTGCAGATAACGCCCTCACCCGTGGAATTCGACGTGTCCCGTCCTCGACAGGTAGCGCCATTTGGGCCAGCCAAGCGGCCTCGAATGCAACTACACGGCTGTCACGTTCGCGCCTATTGCAGCCCGCCTCACGTGGCAGGCCGCACTTTTTTTTTATCCAGCGGCCATGGTATTTTTTAGTTTCTTTCTACATAATTTAAATTAACTGGCCGCTTCTTGACCAATCGTCTTTTGTGGGTATGTTCGATTGCATTGAAATCGTAATAATGATGAACACGAGGCGAACATCTGAAAGAGCTAATTGGGTGTGGCACGGTACGTACCACCCGCTCTTTGGGCAATCCCTCGTTGCGGGTATGCGCCATTGTATGGAAATCATCATCCGTATTGTTGACATGCGGACACGCTTCTTGGCCCCGTTGTTGGTGTGTGGCATAGTATGGAAATAATCATTCCAACACGCGGACACACATTTTCGCCAATACCCCGTTTAGGGTATATACCATAGCATGGAAATCATCATCATAATCAGCGTGCTGACACGCCTCTTGGCTAATTCTCTTATGTGGGCATATGGCATAGTAGGAGAGAGAGAGAATGAAGAGGAAAGGCAGGGAGGTTAACCAGATATGAGTCTCCGGTTTGCTACCCTACACTGGGGATCGGGGATAGGGGTTAGAAAGATGACAGAGAGGAAAAGGCAAAAAAAAGGAACGCGCCACGCTTTTATATCGACTTTGGTTGGGCGTTGCCTTTACTAAAGCCTATGCCTTCCGCATAGGGATGACCGACACCCCAACCTGTGACCACTGCGGCCATGAAGAATCAATTGGCCATATTTTGTGCGCCTGCCCGCAGTACAGTCCAGAGAGGGCATGCCTTAGCCACGAACTTGACCAACTGGACGACCAACCGCTATCCGAAAAAAGAATTCTGCAACATCGAAAGGACCTACCATCACAGAAGAAGGCCGTGCAAGCGCTTTTGCGCTTCTTGCTGTCTACCGGCCTGTGTGAACGACTTTAACTGGAATGCCTTTTGTGTGTGTGTCTCCATGTATGGCATAGTAGGAAATCGTAATCATCATAATAATCTGCACTGGCATGCTAATTTTCGAATTCCGCCGGCAGAAGCTCTTATTTTTATTTTTAAGTGAGGTTGAATCTAGTCAACTTTACACCCCTATTTCAGGCAGAGTTATTGGCTACCATTCTAGCTGTACGAAAACGTCCCTCATCTATTTATTAAGCCGCAATCATAACCAACTCCTTATCCGTTTGTTCTGCTCTATTAGTGCCGTATTAATCTACCATTCTCAGATAACTTTTGTTATCTATCCCACAACATTTACGCCTCACCCTTTTGGTATGAGTACTAGGACACATGTGGTGGTGGTGGTAACAACTTCATTGACAATCCGGCAAATTCGTGGCCTGGGCCTAGGCCGCCCCCAAGGAGGTCCGGATATCCTGTCTCCTCGCCCCCTCACGGCCTTGCTGGATGGCCCACATATGATTTTGGAGGTTTGAGCTGCGCAACGCGGCCGTCCATCACGCCGCAGCTTCATCTGGGGAAACTGCATTTTCTCTGCATATAACCTCACATTCCCAGAGAATGGGTCTAAGAGATGCGTGAGTCCTGCCGCATAGTTTGCACTTATCGTCTGAGTAGATGTCTGGATATATCCTCTTGAGATGGACGTGGTTGGGCAAGGTCTTGGTTTGTAACTGCCTCCAGTCTACAGCTTGGGCCTTGTCAAGTTTCGGCTTAGGGGGTGGAAAAACATGACTCACTTTATTCGAGTCAGCAGACGCACTAGTGGCGGCATCTCTTAAAGGCCCGGTACTGAGAATAGTAAAACCTTCGGCATACATCACGGCTGCAAGATTTGAAAACTTTTGTTCAAGAAGAGCACGATAAATCATGTGTAATAAATACCACCGATTTTCAGCACCTTAGATTTCCTTGGCACAACAGATGATGTTAACAAGAAAATGTGAAGTTTCATTCACGAGAATGCGTTGCCGAATACCAATGCTTAATTTTTGTTCTCACACGTCTAGTTAGGCACGTTCCTGTCAATGTTTTTAATGCAATGACCCTAAAACTACGGGACATTTCTTTATAGAGTGTCGTAAGTTGGACGTGCAGAGAAAACGATTTCTAGTAGGGCCCTTTCGCCAACTTGGATTGGTCATTACGTTTGCTGTGATGCTGTCTCTTGGGGCGTCGGCGCTAGGACACTGCAATAGGAAAGTATGTGATGCCACATTTAATTCTGTAAGTGAAACAAAGAGGCTGTCATGTTAATTTTATGGATGCATTTTCCTGGAAATGAACTAAATATATTAACGTCGAATTTTAAAATAATATAGCCTCAGAATTCATATTAACGATTAGGAATTATTAAATAGCATTATTAAATAACAAAAATATATTTCAGTATTCTTCCCATTTTGCCTACTGTCGCAAAATTCATGGCCAGTCCCTCGTAGTCGGTTGAGCTATATCTGTAGGCACCAAACCAAACCTAATCAACGAGAAACCGACCGACCCAGGCGAAACGATGGTATCGCAGACATAGAAAGCTTCATTCGAAAGCTTCCGCTTGCTCTGTAGGGTCCACGAGGTTGGCTAATAGACGCGTAGGTCACTGAAATCTTCAGCGCACCTCTTTCTGTAATGCACCGGCTTGCCTTGGTGGCTCATGAAAGCTTTTCGTACACCAATTCACAGAGTACATGGGATGGGAATAATTTTTTTTTTATGGTTAAGCAGCCAAAGTTCAGAATTGGGCCTTGTACCTTATAGCCATGCATCTGCACTCTACACAGACAAAAGTTGCCCCACGTCGCAAAATAAGCCTTAATTTTGTTACTGCACACGTAAGTATTACCCGTAAGCCTCATTATATATCTACAGCTGTTGTTGAAGGAAAATCAATGGCTTCTGTAGAAATATACCTTTTACTGTTTCGTTAACAAGAGAGAGAAAAAATAATGCAGAGAAAGGCAGGGAGGTTAACCAGAGGTAGAGTACAGCGACTATACGTAGAATGCCTCTTTGTGAAATGCGTATGATTTTTACAAATATATTGCATCACACTCCAGAAAATTAGTATTCCAAAGTAGGAATACTTGTCGCGCACAGAACTTGGACAGTTGTAGAAAGACGACAAAAAAAATTACGGTAAGCAAACGAAATCTCACCATATTGTGAATTCGTGTAATGAATGCCCTGCTATACTTGAATAAGGGAATGCAAGTGCTGCAGCTACAGATTTAGAATTTAGTGTTGATAACTGTTACACATTAACCGTGGGGATCTATATAGATAAACGTGGTCTTGTACGAACGCGATTAATTGCATTGCCAGAATTGTCATACGCCATCTTTGTGAAAGCGAAACTTTGCCTAGCCTCCAGTGTTTGCCGAGGCTACTGTTTGCAGCTGGGTCAGTGAGTATCTCGGCATATACATTTTTGGCTACGTACACGAAAGTTGTATGTGTGCTGTATGCAAATACCAGCGAAATGGCTTTAATGAGGCTGTTATGCTGAGCGACAAAGTAGTGCAAGTAAGCGCATTTGCGTCCTGCGCAATACAAACATAAATTACAATAAAACCCTTAACACAGAATGTCGGCTTAGGGGTATCTCTAAATACGGCCTTGCTTCGTCGTAAGGAGGACAGAAGGCACAGCCATCTTTTTTTTACTTAGGCATACCTTTTTATCCCCACATCGACTGCAGATGACAAGTAGTGGTCACTACTAAAGACGAAACATGCGACTACGACATCTAGTCGGGGTAGCGCACAAAATTCAATGCGAAAGGCCACCACTGCGTGAAATCTGAGTGCCACCTACCAAGCGGTTTCACCGAAGGAGTAATCTATACTTGGCTCACTTATTTAGAAAACACTCGGCACAATATCTTAAAAGTACCTTGATCGTTTGGGACGCCAGTGTAGCTTACAAGCCGCTGGCTGAGGCACCGATAGACGTCGTTTATATATCCGCACCAATCGCGGTGACGGATTGCTTTGCATTATCCTGGGAGGAACTTCTAGGCTCCACAAGGGAGCACTCCTTCAAGGTGCTCCCTTGTGGGAAGAGCCTTTCCCTAAAGCACTACGGAGCCATTTCCTGTCACAGGGGAGAGACCAATCGCTCAACATGTCTCCAGAGCTCGCAAAGAATACCTCTTGAGGCTCTGAGCGTAGGTATAACGATGGAGTAAGTTAGCCCGTCCCATGGGGTTATTGAACTCGTCGTTTACGAAGTTTTGTTGTGCGTCTAGAGCTTCCGGATTGCTGTCTCAGTGCCATCGCGCCTTCCTGCAAATTTATAATGAGAGCTGGAGAGAGCGAAAGCAAGAAGAAGAAAGGCAGAGAGGCCAACCAGACAAGACTTTGCTTTACTACGCTACTTTGCTGATCAGGGAAAAGAAAAAAAGAAAAGCCGAAAAGGGGAAGATAGGGAGCACTGTGCCTTGTCACAAATTATTACTATATGGTGCAATTAATTGGTAAATAATTAATTAGGTAAATCATTTATATGTCTTGAGAGGCACAATATAGGTACATATAGTAAGCTCAGGGATGTGGCTGAAGGCAATAGTTTGGTCGACTGGGTCGCAACACCTTTAGCAAGTTTCCACAGTGCACAGACATGAGACGCAGATAATGAAATCTGCGTCTCAAGTGGCCATCGAAAAATTCTTCTTCGCAGCAATGTAGGGACAAAAAAACAACTAAGAGTGTTTCACCCGAAGGGCGTAGCATTGACAGGGATAGCAAGTCTTAGCGTTGCACTTGAACTCGAATGGTATTCTAACTATACGGCACGAGTTTGACATGTTGGCGTGATGCAGCACGCTAGGCAAGTCCTGCTGGGTATAGAAGGAACAGCACCTTCGCAGCTAGCAGGCGTCTCACAACGCTCACGCGATGCGGAACGCCGCTAGTGGTACTGCAGGCGTGGCACCTCGATGGCGCATGAGATGAGACCGACGGGAATTCGATGGTGTTAGAGGGCTCATTTACATTGGCGACTCGCAGAGGTCGAGCGATCAAGCTTGCTTGTTTGTTCGCATCATTACAATGCGGGTGTGCTCCGGAGAAAATCGAGAAATTGTTTCACTTGGGGGTGCCCGCGCACCCTATGCGTACGTGGCATACAACAAAGATTACATCAGGAATAGAACAAGGATGCAGCAGAACTGATTAAAATTCTAAGAACAGCTTCACTTTTTAGAACAGTGTAATGCAAAATGAACAACTTCACACTAAAACACAGAAGATGTAGCAGAAATGCAGAGCAGCGACAAAAAGAAATAATAATTACAGTAAGAAGTGTGCTCGAATACTGAGTAAGTTTGTCGCAAAACTACCGGTCTTATAAATGGTCGCAAATGGTCGCTTTGGTGAAAACGCGAGTGTTTTGAGTGAGCCGGTCGCTGCTTGATCGTCGTGGTGAATGAGCCCTTGGTCAGCGCCAATTAAAATATTAGGTAACGTTGGCTTCATGCTTACTGCCCAGACAAGAGCATGCGCACATCAGCTTAGCAGGACCGCTATACATGTGGAAGACTTTCTGGGGCAAAAGAAGGGTATGCTACGTGAGCGGAGCTTCTGTAGATCTGCTCCCGCGCCAAGTAGTCCGGCGGCGTTTGGCAGCGCTTTTGGTTTCTCGGAACAGATACTGAGTCAGCGTAACTTCCCCAAGCGAAGGTTTCGCATTTGCTCGAAGGGAGAAGAGAAAATCAGAAAAGTAAGCCAACTTTATCACTACCCCGTGTGCTTCGTCTTATGTTGCTGTTGTAAATACGTGTTTGTTTCCTCTTCCTCAACGTGGTTGAAACCGTGTTTTCTTTTTCTCTTTTTTTAGGAGCTCTCTGACTTGATTGTGCTTTGTTTTCGTATATGGCCGCAAAATCGGCCAGGTTCACCGTGTGGAGAGCAATGGCTGAACCACGGATAGTGTAAATTGTACCACATGTCGTCTGTTACGCCCTACGTGTTTACATAAGCGCGCACGGCGTGCATATCTTTACAAGATCAATTCTTCCCGGGTTGCAGGACGGCCGCAAAAGATGGTCTGCATTTTTTTACGATGTACAGAAGTATTTAGCCTTGCTTGTGCTGTTGTCTTACCGCTGTATTACAATCAGTGACCTTTAGCAACGAGAAAGGTGAAAACTCGATAACTGTAGTCATACAGTATACTACGGCATCTCTCAAAGCTGCGTCTCTGATAGCACTACGACCAACGATTGCTTGCGGACTTTATCGACCTAGCACTGAAGCACGCAGCAAGCGACGCCCTGGACTGATGATATCGATGCGTATTTTTTGTCGCTGAATTATCTCTTTCATAGCTCTAGCCTGGCTTTAGGACGTTAAGCGCCATGAATCTATTTTTTAATTCCGAATTAGGAGTATAAAAGGTAAAAACAAGTATATGCGTGTGGGGTGGCGATACCAGTCACGTGGCAGAGGTAGGCAGAGGATGAGAACTTAGAAGAGTATGTATGTATGTATGTATGTATGTATGTATGTATGTATGTATGTATGTATGTATGTATGTATGTATGTATGTATGTATGTATGTATGTATGTATGTATGTATGTATGTATGTATGTATGTATGTATGTATGTATGTATGTATGTATGTATGTATGTATGTATGTATGTATGTATGTATGTATGTATGTATGTATGTATGTATGTATGTATGCGGTGAAATTGGCGGTGGTCTGATCTGGACCACCATCAGTAGTACTTTAGTCACCGAACAGGCAGTGAGTGCGTCGAGTGTACCCCTTAACAATACCTTGCAATGTGGCAAACGTGCTTTAAATGGATTCAGGACGTCGAAGAAGTGGTTGGCAAGACTAACACATTTCTCTTGTATTTATCTTTAAATTAACACCGATATTTCCTATTTCTATATCTAAAACCTTTCTCCGCTTCTTCTCACGTGGCGTGGGAGCAGTTCTGGTGCCCTAAATTACGCGTATTTTGCCGCACCGAGGTCAAACTCGCAAGCTGATCTTGATCACAAGCTGAAAATAGAACGGCGCTGGGAAGCAGGGTGAGCGAACCTGGCAAGGGTGCAGTAGTTTATGTGCCTCCAAAATTATTCCCGTAAATATTTTTCTCGTCTTCCTTACTATAAAGCAACAAACAAGGCCTCTTGCTCTTTAGTTGCCATTGTTGTTTGCTGCCTTTTTTTAACCGCGTCTTGTTCCAGAGAGAGAGAGAAGAATACAGGAAGGCAGGGATGTTAACCAGTCAATAGACTGGTTGGCTACCCTACACTGGGGGAAGGGAGAAGGGGAAGAGAAAGTAGGGAGAGAGAAGGTGTAGGTACGTGTACGGACAGCACTTCAGTTAAAGTCGCTCGAGCAAACCAGAAGTTCTGAGAAAACACAAAAGTGCCTTCACTGCCTTCTGAGCCGATGATCGGTCGGGACGGTGCTCTAATATTGTCTGTTCACTCAGAGGACGATCGTCTAGTTGCCTCAATGTGTCGGACAAATGCTGTCTTTGGGCTTGAAATTGAGGACAATGGCACAATATGTGGTCAATGTTCTCCTCGCATGCGCAAACATCACATGTCTTGTTCCAGAATTTGTGAATGTCAAGGCGGATTTACTTTACTGTCCTCGGAAAAACTAAAATGGCAACTTCTGCCACCTGTTATACAGTTAGTGACGAAACAGCACGTGGACACAGAAAGAGAGCCTCTGTGCGTACCCCTTCTTTTTTCATGCTCCTAATTAGTTTACGCACTTTTTTAACTAGCACAAAACATGTCTTTTTTGCGAAATATTGGCAGTGCGTCGGCCTGTCGAGAGCCAAACTTGGGGCTACCTAAAGACAACGGGTACTGTACGACTTTAACGGCTACACATATTAGAATATCCTTTAGGCTTTTGTTTAATGCATATTTATTTCATTCTTTCCACTGCCACTATGACCGGGCTTCCCCTGACGCAATGCGTCCATGGTGCTACAGATATTCGCTGAAAACTCGCTCGTTCTCCAAATTTCTGAGCTCTAAAATGATGGTCACTGATTGCACACAAGGCTGCGCCGTAGGCAAGACAATGCGACATGCTCCACCAGGCGCACACACGCACATCCACATCACGCAGAGTGAAACACGTGAAGGACTGCAGGACGCAGGACACACATAGAACGCACGCATACAACGCGTACTCCATTGATTACGTAAAATAATATAAGTATACTAGATGTTCAGTTTCTTCCGGGGTATCGGAGAAACTTTATGAGCGTTTCATGGATGCGCCTAAACAGGCAATCAACGAGGACTTATAAATTTCCATTTAGACCCTAATTAACTGACGCAAGTCAATATTTTACTGCACATCAGTCCTAACATGCTCCTAAGAAAATCTAAATACAAATTCCGTGAATTGTCTAGTCCTTCCAGGACACCGTAAAAGCACGCATATAATATTTGCCAGCACTTTTAAGTCGCACTAGCAGAGAGAGAGAGAAAGCGAGAAGAGGAAAAGCAGGGAGGCCAACCAGACGAGCATTTTGTTCGCTACCCTAAACAGCGGGTAAATGAAGGGAGGAATTTTCGCCGTAAATGTCGTAGGGAATAAAGTTGAATGAGAGAAGGATGACTCAGGGGAATATCCTTGTTGGTTTCTACTGATCTCCAAAAACCGTATTTTGTTGATGAGTGGCGACGAGAGCTGCCACTTATACTTGAGAAAAGAAACGTTTTGTTCAGCAGTGAAAGCAGCATTTCAGTGTAGCACTTGTGGGGATAATCACGACCTTGACAGCGTACAGGCAATGAAACCGAGGAAGGTTGCCGTGGTTAAAAGTGAAATGCAGAAAACAATGAAAAGGCAAAATCAAATTTGGCGAAAAGATAACCTGTCGTCAATGGGAGACGAGCCCAGAAGCTCCGCATTACCGGTGCGCTGCATTACCAATTGTGCTATAGCGACGGCCACCAATCCACCCACTAACTTGGGCATTTATGTGTACTAATGGGACAGCGTTACTTGAGTTGACAGGTGCAGACACATCCCGCATGAGTAGTCAAACACCAGTGTTCTAATTTACACAGGCTGGAGATTAGGGGGCTTCAGTCATCCAAATGACTTTTTATCTATCACTGCGTACAGTAAGTGGGGCAGTTTCGAGCAGAACACAGACACACAGACCTACTGCTGGTTGACTCGCTAGATTAAACTGTCACTTTGTCAAACTCTCAACCAAAATGTCAAACCGGTTCAATCATGAGCGGTACATACCAAGTCCAGGCTGTTCCGCTCATCAATGAACCTCTGACGCCGACTTGGAGATGATAGATAAGGTAAGGGAAACAACCAGAAGAACGGACGCTCTGATAACCTACAAAGTGGTGAGGAGGACAGTGAACGAAAGGGGAGAAATGTAAATGACACAGTTGGTATGCATCCGGAAGCGCACGCTCAAGCCTCACAATACCGTGAACGTTTGTTTGCGTCATTCGAGATAAAAGTAACAGTTCGAAATATAGCTAACAATTATCTAAAGCGAATCTTTCTTTGCCTCCACTCCATGCCGAGATTGTCGTGTAGGGAGGGATCACTGGCTATGTTTTACGTGTACCTATGTGCCGCTCTTCAACCAACCGCTTTGCCGCCGACATGGGTCACCGGGGATACAGCACTGGGAAATGTGGCAGTGGGCATGTACCACTCATCAGGGAACCTCTTTAACGCCGGCTTGAAGAACTGGGTATGTGCTACTCGGTCCGTGATGCTCCTCATTGAACCTTTTTGCTACCAACTTAGGTCATGTGGCAGTATAGGGTGGGCGCAGCTCTCCAAGTAACCTCTTTGACGCCAAATTGATAAGCAGGTATGTGCCATGGGGCATGTCGCGCACTATAAGGACAAAAAAAAAAACATCCTTTAAGTTTCTACGATTTGCGACGGAATTGAAAACACACAGCGCGCGAACTTTATGGCAGCGTCACTAGATGGCATAGCGTGTGGTGTTGGATATGCGAGAGAGGAGCCCGGCTGCATACACGTTTCAATGTTGGCGTTACGATGTGTCTCTACATTGCTTCAAAGCTAAGTACACTAACGTCGAAATTCGTCGTGAGATGCGTTCTACCGGATTTTTTTATATGATCACCATGTGTTGAGGATAATTATTTCCATGTCATGGCACAGACCCACAACGGGAGATTGGCCAATAAGCAGAGAGATGCAGATTGTGCCATAAACTTGTTCTCTGATGCGATCGCCGTGTGTTGATGATGTTTACGGTTTCGATACTATGACACATTCGTACAAGAGGTGATCGGCCACTAAAGCGCATTCACGTGTTGATAACGACGATGATAATGGTGATAATTTTCATTCAATGGTACGTACCCCCAACGGGGGATTGCCGAAGAGGCGGGCGGAGCTTATGGTGGCATCGTGAACTGGCTCTTTGAGATTCTCGCCTCATGTTGATTATCATTGCAATTTCCATGAGATGGCAGATATCTCAATGAGCAGTTGGCCAAGAAGCGGCCGAAATACAAGCCAATATAAGGTTTTTCACGTTACGTGTCACGGGTTCTCGAGAGCAGATGCAGCAACCAGTTTTCAAGACGCAAGAATGGGCAAATACATTGCATTTCATTAACCGCTCCACGAAGCTTGGCTTCACACAGACTCCAACGCGTGTGTTATACCTGCGTAATATTTATTTCAGTTGAATTGAATAATATTTCAGCACAAAAATGCCTATTACGAGAGCTATGTTGAGGGAAAAACCCGTATGAAGCTTGAAATGACCCCATGTCCTACTGACTTGACAGTATTAAAGCGAACGAGAACAAATGTACTAAAATTGCCCAGGACTTATACGATAACGTTGTGGCCTGTTTCGTCCATTCCTGGCCAAAAGTGAAGATGAGTTCTCAGTGAAGCACTGATTCTGGCCCTTCGTTTTCCCCACAACGGTTCCCGGTTCTTCCAATTTTGTTCTACTTAAACCCATGTGACGACTGAATGAAGTGTCGCAGTGCTAGTTGGAGCTCATGGGCTCCAAAAGAGCGAACCAGCATAAATAAGATACTTTATAGTGAAGCATTGTAAAAGAAATCCGCGAAAGAATATTTAGGTAATATCCGCCCCAAGACTGAAGCATGCGAGTAATATCAAGTCGCTTTCATTTTCTTTTATTCCGCAGGTCTGAGCGGGGATTCATACCGATTTTAGTGTTCTTATTCAGGAATACTGATGACAGACGTATTCTTTATTCTTGTCTTGTGCAACAGAACCAGTCGAAGAATATATATATATATATATATATATATATATATATATATATATATATATATATATATATGGCCTGAAGGAACGACAATTGCATTGATAGTATCAAATAGCTTCTAATTGAAGAAAATGAAAAAGAAGGAAGAGTTAACATAAAACGCATTGATAAGGATTACTTATTGAGAAAATATTGGTAGCGAAATTATGTTTACACGTGTTCTTTGTCCGTACATGCCGCCGCCAGTCCTCGTTCAAAGCCAAGTCTAACGCGACGGGAAGGAATCGGAGCAAGAACGAATGCCAGCGGAAGGAAACGAGCAGCAACCTCCATTGGGAGACGTTGCTCTCATCAAACATTCATATCACAAGGAAAGAGATAAAAAAAAACTTCACTAGAGATGACAAGGAGAACAATGTCTGTACATAAATGTGCTGGTAGTAGAGGTCAAACTAGCAGCATACCCAGCTCGCGATGTATTACTTGTTGACTTTGCTGGCAGACACAGATCGACGTTTGGGAGAGTTTGCTCTAGATAATGAATTTCACAACCTAGCTGGAAACTCGCTGTTTTGTTGGTAAAGACTGGGGATGTGGAAGATGAGTGGCTGTACATACCACCGAGTAAAATAATAAAAATAAGAAAAGGCCTACGAAAGGCGCTCAAGAAATATCAGTATTTCTCTTCAGTTAGTCTTCTACCACATTCTTCTTTTAGACTACTTGTATAAGACGTGGACAACATAATGAACAATCCAATTTTGCGGCGTGGTACCTCATATATACCTGTAGATAAGGACATGCCGTTAGTCGACCACAATACAGTTACGTTGAAGGCGAGTTGTAGTGCATTTCCAAGGCTCATGTTAGCGATGTTTTCTCTGCCTCCTGCAATGCCGCTCCTTCGAGTGAAAATCGGCTTTAACATGGCTTGAGGAGGTAAAGATAAGGTGAACAGAGAATTTGGATATACATAGTACGAAATGGCAGAGAAGATTGAATAATTATATCAGTAGGCCATGGTTTCATGCTGGCGATGCACTACGATAACTTCTTATTTCTTTCGGAGGTGTGCTACGCGTAGAAAAAGAAAGAAAGGAAAAGAAACAACAGCTTTTAATCGTCCTCTCGAGGATTTCTGATGCCATGATGTGCGTTCCAAGTGAAGGAGCCATCGTCGAAACTGATTAGCGTGCCTGATTAGTTGCGAAAAGAAAGGAAAACACATGTATTTGGTAAAAAGAAAACGCAATTTAACAAAATAAGCTTTGTTTCTGGCGCTTGTTGCTAGGGAAACAACAGAGAATGGAAGGGACGGGAACGAAGAGCCATCTCCCCAGGGAGGTGTAGTGCAAGCACCTAAAGTAAACTAAATTTGCGTCAGGGTTTTTTTCCTGCTTCTCGGTTACGCTTGGCAATTTGCACAACAATACTTAGCAACACACAAGCACAAATGGCAGCGCTTTCTACAGAGAATTAAACGTGACGTCAACCTACTGCTTTCTGCTGGTGATGCCCGGAGGGGAGACCTTCACGAAGTTGAGAAATAAACAAAGCAAACAAAACTAATGTCAATAAAAAAATGATGAAAACAAATGAATTGAACAAAGAAACAAACGACAAAGACCACGAATGAAATAAAATGAGAAAAAAGGAACGTGAGAAAAGCTCGAAATTGAAGATAGAAAAAAAAGGATGAATAAACGTAGATAAGAAAGGGGAGAATGAGACTTAACGAGGGAGTGAGCTGTTTGTAAGAGCTAGCTTCCCGCGTTTAAAAGTGCACGTCTGCACGGACTATCCAAGCTATACGGAGAGAAAGAAAATCTTAATTATTCATTTTTTTTTCATATTAGTTCTATGCGCGGTCACCACATTTCTTCGCCTGTGCCCTCCACCTTCTTGGCGCAGTTTTAGGTGATCTGAAGATGTAATTATATATATTGTAATGAAGCAGACGCGCCCCTGTGTATGTGCCGTCTGAAGAGGAAGACGAAGGGCCGTGCCGTGATCTCGAGCGACCCCGTGCTTCGGACAGCCCTTGCAGTGCCTTGTTTTGCCTAGCGTTCCACAACGTCGTGAACGAGAATAAACCTCATCGCATTTGGTGGAGGTTGCTGAGATCCTTCGCCTCGTCCTAGAGCTCCGCACTCGAACCCTGCCAACAAGATCGCCTTCCACTATGCCTGATCCCGCCACCTCGTTGCCCGCCCCACCGGCTGCCACTGTCATCTGCGCCGGCGTCCCTCGTCAGCGCGACCCACCCATTTTCAGTGGGACCGCCGAACACGACGTGGAAGATTGGCTCTCATCGTACGAACGTGTAAGTGCCCATAACCGATGGGATGACCAGTCTAAGCTGACCAACGTGCCGTTCTACCTCGCCGACGTAGCCAAACTTTGGTTCTTCAACCACGAATCAGACTTTACAAGCTGGTCCGCCTTTAAGACTCTGTTTGCCGAAGTGTTTGATCGCCCAGCTGTGCGTACGCTGCGCGCTGAACAGCGTCTACGCCAGCGCGCACAGCAGCCTGGAGAAACATTCCCCAGCTACATCGAGGATGTTCTCGATTTGTGCAAGCGGGTCAATCCCAGCATGTCAGAGGATGACAAGATCAAACACATCCTCAAGGGCATCGAGGACAGCGCATTCCAGATGTTGCTGGCCAAAGGCCCAACTAGCGTATCCGTCCTCATTAACCTCTGCCAGAGCTTTGACGAGCTGCGCCGCCAACGTTCCATCGCCCGCCAGAACATCCAGCACGCCGATTCCGTCTCCAGCATCGCGGTTTCTACCGAATTCACCAACTCGACCCTCTCGCAGCATATCAAAGATTTTATCCGTGAAGAGGTGGCCAGGCAGCTCTCGCTGCTGCCTCACAGTGACGCACCTACGGCAGCTTTGCCTCCAACGCTGCAGGAAGCCATCCGAAATCACATATCTGAAGCGCTTCCTGCAGCTCCACCCTTCAGCTGTATCCACCCTTCAGCTGTATGCACGGCCCGTGTCGTCATCAACGACGTTCTGTACATAATCGAGTGTTTCGTGCTACCATCGTGCTCTCACGACCTCATCATTGGTTGGGATTTCCTGTCACGTCATCATGCTGTCATTGACTGTTCACGTGCAGAAGTGTCGCTTTTACCACTATGTGAATCACTGCCGACCAGCTCTCCTCACTTTGCCGACAAACTCACTGTTGATGCCGACACAACCGTACCTCCTCAGTCGTCGATGGCTGTTGTCTTGTCGTCTGATTCCGCATCTGACGCCACCGTAGTGTTCACGCCGTCCGATGTGTTTGCTCAACGCAAGGGCATTGTTCTTCCGTTTGCCGTGCTTACTGTAACCTCTGGCTCAACTGTGATGCTGGTCACCAACTACTACCAGTACCCGATCAGCCTACTGCGTGGAGAGACGGTAGGATACTTTCAAGCGGTCGACTACGTCGACGACTTCGATGTTCCTGCCGCCTCCCTCCGTCACCTTGACGCCATCGCTTCGGTCTCCGGCTCATCACCTTCAGTGGGTTTTGACAAAGCCATTGACCCTGCACTTTCCCCATCTCATCGCCGCCAACTTCTCGCTCTCCTTCACAAGTTTGTCTCTTCTTTCGACTGTCATCAGACGTCACTGGGCCGTGCCACCGGTGTTTCTCACATCATCGACACTGGTTCCCACTCCCCCTTGCGACAGCACCCGTATCGTGTCTCTGCCGAAGAGGGCCGAATCATCACGGAGCACGTGGGCGACATGCTCCAACGTAAAGTCATCCGTCCCTCTCAAAGTCCTTGGTCTTCACCTGTCGTATTGGTGAGGAAAAAAGATGGCTCCATTCGCTTTTGTGTCGACTACAGACGCCTAAACAAGATAACGAGGAAAGACGTTTATCCTCTGCCTCGAATCGATGACGCTCTCGACTGTTTACAAGGCGCAGAATACTTCAGTTCCTTGGATCTGCGCTCCGGGTACTGGCAAGTTCCCATGGCCAAGCCTGACCGTCCGAAAACCGCATTCGTTACACCCGATGGCCTCTACGAATTTAACGTCATGCCCTTCGGGTTGTGCAACGCGCCTGCTACTTTTGAGCGTATGATCGACACCATCCTTCGTGGCCACAAATGGAAGACCTGTTTATGTTACCTCGACGACATCGTCGTCTTCTCAACCGATTTTCCGACGCACCTCGCTCGCCTGCATGACATTCTGACCTGTCTCGCCTCTGCCGGTCTACAGCTTAACCTCAAAAAGTGCCGCTTTGCTGCAAGCAAGCTAACCATATTGGGTCACGTTATCTCAAAAGACGGCGTCCTCCCGGATCCAGAGAAGCTCCGCGCTGTTGCAGAGTTCCCAAGGCCCACGTCTATCAAAACCCTCCGAAGTTTTATTGGCTTATGTTCTTATTTTCGTCGCTTCGTACGCAATTTCGCATCCATCATGGCGCCTTTGACAAGTTTACTTTCCGCCAGTAACGGCATAGCAGCATGGTCACCTGAATGTGATGCAGCATTTCAGCAATTGCGCCACTTGTTGACCTCACCACCGATTCTTCGCCACTACGACCCTGATGCTCCCACGGAAGTCCATACTGACGCCAGCGGAGTTGGCCTTGGCGCGGTCTTAGCGCAACGGAAAGCTGGCTATGATGAATACGTCGTCGCTTATGCGAGCCGTACTCTAAAGAAAGCAGAATTAAATTACTCCGTCACAGAAAAGGAGTGTCTAGCGATCATCTGGGCATTAAGCAAGTTTCGCCCATACCTTTACGGCCGTTCTTTCGCCGTTGTTACTGACCACCATGCCCTTTGTTGGCTTTCTTCCTTGAAAGACCCGTCTGGACGCTTGGGACGTTGGGCGCTTCGCTTGCAAGAGTACGACATCCGCGTCATGTACCGCTCTGGTCGCAAGCACTCCGACGCTGATGCGCTCTCTCGCTCCCCACTGACGCCTGATTTGGCGTCGTTGTCAGCTTCCTCGTCCACCCTGTCACCGTTCACCATCCCTGACATGCTCACAGAGCAGCGCAAGGACCCATCCCTTGCAATGTTACTCGACTACCTTGCTGCTCCGTCTGATGTCCCTTCGACACGAGCACTGCGTCGCCAAGCAACCCACTTCTCAGTGCGGGACAACATTCTATATCGCCGAAACTACATGCCCGACGGACGCAAATGGCTCCTCGCTATACCTCGTCATATGCGCTCTGACGTCTGCGCGTCTTTTCTCGCTGACCCCCTAAGCGCTCATGCCGGCGTCCTCAAAACTTACACAAGGTTGCGTCAGCGCTATTATTGGAGAGGCATGTACAACTTTGTGCAAAAGTACATTCAGTCTTGCACTACATGCCAACAAAGCAAAACACCTACACAGCGTTTCACAGGACCGTTGCAGCCGCTGCCATGCCCGTCTCGTCCGTTCGACCGCGTCGGCATCGACCTCTACGGCCCGTTTCCATGCAGCGGGCGTGGAAATCGGTGGATTATTGTCGGCGTAGATCACCTTACTCGCTACGCTGAGACTGCAGCACTGCCAGCAGCGACCGCCCGTGACGTTGGTTTTTTCATCCTTCGCAATTTTGTCCTTCGCCACGGTGCTCCCCGAGAATTACTGAGTGATAGGGGCCGTGTCTTCCTGTCGGAGGGCATCCAAGCCCTCCTCGCTGAGTGCAGGATAATTCATCGCAAATCGACCGCGTACCATCCCCAAACCAACGGTCTTACCGAGCGCTTCAATCGCACACTTGGCGACATGTTGCGGATGTATATTTCATCCGACCACTCCAACTGGGACACCGTACTCCCCTTTGTTACGTTCGCGTACAACACCGCGACGCAAGCGACCAGCGGCTTTTCCCCCTTTTTCCTTGTGTATGGCCGTGAGCCATCATGCCCTTTGGACACCATACTGCCGTACCAACCTGACGCTACAGAGTATACTCCGCTTTCCGAAGTCGCCAAATATGCTGAAGATTGCCGTCAGCTGGCACGTGCCCTGACTAGTGAGACTCAAGAACGTCAAAAGACAAGACATGACCGTGCTCATCAACCACCGCCCAACTTTGTTCCTGGTTCACTTGTGTGGCTTTGGATACCAGCCAACATTCCTGGCCTTTCTTCCAAACTCCTGGCGCGTTATCACGGTCCATACCGTATAATCGAGGCCACTTCACCGGTCAACTACATCGTCGAGCCGCTCACCGTGTCACCAGACCTGCGTCGTCGTGGGCGAGAGACAGTACATGTCAACCGCCTGAAACCGTACTACGACCCGCTCATCTTCTCCGCGCCCTGAGTCGCCAGGATGGCTACGCTTAGCTCCCGGGGCATTGTAATGAAGCAGACGCGCCCCTGTGTATGTGCCGTCTGAAGAGGAAGACGAAGGGCCGTGCCGTGATCTCGAGCGACCCCGTGCTTCGGACAGCCCTTGCAGTGCCTTGTTTTGCCTAGCGTTCCACAACGTCGTGAACGAGAATAAACCTCATCGCAATATATATATATATATCTTCCCTCATGTTAGCGTCTTATCTTACTCATATCTTTTCGGGGATCTTGCATGGCAAAGCCGTAATCTGAATGTGGAACTTCGGATTAATCAGACCACCTGAGGTTCTTTAGCGTGCTCCGAATGCGCGGTACATGAGTGTTTTTGCGTTTCGACAGCATATAAATGCTGGGAGTCGAACCCGGGACCTCATGCTTAGCAGCACAACGCCATAGCCTCTAAGCCACCATCGTGGGTGATCTGCACACTTAGATCGCACACGACTGAAACCACTGAAATTTCTTGTTTTTACACAGTCTGCAGTAGACAGCTGGTAGTTATATGTCTGTGTAACTCAGCTGTCCGTCGTATCGGGTTACCAGCTATATCATATCATGCCCTATCCTAACCTATCGTACCCTATTCTATTCTATTCTATTCTATTCAATTTTAACCTAACCCGAATTATTTTAAACATTCAAGAGAGGGTGTGCTGTGACAGCTTTCTGGCTGTTTTAGTTGCTTTGATTACCCGAAACACATTCCTCAACATCTTTTTCTTTCATTACACTGTATAAGAGAAAAAAAAAGATGAAAATACAGTAAACGATTCATAGATGTTTCTGCTTGTTTTGTAGCTCCTAGTTTCTACCACCGCTGCTTACCTTATTGAGGAGTGCGTATGAATTGTGTTTGCTGTCATCATACAGGCCTATTGTTGTCCAATTCCTTTTGTGCGACTGTCATTGGACGACACCGACATTTTGATTTGTTCACGTAGGTTTTTATTTCGAAATTGTTCGCTACCTAGACAGCGCTACTCATATGCGCCCGATTTCAGAGCTATGCGTTTGCTATACGTTCAACTTTGCGTAGTTTACTGTTCCTCGTGGAGCTGCCAAGGGCATCGTCTACAACCTAAAAACATACCGGAATTCTTTTGTATTTTGCAACCGTCACACGACGAAGGATGAGTACTGGGACAATCTCCGCCGGCTTTGTGCGCAGCAAAATCAACTACAAATTCCAGCAGTAATGTCACTTTCAAACAAGCACCGGCCATTTTCATATTTGCGTTTCTAACTAAGACATTTAGCGTCAGTCCAGGGGCCTAGATACGCTCCCTGCACGAAAGGCGAGAGACACTTCGGCACTCTTGATTGCGGGTGCTGAAAGCCGTTCTGCTCACCTTAAACAAAGCGCAACTAAAACAACGCAGCGCCGTGGAACACCTAATCGGAGTGAGCTAACTGGGTGCCGAGATCAGAAGTGTGTTGGTTGGCTAGTTGTATTTCGCCAACGTTTAGAAAGCTATATCCACCAATGAGCTATCAAAGCCGTCGCCGCTTCAGGAACCCTCATTTTGTGCAAAAAAAAAAGAGAAAAGCTTGGCCTCCTTTCCCTTCATCCTCTCGCAAACTCCCTATTTTGTGTATGTAGCTGAAGCCAACTCTTTCTTGCAAAATGATGCACGGTTTCTCTGGGATGAAGTGCGAGCCAGCGGGATAGAACGAAGGGGTGAAGATAGACAAGCTCCCGATGGGACCGTGGCTAATGAGCCGTGTCTTGTTTGGGAAAACGCGGTCGCGCAGGGCTCAACGGTGCGGAGCCTGACACAGAGGGAGCGCGTGTGGCTGGCATGCGCTGCGTTCGCGATAGCGACGCGGTGCCGAACACGTGGTGCTGCTCGCGGTCATGGACGTCCGCTTCGTCGACTCGTACCTTTGGCTTCGCTCTATTTATTCAGTGTTTCTCAGCGTCAGGTTTTAGGAAGATTTTCAGAGGAGAGATGTCCTGTCCCATCTGGGGGTGCTATTCTGGGTAATGTCGCACTGAGCCATGTAAGTGTCGCATTTCAGTATATTTAAACCAATCATAGAGGCTGTAGAAGCTACGCGGTTAAATTAGAGTCGAGAAGATAGCGAATCTGACAATATGGCGCAGCTATAGACAGCGTTCAGAATGGAAGGCTATCTTTGAAGTACGTTCAAGAAGGGCGCATTCTGCATATGCTCGAGCCAGCCAGCTGTCGCTTAGCAACGGGGACGTGCCTCTCGTGCAGTGCGTGCTCTTTTTTTCTATTCTTCACCACAAGGCCTGGCACGGAGCATTCCGCCGGCGTGCAGCGCAGGTAGGCGGTTAGATAGAAGCCGCTTCAGCTGCCGCAGACCGGTGCAGTAATGGCACGCTGTAACTGCCAATTTATTTTTATTGTAACATGTACATAGGGCAGATTATACGGAAGTTCTTCTTCGCGGCAGGGAGCAGCACATGCAGGGCGTGCGCTTCTGAAATAGGCTGTAAAGACGGCTACGCGTTCAGGATAGCATCTCGGTTTTACCAATTTGATGCCCAGCCCGAGGCGTGACACCCGCAAGCGTACCATGCACCTTTGCCAGAGCCGGCGATCCAGAGCTCATACTGGCTAGAGTGAGTGGGAGCAAAGCACTGTGAGATAGCGATCTTCAACCTGCGGGTTAACATTTAAAATTCAGCGCTGCCAAAAGACGGAGAAAAGGACGTTTTGACACGAGCGCTGAGTCGCCAGCGCTCATGTCGAAACGACTCTTACGGCAAAGAGGCTTTCAGGAGAAAATGCACTGCGCGTAGGGCTCTAACAATGCCTCCTAAAGCTTCCTGTGCAGGCAGTCGCAAGTTTGATGAGTATAGAATGGAAGCTGTGCGTGGCGAATGCGCAGATTATAAATTGTTTGGAAGGCGTATCGCTGGGAAGGTGGCCAGTCGTATAAACAAGTAAACATTTTCTCTCGCTTTCTTCGTCTTCGTCTGTGAGACGAGCGGGGTCCTGCCGGCGATATTGAAGCGATTGCTACAGGCAGACGAGTACAGGCTTAACGTGAAACTTTGTAGGAATCGAGAGGACCTTCTGGATACAGTGGGCAAAAGCGCTATAAGGAACAAAAGTACTTGTTGCTGGGATAGTTGGGGCGGGTTTCTGTACATCCTTTTCGGGGAGGCAAATTGCACCGCCACTTCTGGAAGTCGGTAACGACTCGCGAGGCACACACTGAGGACCTCTTGCATAAAGGCTGCATAAAGGCTCAAATCGACGTTGAAGTCTCCTGCGAACATCAACGGCATCGTATTTACACTGGTGCTGTCACAACCAGGGATCAATGCCCCGGTTGCATATTAAGCGAACCCGAACGCAAGGAAACATTTGATTTCTGTTTTTTTTCGTCGCCGAGGGGCTAATGTAGACAGCGGCCAGTGCAACGTCGACGTCCCCGTACTTGAGTTGCACAACGCTTGCGTCAGAAACGCCGTCAAGCACTGCGCACCTGACTTCGCAATATGGTGGTAAGGACAACATTGCCGGTCCAATGAATTGATAGGCGGTCATTTTGTTCTTGTAGGCGGCCACTCCAGCGCACCTGACAGACTGTCGCTTCCAGTAGCACACTTGTTGGAAAGCGGCTATCGCTTGCGGGACAGCAGTCCACGTCTCCGACAAGGCTATGATGTCGGCTTTCGGCATTACGCAATGCGCTTCAATGTCCTGGTGTGGACGTGTAGTCTTTCAACATTGAAGGACATGACTGAGACCTCTCCATTCCTCGCAGCTTGTTGCAGCCTGTCGACCGTGGGATCATGACAAGTGCTTAATTTTCGCTTATTTTGCAGAACCATATCATCACGCAGAGTTCCATACTCGGTACCATTGCGGTGCTTAAGTGTGAAGTCATCGTTTCAATTTGTTTGGTACAAGCCTTCAATGGCGGTCGCACGCTATAGTGCGACGTACACAAGCCGCAAAGGGTGCTTCTTACTGTAGTCGTACACCCCTTGCGCATGCATGCCACCCTGTAATTTAAGTGTGGTCATTGTAGTGACTTGTAAGAGATGAAAATTGACCCTCTTGCAAATATGGTTATCGCACGTGTACAAAGTTACGGTCACATTGCGCTTGTCTATGGGCACCCACTGGGGTGCTATTGCATACTGGTGCACCGTGGTGTGTTTCGCCTTCATCTTTGCGACGATATTCACTGACGCATTAGGAAACTCGAGCCAGAGACGTTGTCGATGGCCGTTCTCCTGGGGTGTGCCACAATGGCGGACACGTCAACACCCTAATTGACGACAAGCCGTACTATAGAGGCACGCTACGGCAAATACGTCAGTGCTTGTAGCTTGAAGTGTACCGTCTGTTCCTCTCAGACAACTGTGTGCAACCCGCTGTGGTATGCCTACAAATGCAAGCCGGAACGGTAGTGTTTGCGCTCTCACCGCTCATGGCAGCAGCGGCAAGGCATAATGCGGGAGACACATGGTGCGATTTTCCGTGCGATCAGTCGTACGGCGCGTCGTGTGCGACTTGCCGCATGCGGCGATTCGGGACACATGGTACGAATGACCGAGCGGCGGCTAGCTCCGCCCAGAACCGGCGCCCCTGCCTGCGTGGAAGTTTGGAATGCTGCATAACTTCGAACAGAAAGTGAAAGCAAACGTATTTGCACAGCTCTCTTGTTTGGAACAAACGATGACAATATAAACACGCCCATGGAAGCACTGTAGACGTGTTTCCACAAGGCCGCGTTAGCAGTAACGGCTCCTTTGACAGCCGCCGATGGCTGTGCCGGCAGGCACAGCTCGCTCGGCCACCGAATCCGACACCGGTGGCGCTTGTGACACGATCGCCGATCGCTTGCAGCTCGTAAAACGAAGCGTCTATGTTAGTCGGCACAACGTGTACGCAGTTATCCTACGCTTATATTGCAGCACATTTGATTTCATTGGCGCCGACAGAAGCGAACGAGCATGCCAGGCGAGCTTGCGATCGCTGGGAGACCGTGTAGGCCTAGCTCGCCGGCCGTCTATCCGAGGCCGAGGGCCCATGCCGATGCGTCCGCAGCTCGTAATTAAGCGCCTAAATTCATCAGCACAATCAATGCTTGAACATTTATGTTTTTCTTAAGTGAAAATACGGTTAGTTTTCTCGGTGCCGTTAGTAGCGATGAGTAAACACGCCACTCAGGCGAGCCGCTTCGTATAGACGATTGCTGGCGCATCTGCGCTGACGGCGTCCGTTTACTATATCGCACGACGTTTCATAACATGCACTCTTTTGAGGCCACTTTATTCTATAAGTTATTTCGTGTCAGAAACAAATTGCTGCTTATTTATGTGCCGCCGTCAGCGGCGAAAGAGGCCCTCGTTTCGACCAGGGAGAAAAAAAACAGACATGATCGGAGCGGCGAGGCGCTCGCTCGCCGGCTCCGCCCCGTCGGGTCTATGACGTGGCCGTGACGTTCGCGCTACCTGCGCTGTCATTGGCTGCGGTCGCCCGACCGATGCGGCGGTCGCACGAGAATATTCAGCAAGTTGGTCGCATGCGCGGCGTGCGATTCGGCGCCGCGTGCGGGGGATTTGGTTGAGAACCTGTTGAGTGCGGCTGCCGGTGCGAATAGTCGTACGACCGATCGCACGGAAAATCGCACCATGTGTCTCCCGCATAACGCTGTCCTGGCTCCGCTGCACCGGAGAGTGACCACTCGTCCACGCCGTCGTTTTTGAAACGAGACGCACTGGGCTGCTTGTCTCGTGCCTCTGGAAACCTTCTGACTTTGCACGCGCGGGCCACACTTGAGCTATCGGTACCTGGACAGCTCGACAGCAGCGGCGAATACCGAAGGCACAAACGCGCCTCGAGTGTCTGTATAGTTGTTACTGCTATAAAAAAGAAAGAAGGTCGACAAAAAAGATAACTTGGCGCGTGTGGGAGCCGAACCGACATCTCCAGCATTACGCGTCCGAGGCTCCCTATCAATAGAGCTACGGCGGCGGCTATCCTACCGGCGACTTCATTGGGTGTTTGTGTGCGCGTACTAAGAGGGGATCATTTTGAAGCTTTCCCGATCAAAAAAAAAAGAAGAAAAAAAGATCTGTTGCTACTACTGTAAAACTACAAAAATGTACAAAACCTGTAAAAGTCACTAATTAACTTCGTAATTAATTATGTCCCACTCATATTGCAATTTAAGAATTAATTGTAGCCACTGAGTATGCAATGTGTATCCATTTGAATTTAATCGCCAGAATGACACCGGTTTGGAGATATGCGCAATGAAACTTGCCGTAAGAATCCACTGTTGTTCCACTTAACTTTTTAATGAAACGCTATTTTATGCATAAAGCACGAAAGTAACTAGAATGCCTAAGTATTCCGTCCCACACTTTGGGTAATAGCTGGAAAGTGGTGTCATCCAGGAGACTCATTTCAAGTGGATGCGTCTCGCAATCTCGCCAGCTACAATTCGCAAATTGCAACATGGCCCGTAAAGTAATCAATTCAAAAGTAAATAAATTATTCTGTATGGCGATTTATTGTGATATCAATGTCCGCCTCTCCCAGCTCAAGGAAAATAATGATGCTACTTGCCTCAGGTACTTTTTGAAAATTCCGGCAAACTAAAAAAGCATCACCCCGTATAGATCTGGCCCTTACAGGCCAGCCAGCGCAACTTGTCAAGTCCAATGCCGATCTAACGTTGTTTGTCATGAGAGTGTCTTTGGAAGCATGTCGCGGGAGTATGTCCCAAATACGGCGCGCCACTGTTCTTAAGTGAACTTTCGCATTCCCATGTCCCTACTTTTCCCAGGAGTGCAGGTCTTGAACAACGCCGAGGAAAAGGGGACCCACGGAGAAATGAGCGAAAGCCGCGTAAATCTTCCAAGACTCCATGTACGTTTGCAGAAGCGCAGTTCGATTCATCGCTAAAGTACTGCGACACTTGTTTCTTTGCGTTTTTTTTACCTCTTTCGCGCGTTGCTTGCGTTCAAAGGGAGGAGGAAGTAGTGCGCCTGACAGCACTGAGGCGTGTCGGCATCGCAGCATCTCCTGACAGTCGCGCGAAGTGTGTGATGAGCATGCGAAGCGCAGTTCTTTCTTTGTTGTTTTGTTGTGAAGCTGAAATTTTCTTGCGCGTCAATCGCACCGCAGCAGCAGTCATGCAGGCTCAGCGAAAGCAAGTTGCGTTCCCTCCGAGAGCTGGAGCTGAATTGTTCGGTTCGTGGCGCATAGATGCAGTTGCGGCCGGAAGTCGTCCCGTCGACGACAGGATGCAAGCAAGGAGTGAAAGCGCCCACTTGTATATGCGGGTGACACAGACACTCCTTGATGCTGTTGGTGGTATCTCGTTACAAAGGATGCTCTGCTGTATCCAACTGTTTGGTTTCGAGCGGGCAGGAAATGGACTAGTTTGGCAATACAGCAGATGTACTGTACAAGCGAATAGCATAGAAAGACCAAACATATCCAGGAATATACGCGCGGATTCTCGCCTTCATCGCATTCTACAGGATACAAAGCCGACACTACACGTTTTCTTTGGTAACCTGCACTGCAGTTGCCTGTAGTCAATGAAATGTAAAAAAAATGGAAAAAACTCCGCAGAATCCATCTCATGATGACTGTTCGCGGTAATACAGTTAGTATTGAATCAATATAGCGACACAACCGATTGCCACCGTCGAAACGAGTTATTACTGCAGCGGGACTCCTCTTTCGCGCTTCCCTAGAACGCTTGGTGACATCTAGCGGCGTCGCCGCGAACGCTGCGCGGGGTGTCCGAAATGCATGGTGTGCCGGTGCGTGCGAGTGCTGAGAAGCGCTTCATGCCGCAACCACGCAACCACTTCTTTCTGGACACCTTGCGCCATCTAGAGGCGCTGCCAAGAAGCCTTCGCGTTGCCTCCGAGACGGGAAGCGTGGCACTCCGGTGCCTGCGAACGCTGATATTTGTTCCCTCGCTCGGCGCACACTAATTGGCACATACTCGGTGACCAATGCTGGCGAGACGATCATTGAAGAGCGGCAAATACGTAGTGCATTCATAGCGCAGCTCGCTAAAGCGTTGGCGTGAAGCACGTTCATTGGAAAGCGGCGCATACTCAGTGTATTTGTGACACGACCTGCTATAGCATCAGGTTGCGGTGCTTGAGGAACGCTTGTGGCGCGGGCTCAATTGCGTCCAGCACCGGAGCAATTTAAGCGATCTTTTTCCTCATTGTAGCGCGGCACATTCCTAGCGGCACATGCCTAGTTATAAAAGTTGGCTCCAAAGACATTCATTGATGAGTGACACACACTTACTAGGCGCATTCCCGCTGAGTCAAGTTGGCATCAAAGAGTTTCATTGAAGAACAGCACAAAGCATCCGGCACATACATACCCAGTGCTCCGAATCTGTGTCAGAATTTTGTTGAAGAGCGGCACCTAACCCATCCCCTATCTACATTGACCCATTTCGTAGGGAAAGAGGTTCGTTGAAAAGCGGCCCACATATAGACATTGCCACTTGCTCAGTGACTGAAGTTGGTCCGACCGTTTATTTGGAACCCTGTTCCTTCGGCACAGCAACCCGATCCTCTACACCATTCCACCACAGGGACCCAGGTTGGCGGGAAAACGGTTAGATACAAACGTACATAGACACATAAATAGATATATAACCCCCCGTAAGGAGCATGAAGTTCCCTGAGAATGCGAAGGCATTGAAATATGGGAGAGAGTTCTCAAAAAAAAAACAAAACTGTAATGCACCTCTCCGACAACTCTCTGCGCTTTCGTATATAGTTGGCGTACGTGATGTCCCCATTACACAAGGGAGGTACCCAATCTAATAAAGCGAAATATTGCATGCTACAGGGTCAAAGATAACCTGTTAAATGTGCGTCAAGAAGAGAGCCGGCTGATCGCACTTTTCGGAACGACACGACGTCGTAGATTGTGTCGTCGTGCAAAATACATTACAGCTTACACATCGGCATACTTGAGTAAGCTGTATAGGGATGCAAAAGATTTATTCACCATGGCGTCTCAGCCGGGCGTTGCCGTTGGTTGATGCATGTAAAAGCTAATTTCCCTAATCGCTTGCGGTTTCAGAACCTAAATGCGAGTAAGATTGCCAAGTAACGAATTTTTGGAGACGATACGGTGATGACGCAGTATCCGGGGTTGTTTATTCAAAGTGCGAAAAATTTAATTTTACTCCTTTCAGATTAGGCACCGCTTTCCTTGTTGCCTCCGCGATTTACTAATTTGATTAGTATTCTTCGGAAAATTTACGCATTTTCAATATATATATATATATATATATATATATTTATATACCTAACCTCTTTCATACCAACTTGGGCAACTGGATATATGCGACTGGGCATGTGACACTAGGTATGTGACCATTTCTCGCCAGTCCTCCAGAATCGTATGCGTCACTGGGTAGGTGGACGGATATATAAGCAGACCACGAGGCAACAAGTGAACAAGTCGGCATCAAAAGCAGCCGAGGGGGGACAAGGAGGTGAAGTGAACAGAAATGGGACCAGAGCATGGATCTATAGCGTTGAGCGTTGAGCGAGAGGCAATGGAAGAAGGTCTCGGTATTCAAGTCGGCTACACAGAAGTGAAGACTGCGTTAATATGATGCGTCACTACATTGATTCAATGTTAATCGCATTAGCGTCAACATTCATCGTCAGAGTGCTTCTGCCGGATTAAAAAAATTAATTTCTTGCATGATTTATTATATCATTTTTTTTTACATTCAGCGGCTGTATTCAGAGCTTCGCTGTCCTGTCAAATCAATATTCTGTAAATGCATACAAATGTAGGTGAGAGGACAAGACCAATAGAGAGTGAAGCAAAAAAGAAGAAGGAAGCTTCAGAATAAAGAAACAGAAACAGCGCGACACAGGATAAGCGAATAAAGAGCACAGAGCGAATAAAGAGCACAGGACAGAGCTCTGACTAGACAGCGCTCTGTCCTGTGCTTTTTACTTGCTCGTCCTATGTCCCGCTGTTTCTGTTATTTATTATAAAGTCAAACAATGTTAGAACCAACCAGCCCCTTTGAGCACACTGTTAAGGTCGCTTCCTTGAATATCTGTGCCGCCACGCGACCTCAGTGCGTGAAGAAACAAAGTGCCCTTGTCACCTGACAGAGGGGTTGTAAATTCGCAGCTTTTTTATTATGTAAGAAATGATGTGTGTGCTTCTATTATATGAAGCTGCTGTGACTTATATCGCTTCTGTTGCTATCTGCCGTCATACCGCGGCGTGATTCTTCTCCCCTTCTTCTCATCTTTTCGTAGCCTTTCTTCTTCCACCATTGCGCGACCTCCTTACCTTTCCTTATCACTTCTCTGTCTGGCGCATTCTGCTACCAAATGTAGAGAGAATGGTAAAGACCGCATACAGAAGAGGAGAAGTTCATAGATGCGAGGGAGTAGCGAAATCAATTCCTGATGGCTCTTCTCGGGAATCTTTCGTTTCGCTTCCGCAAGATAGTGCCGCGTCCACGTTGCTCGCGCATGCCCTCCGAACTGGTGCCACGTGTGCGCGCGATTATTTCTCTTTAGTCCTCCCCGTGCGACACGTTTATGCGACGTTAGTGTATTGCGCTTCGACCAAGGCACGTGCCCGGCGATCGATTGAGAACGCAGTCGAAGCGACCGTGGAGAAACCAATACGCAGGCCTTGCGACCCGTGCGACTCTCGGAGGTCGGCGGGTCGACGAAGAAGCTTCGCTGCAATTTTCGGGGAGGCGCTTTGTTCGGGTTTATGATTTTCTTTGGCAAACATTTATTTGCAGCAAAACGGGGCAAAGCTGAGTAAACAAGAACGATGGCACATTTGGCGTGCCAACTTGAAAGTTTCTGCGTCTGATTGCATAAACTATTGAGAGTTGCTTTATTTTTTAAGAAATATTTTCTCTGAGCTTGGAAAAGAGCGATAAATCAATGTGACTGCCATGACAAGCCACCTTTGCGGCTTTGAAAGCGGGTTGGCTTCACCTTGGCATGTTTCGCGCAAATTCTGGAGAAGCGCGGGGATGTTAGGCTACCTTTTATTTTTTTCCCGCAACGTTGGGCGTGCGCAGTAAAATTTTTCTGTAATTGGTCAGCGTCAAGCCCTCTTTGTCAGTTTGAAAGAACACTGAATTTAATTTGATATGTTTTACAGAGACTCATGGAATGAACACATATTTAGCTCATGTTTCTTTAAAAACAAACGTGATGTCATAGGTTAAAATGCTGCAGTAGTATAGCTAGTTAAAGAAGATAACGGTCTTGCCCTTGTGTTTGTCCTGGAGAAATTTATGCAATTTAATAAGTCAATAAACAATGTTGTGGTGCTGACGCGTTCTGTCATCCCGGTACTACAGACACCAAGGAATACCGAAAAGACTTTGTAGAGAGACACAAATCTAACAGTGTGCTGTCGAAACGTGCCTGTACCATGTAATCACAGGTAATGTCTATGAAAGAATGAAATAAATGAGGGGGAATTATTCTTTCCCTTAACATAAATACACTTTACATAGCACATTATATTCAGTGGCTTTTTAGTATAAAATTTGTAAATCGGTATTTGATAATATTTATGTTATCTTTGCGTTCCTGAATCGTGGGGTCACATACTGAGTGGATAGTCTCATTTCTTCTAGATTGGATGGAACTGCTAATATGAGAAAAAAATATCTGCGTTGTTGGTGAAAAATTGGCTTGCCGGAATCGGGGAGCTTAACTCATGCAAACGCAAGTTTGCACGCAAGTTGTTTCTGGATATATTTTGACGTGTATCATTTAGTATCTTGCTGTTCCCATCACCGTCTTTGTCACAGCCTCCAACATTTATATGAGCTTGCTGATTTTTTTTTGTTAAACGTGATATCTTATTGCAAGGATATAGGTCTTGGTGTGCATAAAATCGCACTGTATTGTCACCACAGAAAGTGAGTTGGCGTGCTACCAATCTGTTAATAAAGGGTTTGTTGTAAGGAAGTCTGGGCCAATAGTACAATGTAGCCGATTTCATTTGAAAACAGTTTGAAAATAATGCATTCTCACAAGCGTATAGAGATGTATTATTTGTTTTGATGGGCTTTAAGTAACTCGCTGTTGGAAAGCACTATATGTTTGACAATACTAATTACTTGTCCGCACAATCATAGTTGTTGCCACGATAGCTGTGAGCTCCAATCTACCTTCCTTCTTTATCGCTTGCATGGTACACCAATCTAGCTCAGTTTTATAAGTGAATCCGCATTTTGACTCCATAAATAAACAGACACCAGTGTCAGGAATTGAACCGTTTGAGAGATTTCTTGCAGCAGGTGAATGTCAGAGTGACGTCAATAAGAACCATTGAAAAGAAACGACTAAAGATATCCGAAACTAAAGGTTTACTACCTTTGCAGATCGGCCTGTAATAGAAGCCAAACTACTAAATAGTTATGTCAGGAAGTTTAACAACAGATACCTCTTTGGTAATATTAATACAAGGCATATAAAGTCATGAACGCTACATGACTCAATAACAGCCTCCTGTTTGGTAAGAAAAGAAAAGAAAAAAGAAAAACTTCGTCGGAAACACTCCGCAAACATCACAATATAGATGCCACCGTATAACAAATGAAGCATAGCTCGTTGATGTTACGAAGCTTTCTCGGTATTATGTGAGTCTCCGCAGGACTATACAAACCCGTACGGCGCCTACGGTTGACGTCTATTATGAGCAACGAGAGCCAGATATTTGTCCATGTTTATGAGGATGAAGAGAAACCTAATGAAGCGAGGTCACATGACCTTCTCATATGATGGCATACATAGATGCGCCAGAAGTGCCAACAGTCGTATCGAACACCAACCCTAAAATCGATGGTGACAAAGACGACGATGAGAACAGCAACATACTAAATGCTATACGTAGAAATATATCCAGGAAGTCGGCGTCGGCGCCAGCGCCAATAAAGACTGGTGATAAAGTGGAGTAGTCAAACCGACGGTAAAGTGGAGCGTAAATTGTATGAACGCTGCCCATCACGTGTTTACGTATATACACATGGCAGACGACCGTGCAATGGTGGCACTGCGGCCAGTGCGTTTACCACGAAAACCTACGCGCTGAGAATAAACTCGGGCAGAAATATGGCGCTGCCTATGCAGGCGATGTTGTGTGCAGCCGCTCGACCAATGAAACATGTCATTCTGCGACAGTGTACGTGCGTTATACGTTGTCAATATTCTCCATCTACCAATGAGAAATGTCTTTCATTTTTTGACAGTTGGAGTCGTTCTTTTTTACTGCTGAGACAAAGTTGATCGTAAAAGCTAAAGGGGCATTACTTGTCTCCAGTTTGAGACCTATTACCAATTGTGACGCATGGACAGATGCGCGGAGGCGGTTTACAGATAACTTAACGCTTAAATCCACAGAGTGCACTTTTCGAAGGAGTTTGGAATACACCTTACTACCTGGAGCTAAAACGAGCAGTGAACCTCGACAGTGCGGGTGGTGCTAGCATTATTATGAAAACATTTTAATTGAGCGCACACCATGCGTTAATCAGCCAGAGAAGAACGAAATTGGTGCGTGAATGACGTCGCAAAATGTACACTGTCACCTCAGTCATTGTTATACAAGCGGACAATTTTCTGTGGCTATGAAGGTAAAACTACGGGCGCGTGGTTGCTGCACCTGTGTTACTGCGCCATGTAGTCCGGCAGCGTGTGGCAGCGCTTTTGGTTGGTCGGAACAGACGTTGAATCGACGCAGCTTCCACGTGCGACGGTTTCGCGTTTACCCAGACGGGAAAGGAAAAAAAACGCACACTATGTAAACCTTTACACTCAGTGGTGTGTTCTGTCTTATTTAACTGTTGCTAATAAGGTGTTTATGTTTTGTTTTCCCCAGCCTAAACTAACGTGGATCAAAACGCTGGACTATATTCAGAAGCGATCTTACTTGTGCGTGCTATGCCGCCGTAGCTTTCCCTTCATAACCACGGAAAGTTGTCCGCGAGTATAGTTTGTGCGCGCAATATTGCGTGAACTTTCCACTCTTTATTTCAGAAAAGTATTTATGTTTTTTTTAGCATTTTCAGCGGCCGTGCCACTGTGATTACAACGTCCGATCAGATCGAAATTGAACTAGCGTCGGTTAGATTTCATATTCATCCGTTGGGATACATTTTGCTTTGCGTCACGTCGTACTGCTCACGAATCAAATATAGAGAGTTACAAACGAACGAACGAACATAATCGGCCCAAGTCCTTCATCATTTCTGATGCGTTCAGTAAGAACATGCTGTGTGTTGGCAACCTTTTTTTTTTTTTTTTACTGTCTCGCCTAACACTCTTAAAACGTTCGAAACTTTTGGTGCTTGTCTTGTCCCACAACAACAATCGTCATCTTTCCCGCATTTCTTTGCTTTAACGCTGCGTGCCCGGTTATTTCACATGACGGCAGGGCAGGCGGGGGTGGGGGGGGGGGGTGGGGGGGGTTGCGAAAAGTTAAAGCCTCAATGAGGAATTAGGACAATAAAAGAAATACTAAAATACAAGTAGTACTACAAGACACTTCCTAACTTAAAGACGTTGAAATTATTGAAGAAAACACGTTGCCGCTGGGGTAGACCTAGGTGAGGCTGTATTGCTGCCTAGTGGGGTCTTAGCGACCATCGTAAGCGTGGCTTCATGATACAGTGCTGGTTATAATTGCACTTAGTCCCTTCGACAACCGTAGTATGATGACATGATGATAGTCACAACAGCTGAGCTATTACTTGTACAATAACGGCTAACCACAACGCCTAGAATGAAGCATGATGCCCTTTTCTCTTCCGTCTTCCATCCGTAGTTGCGCACCACTTTTCACGCCATTTATGAAGCATGAAGTTTTGGATAACAAGAATAACAATCAAATTGTAACCAATCAAACAAAATGAATTTTAATGTAGCTCGCCTATGTGTAGTATAGGCGCCGTTATTATTATTATTATTATTATTATTATTATTATTATTATTAATCTTGCTCAAAACGCTAGGTTTTGAGGACAGTAGGACAAACGAATTAAATTGGTGTGGAGACGTAGTAGAAAGCCAGCTGGATGATAGGTGGTGCAAAGGAAGGGGTCGACATGCAACGAAGTGAACTTTCTAAAGTGAACAGCATAGTATAGTAAAATATAGTATACTATAATATAATATGTTAAAGGCATAACATGTTATAGTGTAGCATAATGCAGTATATGTATAATAATGAGTATAGAGATATTGAAAGGTTGCAATGCACTAGAAAGTTTTAAGCGACGAGCTAATTATCATGTGGCGCCACCTCGTCATAAAGGCTATCTCACGTAATCAATAAAGTAGTCAGGATCATCAAAGTCGTCATTGTCGTCGCAATCATTGCCACCGAAGATGCGGTTCAATTGGTAGTGGGTTAAAGAGTAAAGAGAAGGAACGCGCTTTCCAATTACCAAGGCGAAAGCGCATTCTTTGCTGCTCCTGTTTTTCCAAACTTTGTCTGCGCAACCAACGCGTGAGATTGCGACGCCACGGGAAGAGAGCTCCAATGGAAGACGCCCGCGGCAACCACGAGATTAGAGTGGATTAAGGAAATTAATTTAACAGGAGCGCCAGGTTCGGCATCTTGCCGGTTTTTCTACCAGCTGTCAGCCCGTATGCGCCTGTGGTGTTGCTTTTACTTGCCATGTTTACAGCCACCACGGTGGAAGTAGAGCTAGGCTTGTTTACCCGCAACACTGAACGCCGAAGTAATCGCACGTGTGTTCTTGCTGCTGCTTAGCACAACGATAGCTTCATTACGATGGCTTCATCAACAGCATGTTTTCGCTCGCACGGTGGTTTTTGCTCTCGTGTACAGGATATCGACTACTCGCGCACGCAACTTTCATGAGTCGCATTTTATGGCCACTAACGTCGTACAACATTATTTAAAACTTCGAGTTTCGGCAGTTCTATTAGAACATGAAATTTCTGTCGCGAAAAATTAAAAGTAAGAAACATTTTGGTTGAGGATTGTGTTGTCTTTGATTAAACTCTTCTTTGGTTAGTCACAGTAAAAAAATAATTTTGGGGGGTTTTACATGCAAAGGCCACGAAAAATTATATGGCGCGTAGTAGTGGGGGACTCCGGATTTGCTTTTACCACCCAGCGTGCTTTAGCGCGCAACTAAATCTAAGTACAGGCGCGGTATTGCATTTTGCTCCCGAAAAATGCGAACACCGCGTTCAATGGGAGATTTGCTCTTCGGCTACTGGTAAACTATGGGTTGAAGGCACACTCTAAACGTAACTTCAATAAAAGGTGTACATTTACACTTATTTGAGATCTGTGGTACACAATGCCCTAAGAAATAGTTATGTGCCCCAAATACACGTAATTTATTTGTCTGCAATGATGCTAATAGAAGCTTTGAGGTAATGCGACGAATAGGTGAAATGGTGTAATGTACACAGAAACCAGCAAAAGGTAAATGCAGCGCCAGGTTCCACGTTATAGCATGTGAAAGACGATTGCTGGCGCTCAAGTTGAGTGCACACTGCTAGTACAGATTTTAAGGACATCGATCACAATATCACCTGACAACCTTTACACATGACGAAAAAAATTGGCAATGGCTTAACTCGGCTATGCCAGGATATACGTATCGAAAGCTAAGGCATAGCATGGTTAGGCTTGGTTAAACTTGATTGCAAGTCCAGGTAAGTCTGGTTGTCTAGCTGTGTTGTGGCGTTTAGCCAGTCGTTCGGCGCACTGTTCGTCTGTTCCATGGGCGATTCGTTTCCTCTTCATCTCGTTCCAATGCCGATTCTAGGCCTCCTCCTGCTTATCAGAATTGTCGCCATCCACACTGCCGCCTCAACTATGCTTGCGGAGCACGCGAGCTCTCCTTTTCAATCCTCCGACATGTTATCAGGCATGCGACGCAGGAAGTGAAGCGAGCGGAGGCGAGCGCAACCACGAGGAGCGCGGTGTGACGAAAAACGTGGTGTGACGTCATGTGCCTCCTCGGAGCACCGCCACGGCGAAATCACAAGTTTGTGGCCACTAAAGCTTTCGCTTTAACATAACCAATGCATCCGAGCCCACGCCGCGCTTACTGATAGTGATTGTAGGAACCTCCTCTTGGCTGCAAAATGTAAAACTTAATACTTTCCGACAGGTCACTCTTTAACTATGCCTGGGACATTCGCCTAAGCACTCTTGCATGCACACGAGAAAAGAAAAAAAAAGGAAGAGCACTGTTGCGCATCTTCAAGGCGACTGGACTGTACAAGGGTTTGTGACTCTCAGCGTACATTCTGCCAATGTAGTAAAACATTGAATGCCTCATTATTTTTCTCCCCCTTTTCTCATTTATATTTCCCTCTTACGTCTTCGTCAAGTGTAAGGCAGCCATTCGAGAACGACCTTGGATAATCTCCCCATCTCTTCTTCTTTGTCTCTGTCTCTCCCTGGGCAGCACAACGTAACACGTGCAAAAAAAAAGATACATGAAAGACATTTTCTACAAGTTACCGTGGCTCCTACAACTCCTGCAAACTGCAGGACTTTGCAGAGAAAGAGGGAAAAGGAATGCTACGCGACGTTTCGCTCCTCGTTACAAGCGCGGTAGCCTGGTTGCCCAAGAAAAAGAATTCTTCGGACACGATAGCAAGATTTTACTTCAGATAAATCGTAGCCTCCCTGTAGTGTACTATCAATTTACGGTGCGAAGAGTGGTGGTGCGAAGCGCATTTGCCCTCTGGGTCATTAGACGATGGAAACAAGAAAAAAATTCTCGAGCAGGCGCGGAGAACCACGTATTTTAGGATCAGCGTCATTTAAGGTTCCTCCCCCGTGTTTTCAGCGACTGGGACACCGTTAAAAGGTTTCTCGTGATTTGGGAGATCGTTTACCGACATGTCGCGTCGGGAATCTGGCCTTGTTTAACGTCCTTTTCGCAAGCCTATAAGATTGAGCATGTCTTAGAGGTACGCGAAAAGCGTGCGAGGGTAATGTCTTGTCGCCATACTTGCGTTAAAAGGAAACTTCCATTATATTCACCTCTTTAACGAGCGTATTGTTATATTTCTATATATTTCTTTCCGTAAGTAGTGAACAAATCTGAAAGGTGTTAGGTATGGCCTGACGCCAAGGGCCATACGTCATCCCCTTCCCCCCTCAACGGGGACGGGCACCGTGGGTGCGACGTCATCCCCTTCTCCTCTCAACGTGGACGGGCACCGTGGGAGCTACGTCATCCCCTTCCCTTCTCAACGTGGACGGGCACCGTGGGAGCTACGTCATCCCCTTCCCTTCTCAACGTGGACGGGCACCGTGGGGGCTACGTCATCCCCTTCCCTTCTCAACGTGGACGGGCACCGTGGGGGCTACGTCATCCCCTTCCCTCCTCATGGTCGTGGTACCGGGTGTGCTTACCTCATCCCCTCACTCCACCCCCTGCGCCTGAGCCCACGAGCGCCGGAGAGTTCATTCACTCTTCCGCTCCTCTCAGATTCGTTGAAAAGAGGGTCGACTTCTCCTTCCCGTGCCTGGTATTGCAGGAGGAGGGGCCTTCTCTCTGTGCCTGTCACGTGTCATCGACGTAAGCAAGATCCCCCCCCCCCCCAGACTATTGTAGCAGAACCTATTTAAGGGGGCTCCTAATGGTATACCAGTGACTTCATACCATGTACTTCATCTTGATACTTCATTCTCTTCTTATTTTCTTTCAACTACCTTGGAATAAAACAGTGCAAGTTTCGCACTAGCAAAACGTCGTCTCGCCCTTGCTCGGTCGCCATGGTCTACCGGAGGCCTGCAACTCGCCGACAACGCCACGCTACCCAATAAGGAATGTCGGTGGAGCTTCGAGAGACAGGTCGCTTGCAGTGGGATCGTCTTCAAATGCAACAAACTGGTTGCTAACGGAAGGATCGCCCTGAGGCAGAACAAAGGACAAACAAATGAACTCATATTCTAGAGTGTGTTCCTGCATGAGCAATGGGCTCAGTTTTGTATAATGATGTTTTCGTAGGCAGTCGTGTGGTCCTGCGATAATATTGTAAATGTTAAGGAGAGACCAAGGAAGCAGTGAATTAGCAAAGAAGTTCGACAAAGTTCCATGCTTGCAAATTCTCTAGAGTGGTCGACGAACGAAGTCACTTGATGAAAACGAAGACATGTTCTCACGATACGGGAATCAATTTCGTGGACGCTAGGGCGCGGGTGACTTTGCAGTCCCCCTTACTTAAAAAGGCGTGCACGACTGTGGGGAGGTGCTCTGTTATCTTGTTTCTCGCTAGACGAATATGGTGTATGTGTTGCTTCTCCTCCGCTACCTCACCTCCTCATTTCTTTTCCGTTCCTAAAACCGTGCTCTCTTCATTTTCTGTCCACTGCCACGCGATGACCTCGAAGCCGTTGCGGTTATGGCAGTTATGTTCTTATGCCGTATGACGTGCTATTACAGGAATCATTCCATATAATTTTTCTCCTCCTCCTCCTCAGATCGCTATCGTCATTATTATTGTGATCATAGTCATCATCATCAGGTCATGCAAACATATCAATTAGAGACAAGGCAGCACATGCCTGCACAAGATATCGGACTTGGCTTTAGACTGGACTAGGCCGGGCTTCTCCTTCGCGGAGTAAGGAGATCCATTCACATGTCTATTGATTTACTGATTCATTGACTTACCGAGTGATTAGTCGTTCGATCTATTGGGTTCAACATCTTTGTGCAGTGCCTCGGTTATGACGGAAACTCCTGTAGTAGGACGCTTCGTGTCAACATTGTTACGACCAACTGCGGTTCTTAACACGCGCCTAGATCTAATTACACATTATGTGCAATTACAGGATTGTGTCTTCTTCGTCTGCGGAGCAGCTACAAATGGATGAGAACGCTTTGAGTTGGGCAGTGTTTTGAGGGTTAATACAGCAATATTAGCTTTGTGTTTGGCTGGTTAAGCTCTGCGCCACGAGGTGGCTGCACCATGCAAGCCGCTCAGGCCACTCCCGTTGACACCAAAATCCCTTCATCGCAGCGGTAGTAGTTTGGATGGGCGTTGGAATATGCCTCCGCCCATACGTCAAAACGCCCAGCTCGCCTAATACCGGAAACGCTCGGCGCTGCGACAGAACGCACACCACGCATGCTTTTTGGATTAGCTCTCGCTCGGGATCGACGGCCAGGCGACTAGCAGAGAGGTTGGGGATGACTTCAGGCGCTGGCTCAAAAACAGTAGGGCGTAGAGGCCACGACACCACATCGTGACGTAGAGCCAGTGAAAGCGGTGCTTAGCCCCAATTACTAGGAGAACGAGTTGAGAAAAAAGCATGGCTATTGGGAAGAGGGCAACTCCCCTCATATGAGATGCTTCACATAAATTTCATCGCGAACGTTTTACTGTAGCTGTACCCTACGCGACTACAAAATTTGTCTAAATGGTATTAGGGACCTTCTCAGGTCACGCAGGGGAACACGATGAGAACTTGCCAGTTCGAAGCAGGCATATTCGTGGGTTGTGCTTGTGAGTTCGGTGACGAAAACAGTTTTCCAAAAAAAGAAAGAAAAAGAAAACATCTTGCGCATATACTTCCTCCTCTCGTGAAATATTGGCTTATGCTGCATTCACAGAGACGAAGTTCACGAATGCAGTTGTTTAGGCTTGATCAACTGTGATAGAGTTCATCGGAATAATTATAAAGCGCCTATGCTATTGAAAACTTTGGCACCTAAAGGGAGCTTCTTCTCATTTTGTTCGTCTTATATACAAGCTTCTCCGTATCCATGGGAAGTAAACTGGATCCCTCAATGTAGCTTAACTGAGATTTCATCGTAAGTGCAGATATTTTTCACAGCATCAGCTGTCTGTCTTTTACCGGTGAAGCGTAGTGCCCTTCATCCGCATTTATTTTCATCGGGCTTGCTATTGAGTTTCTTATCTATTTGGTTTACCTCGTTACAGAGCACTTTTCTGGATCAACCCAGGTAGCGGCCCAAAATCAACGGGAGAACCACCGGGTCACAAAAAGCTGCTAAGCATTGACCATTGGATCATAGATGCCAACTATAACATCCTGGTATCATATGTCATTTTTTTTTACCTGAAGCATCTTTCTTCAAGTGGCAAAGCTAAAGTGAATTGTAGTGTTGTGAGAGCACAGTGCGCAAAAATTTTCATGCTCCAGAACTTAAACTCCGTGTTCGTTTTCTACCCTACAGCTCAAGCATTCTGCTATTCTAGAGAGTGGACTTCACCCCACCAATATTGAAATTATAGACTCAAATGCCCCTTTTTTTTCAACACTGCCAGAAAACTGCTTTATGAAATAAAGCAGTTACTTTCTACCAGCTCACTTAATTACCATAGTTTACGTCGGCAGCATTCATGCTGGTGCATTGTTACCATTCAGTATTACTACAGAATGAGCTGCTTGTTCATGTTTTCATTGCACTCAGTACAGTTAGTATGAAGGGCGGACATACCAAGCTTTCTGTTCACTTTTCTTCTGGTGTATGTTGTAGGGTCCTAAAATGTAACATTACAGTCAAGAAAGAGCTATAAACTAAGGCATTTTTGTACTACGCGGTTACTGTGTATTGCTATACACATTACGCAAAGTTCTAAATGAATACTCGAACATCGTTTGCAAATGAGAGATATTAGTATTTATTTGTGCACTGTAGCCTAATACTAGGCAATTACACTTGTTAATTATCGTTTTCTGTTGAACATCTAACTAGAGTTGCAATGACTTCTAATATACTTCAAATAAGGACTATTTATTTCATATACTTCACAGGCTCCAGAAGGGGTATTGCGTGGATACATACTAATATGTACTCATGTTGGCATCAGCTGTTGCTTTGGTTTTATTGCCAGTCTTCTTTTTCAGGGTGTTTTAAATTTTTTTTGTTCACATGAAATGTATAACAAGTTAACTGTGAAATACCTGAAAAAACAAGAAGGCTCGGTAGCAAGGGCAATAAAGGACTCTTTTCGAGCAAACGGGATGTTCAAATATGATGAATAATAAATGTGGCAGGAGCATTCTTATTAAATAGCAGCGTACGAGAATTTGCAGAAAAACTGCTAAAATTGTGAGTATGGCGGCATGTCGTTGTGCTGCCATGCAACAAAATAAGAAAAGCAAGTATTGCTTACGGGAAATTCCTGTAACTATTACGTCCTGTTATTGCAATGCCATAGAATGGAGATACAGGGTTCTGTATTTTTCACGGGAAGTTACTGTAACTGTGACGGCGTGTTGTTTTGATGCCGTGAATTCAAATTACAAACGTCTGTATTTTTTACGGCAAATTACTGTATATATGACGGCGCGTAGTTGCATTACTATTGAATGAAATTAAGGAAGTCCGAAAAGCTTGACGGGAAATAGCTGGCAGGCGATGCTGCCTGTAAAAATTCGGTAAATATAGCGACGTATTTTCTGCAGTGTAGAATTTGTTTTGCAGCTGGTTTTATTGTTTGTCCCTGAAGCAATCTTGGAAGGAGGAGTTGAAAGTCGAGAAGCAATACACGAAGTGCAGGTGAATGATAAACCTGACGTGTGAAAGATCGAGAATGATTGAATCGATTCCTCGAAAAAGAAAAAAATTCCGCGCGAAGGTGGGACTCGCTACTTCTGCCGATACAAAATCAAGCAGCATGTTACAAAAAAATAAGAAAGACAAGTAACGCAAGCAAGTCGAAGGAAGTTGCGAAGAAATATAGGTTGCCAAGCAGGCATTGATAAATGAGGCAATACAGCGCAGGGGTGTTTCCTCCATCGTTTCGCTTACTTCACGCTAAAAGAAAACACGCTAAAAGGAAGCTTAAGCGACAAAATACGAGCAGAGTGAGGGAAAAGCTGTTATTTGAAAACTTCCCTTGAAAAAAAAGGACAGTTTTACATCCCCCTGGATTTGAGACATGGCTACATTCGCGGCACTCGGGTGAGTCCTGGCGTCGGCCTCCTCTGTGATGTTTGATGTAACATTCCTTGGTGGCGCTTCAGTGATACTGAAAATGGCCTGGCCCATCGACTTTAAGTGCTTCCTCTCCATTTCGAAGAAGCTCTACAGAACTCAGTTTCGCGGAATGTGAAGGAGAATCTTAGAGTCGCGAGTTCTAGAGAAGACATTGCACATTCTACCAAGTCACCAAGTATAAGATGATAAAACGCAATAGTTAAAGCTGCAGAACAGTGCTTTATTTTTTGTTCCACTCCGCGAACGAAGTACGGTTGGATTTACAAAGTTTGTCGTTTGTATTTGCTTATTTCATTGACTATAATGCCCACTGCACTATTCACATATTAAACCTTACGACCTACTGGCATCTGCTATTACGAATTTTTCGTGCGTAAGAAAGATTTTGTGAATTTGGGTCTTGATGTGTTCCTTTCCCACTCCGTAAAGCATGGGTGTACATGCGCGGACGCCTTTATAAAAAAAGGTAAAAAAAGGAATTTTTTATTTTTGACTCAGGTTTTGTAAGCTCCAACGAAGATTCAGCGAGAAAGCAACTGTTCATAGGAAATAACGTATTGTCTCAAATTCATTCTTTAGATGCAAGCGTCATAAGATTGCCCGTAAAAAAAACCCAACAAACTTTATTTTTTCCTGAAGCCCGAGCCTTGGATGCCATTTGTGTGTGACATCATTGTTTCTTTGTTTTATTAATTTGAGGTTCTGAAACACTTATGCGTTGCATGTAGGTAGTTTTTTACATCTTTCCGAGGGAAACTTTGTTGCTCCTTTTTTCAGCTGCCAAAAGATTGGGCTCGTTCAACACATTTTGAGAGTATCTACAAAAACACAACGCGCGCTGCTCCTCTAGTATACGTACTATAAGTGAATGTCACCCACTCTACCCTGCGTTGCCCCGGGAGGCGTCAACGGCGACGACTGCCTTTGACAGAGGCTCAGGCAAGCAGCAACGTTAACGACCGGCACGACTGATGAACAAGTCTATTGTCAAAGTTTTCGATTTTCTCCGACAAAAGAGGTGCGTGTTCAAACTAGTAGCTTTTCGGCATCGAGGTCATGCGGCAAAGTAGTCGCATCCTCTTTTAAATAACTAGCAAACACATACAAAAACAAAATAAATAAAAGAACGTTCTGCTGCTTTGTCACAGGTTCGAAAACAGGAACAGGAGTCCTGCTCCACACAGATATATATGTATATATATATATATATATATATATATATATATATATATATGCATTCATATATAACACTACTAATAGCTGGCATCGCAAAAACTCTTCTAACTGCGAAGTGTCCACGCTGACTGAAATACAGAACAACGACAGAGATTCAGGCAACACGGAAGCGAAGTTTTCCATTTATGCTTACAGCCATACTTAAAGCAATATAACCAAGAAGATTTCTCCTTTCTTCCTAAGGGGAACTAACCGTTCTTGTTAAACACCGTTCTGGTGAATGGTCAGTCTAGACATCCCCTTCGAAACAACCGATGTCTTCGAGAAAGGGAGAACGACTGCGGTGGATGTCCGTGGGATCTTGGTTTCTTTACTTAGTAAAGTTTACTGCTAAAAAGCGCGAAACTCGCCTTGGTTCTAGGGCTATAAGGCCGTCCTCTCAATTTAAGCGAAATACACAAACATAGCAACACTATTTGTATCACTGCACCAAGAAATCAAGTTTTTTTTATTGCTTGAATTTGTGGCTTCTTTCAATGTACCGGACCGTTATAAAGTGCGCAGGAAGATTTATACAAGGAAAAACGGAGAAAGGAAACCTTAGGATTGGCCGTACATGCGCGATTTTTCGCATTACAGCGAACTTTTAAGGCGAAGCTGTAAGGAACTTGAAGCCTAATGGAAGCGGTTAAATGAGTCGTGACGGCTGCAGAAGAACACGCTTGAAGAGATACAGCTGTGGAGTTGCATGTTTCCACGCAGAAAGCGGTATAGTACGCATGACTGAACGACACCATTTCAGGGAGTGGTGGTGCTTAAATAGCGATACTGTTCATGTCGTCCAGATTATCGGCTCCTACACGGATTTGTCTGGAACGTCTTGTGACAGCTAGAGGTCGATTTCATATTTTTCTCTGGCCTCTGCGGACAAATAGTAGGCGGCAAAATGAAAGGAGCGCCGTAACAATAATTAAAGCGTTTTTTGGAGAAGTGATAGTAATTCGAAGTTTTATTGTGACAGCAATTATTTCGACAATAGATGCGCGTTTACACCACCATCGCCATTGTGGTGTCCTGATATCTACGGCGCATGCGCAGTCCGCCTGTGGAAGGGTAGAAGTTCTTGAGAGAGGCTTCTTGCGTTTGCCTGCAAAAACGACGAAACCCGTCGCACGTCTCACGTAACTGATTCCATTTTAGATGTCAGATGGGAGGCGCCCAAATTGACAAACATTTTGCGAATTGTGCGTTCAAGCGTTTTGGATAAAATATATTTAGTTTCGGTGGCATATCGATGAATATATAGGTTGCTTTAGGAAAGACACTGTTTATTGCACATGCGGTTGACTTTAAAAGGGGGAGGACTCTGGCCAAGATATTTCAGCCCTTTCTCCTGTGTCCATTTTTCGCATTGAAAAGTAAGTCAGAAGGGAATGATCGCTATCAAGCGGCTCATATCGTTCCTGCTCCCGCGCTATAAGTCTCTCATCGACGTAGGCTTCGGCGTCCGCGGGCCTGCCGGGGTTTGCGCCTGTTGCTAACCTGGAGGGCCTCGGCCCATCATCGCTGGCCTCGCCGCCCTTTCCTGGGACCTGCGAGACAGGTGTAGAGACTTGCTGCTCCGTGTGAGCGTTATCGTGTCTGAAAGTTTAGGTGACCCGCCGTGGTGGCGTAGTGACTTTGGTGTTGAACTGCTAAGCCCGAAAGCTCGGGATCGAATTCCCGGCTGCTGCGGCCACATTTCGATAGAAGCGAATTGCAAACTAATTTGTGTGCCGTGCTTTGGGTGCACGTTAAAAAGGCTATGACATTGATTGAGGTCGTGGGTTTGATTCCGACCATGGCAGCCGCATTTCTATTGGGGCGAAATAAAAAAAAAAGGAAAACCCTAGTGCACTTAGATTTAGCGGAACATTAAAGCCGACGAAGCCGCCCGATCTGCACATGAAAGTGGTCAACGAGTCTTCCTTCTTCCAGAAGAGGGTTATAGCGCTGAAAAAACACAACACACAGCAAGCGAGACGGGACGGTGTGTTGTGTTTTTTCGGCGCTATAACCCTCTTCTGGAAACATGCACCAACTAGCCTCCCAACAAGTATTACTGAGTCTTCATTCCGCTTTCGCGAACAGACGCTGCGGCTGAGCTGCGATTGATGTCCCATGAGCGTACTCTGCCCCTGTGGGACTCAAATGTTTTCACCATGTGTCGGTTGCGTTCGTTGTCTCCGGACATACGGATGCACCTACCACCTGGATTACCACGACGTGAACAAACCATGCTCTACCGTATGTGGCTAGGCGTTGCCTTTACAAACTCATATGCTTTTCTCATAGGAATGGCCAACAGCCCCGCGTGCGACCCATGTAACATCGACGAGACGCTCGCACACATTATCTGTATGTGCCCGCGATACAGTGCTGAGAGACAAGTGATGTGCAGAGTACTGGACCAGTTGGACAATCGCCCACTTTCAGAACTAAAAGCTTTAGGCCAATGCTCCCAAAGAACATCCGCGTTGAAGGCCTTACTCGCGCTATTAAGGTTCTTGCGGTCTACGGGGCTTCACGACAGACTCTAAGAATGCCACCCCCTACCGCTATGTAGCGTACGCGCTTTGTTCGTGCTTGTCTCCCCTTTCTTTCTATTTCCCCCTTCCACTCTATTTCTCTTTTTATCCCCCTTAACCCCTCCCCCTGCGCAGGGTAGCCAACCGGAACTACCTCTGGTTAACCTCCCTGCCTTTCTCTGCATTATTTTCTCTCTCTCTCTCTTAAAGCGCACCACGGTGTCAAAATTATTTCGGAGTCCACCAATACAATGTGTCTCATAATCTGATTGTGTTTTTTTTGGCATGTACAGCCGTATAATTCAATTCAATCGTAATAGTTCTGCCACGCTGCGATGTGTCATGTGCGGCAATGAATGTGCTCAACTCACTCAGAGGTTATGCGAAGTATTTCTCACAAGTACGCCCCAAGCAAACACCTCCCGCAATGTGTTCTGTGTACTGCGTAAACAAACAGATGTGGTGCACGCAAGCTAACGTTTAACGTTTAACGTTTAGTCTACCATTATCATGGTAAACTAAACGTTGATGAAATCAAACGTACGCCTTAAACATCAACGCTAATTATCGTCCATCAAAGCAAACAGCACAGAAAGCTTCGCTTACGTCGATTCCAGCAGTGCGTGGGATCCGCATGTATTTTTATTTTATTAAGGGATGGCTCGAAGACCTATTACCATAGAGAAAGAAATTGAACAAGAGGGTACACTCGGTGAAAATGGGCAACTCTAAATACCTCACGCTAGTCCTAATTCCATCCGTTAGCTGCCGCAAGCATCGAAAAAAAAAGCGAAATGAAGCTAACAGCCATTGTTTTATTTTGTTTCTTTCCCGCTAAAACTTTCTTAGAAAGCTTTGCGTAGAAACGAACTTATACTCTGTGACTTGCTTTTATTGCGACACCTAGCAACAAGCTAACGGTACGCCAGACGTGCCAGATGCATACGCCATGCGCCAGACACGCCACTGAAGCCAGCGAGGCCGGTGCATGTGCAGTTCACCTGTTCGACGACCCGCCTCTCTCTTTCTCTCTCTTTTTCTTTTTTTTATGTATCCTGGTTTGTTGGACTCCAGGCGTATTCTTGCATTCCTTCTGCACTTAGGCACGGCAGCGCTACACCATTGGACTACAACAAGGTGAGAGATTTTGTTTGCGCCTGAGACACATTTCAAGCACTTTAGGCGTACGGCACGGCTAACCGAGACTTGCGACGAAGTTGGCGGAAAACAGCTCGGCCATCCTGGCGCAGTTAATTTGAGTTAATTACTCGCACTGGGAGGTGTTTGCGACGCTTTCTATGGGCCCCAACGTAATTGTAACTTATTTCGGCAGTTTTTGGGGCACGCTCGCCGCGCCCGGCTTTGTGACGAAGTTAGGGAAAAGCAGCTCGACCATAGTGATGCATGCAGTTAGTTTCACATGTGCTGAAGTGACGCTTTCTCTGACACCCAGCATTATTGGGATTCATTTCGTTACTTTTTGGAATAACTTGAAGGCACGCTTGCCGCACCCGGAATTGTGGCGCAGTTAGCGACAAGCAGCTCGGACGTGGTGACAGTTTGTTTGGCGTATACAGAATTATAGTGAGACAAGATTGTGACGCTTTTTATGGCCCCGCAACAACATACGTATTCTTTCGGTCCTCACGCTTGTCGAAAACGCGACGAGCGATTGTTTAGAGTGATAGCGTGGTAGTGAATTACTTGCGCCGGCAGAACGCACAAAAGATAACGCCGAGGAGCTCAAAAACCAGGAACTTGTATTTCGAAAATTCCTTCGTCTGAACAACTGAAAACAGGCTTTGCACCCACACATTTGCCTCGATGGCGAGTAGAATGCGCTCTGCGAGCGTCTAGCATGCATCTGCCTGAGAGCGTGTATTGTGGCAACCTAGATGTACGTAGCGTACCATCGCGTCAGCTGAGCCCAAGTTGTTTTGGGAAACGCGCAGTCGCCCGTGTATTTGTTCTCTAAAAGAGCAGGAAATAATGCCTGGGAATGGGGGAATGCTTGGAAAATATATGTTTGCGTTTCATTTTTGTTGATATAAGGAGATGTTCAGGAACAATTTAAGGCACCGGCTACTCTTTAGCTGTTGAATGGGTCTATAGCCTACAACATACAGGGTTCAAGATTACATATCAAATGTTTTCTTCATATTTTATGGTATTGTTTGGTATAAGTCGGGTGTTTTCTATGCCATGTATGTAAAAACGAATTGCTCTTGTAGATAATGCCACCCATTCAGCCCTATCGCACGCTTTGCCTCGACACGCATTATTCCTATGAGGTCCAAATACCAAAATGGCCCATGCTTGTCCTTTAAATTTTTTTCAGCCGATGCCGTCTGGTGGAGCTTCGTACGGGAATCACTGCTGCTTACCCGGTGCCGCCACGTTGGATGAATGCACAAAAAGCCCGGAGCGAGCATTTATATATAGCAAATAAAGATTTCCCGATTTCACAAGGCGTCTTGTGTCTACATTATGAAATTGCACGTGGCAAAGATTCGATTGAGGCTTGTAAAGATCGTTCACAATCATTTTCACTAAATAATAAAACAATGCCGCACCAAAAACAACGTGCGATTCAGCAGTAGAAGCGAAAAAGAAATGCCGTGCCGATAAACGCAGCCGGCGCAACGCGTTCTAGCTAGCGTTCCAAAACGTGGGCGCCCAAAACCAACGAGGACTGAAGGAAGTCCTCGTCTTTTGCGCTGTCCAAAGATGTCGATATTGAATAACCAATTCGCCAAAGCTTCCATCTTACTGACCATGACTACCTAGCTTTTATTACCTCACCTTCTTTCGCGCCATACGTCGTCCAGCGCATCACTTTTTTATCCTAGCTGCTAATAAATGTCTGGTGGCATGGTAGCTCAGTATCTTCGAAAAACTTTCTTAAGTCCGTATACCATGCACCGCGGCAGCTCAATGGCCATGACGTCATGCTGCCGAACACACCAGTTCAGGGCATAGATTCCAGGTAGAGGTGGCTGCAATCCTTTTGGAGTAGAATGACAAACCGCTCGGGTACGGCAGTTCGGGTGCACGTTAAAGAGCCGCAGCTGGTTGAAACTGATTTGGAGTCCGCCCCCTTCGACGTCGCTCAGAGCCTTTCGGCCCATTAAATTTAATAATTTTAGGAAATCTAGCGAGGGGAAGAAAGTCTGCCGTAGAAAAGACTCCAACGGGACCATTCTCCTCGTCCCGGTGCAATACGTGCGGACTAGTTGCTCTCCTCTGGCCTGTGTAGATGCGTATAACGGGAACGCCCCTACTGTTTCTTTTTGTCTTCTGTTATCGCTCTCTCGCTCCACCTCCTTTCCAGTGCCCGCTCACTCCATACCTGTGCAGGGTTGCAAACCGGAAACTATAGTCTAATAGGCCACTCTACCCTTCCCATCTTTGATCTATCTCTCTACCTAAGCAAGAGGCAAAACATAAGTTGGCGGAATATATGAGTGACTGAGAGAGCGAAACTCCCCACACATTGACACAAGTGCCTTTGGGGCTTGGTATTTGTAACCTTTGAGTCGCGATCATTATCGCGCATTAGCACTCGCAGAAACATACCGGCATATCGCATTGTGTGGTTAACAGTGTGGTGCACAATACTTACAATATTCTGACCACAATATTCAAAGCGCAGAGAGGAGAGGAGACGACAGGAATGATTAAATGTGAGAGAGGAATACGAAGATTGGAGAGGAGGATAGGAAAAGGCAGCTACCGATTTCCCCCGGGTGGGTGAGTCGGGCGGTGCGTCTACGTGAAGCCGAGGGCAAATGGGTGTGTTGCCGCCGCCGAAGGGCCGTAAAGGTCCAAACACCCGGCATTGGCTCAACCCTCAGGATCCCCCTTTCCCCGAACACGGCTAAGCCGCGCACGGTTAGACGCGGGAGGTTCCAACGCTCGTGTGCTCGGGTACGTGGTGTTGCAACACACCAACCGCCTGCTGACGCAGACGCCCCTGCGGGCATTTTCAGGTTTCTGTTATTGTTTCGCACTTTTAATGTTTCAGCCTGAGTAGATTTAGCATAAAAGGCAAGCGCTGTCGGTGGCAATTGTATTGATAGAAAGGTGTGAAAATATAACTCGCACACACCGCATGTCATATAGGAAGACATGGAACACGCTTATACCTAAACGTATGCGGCAACGTTCGCTCACTGGACGCCGATGCTGGCTACGACGTCGGCACCGGATTTTGTGCGACACGGGGCCCTTAACGCTGTCGCGTTAAAATGCGTTGTTCTAACCAGTACTCATCCTGCTGAGGACTCTAGCATTGTCCATGAGCGCGGTTGTTACCATTACCGCCGCAATGGAGTTAAAGTGCGGCTTGCAGCCGCACTTTAACAACCTGCAGCTCACTTGCTTGGGATTTTATTTAAATATCTAGTAACTATCTACATTGATGCGACTTACATGCTTACAGAAATAGGCAATGACTATGCTACATATCTAGATGATGCGAGGGAGCGTTTTAGTGTCTTCGTCACAATCTGCCATGTTAATCACGTTGCTTTTTGACCAATTTTTGAATTCCTAATGGGGAAGTCCCTCTTGGCTATTGACGCAATCGCATTTTCGGATGAATACCACCGAGCTAAAATTAATTTGGTTACAGTTGTATACATTCGAGAATACTTATTACACGTGCTGTGACGTTTACCGTGCCTTGTAGTCTTCGACGCATCGCGATGGCCATTGTTTGCAAATTACATTATCTTCTGTCGTGTGCCAGCGAACAGTAACTACTTTAATTTGATATATCGAGAGTCATTAAATGCAAATGACAGTCCAGATTCTCGTGCGACAGGGGTATTAGAGGTTTTGGAGGAACGTAAGTCATATATATATATATATATATATATATATATATATATAACGTAAAACAAAGGAACTAACTAGAGTAAATATGTTGACCAAAACAATAATAAAAAATACTAGCTGTAAAGTGCGGTGTAATTAACATGTAAAATATTCAAATTTAAGTTATAGCGTGCTATAAGGAGTTAGATCATATAGATCACGCATCTTTCTGTTAATAACCGTTGACGAACGGGAAGGTATAAGCTATACAGCAAAGCCGGTGTCACCATACACAGGTAAGAAACTGAAACTTCCCCTTTTACCATAAAACATGCTCACACACACCATAATCACGACGGCACACTAAGTTTAAAGAAAGAAAAACACAGAAAAATCCGCAGGTATCAACAAGAAAAACAAAAACAAAATTCATGGAGATTCAACGCGCACGTTGTAACCTATGCGAAGAGAACCTTACGTCGAGCTGTTAATTAAATACTTTACAGCTAATGTTAATGCGTACAATTGGCTGGTGACAGGTGTAAGCAAAGTACGACACGCGTCAAGCAACATTTACATTTTTTGCGCCTCTTGTGTCACGGTACTATTTTGCAGGATTGGCCAACAACGAGTACGCCCCCCAGTGGCACGTACCGAATGGCTAAATCAGAGAAAGTGAATAAAAAAATTCGTGAAAATTCGTGAAAAAATTCATGAACCACTTCATTAACAGATTGGTGTAGTTTAGAGATATACGTGAGCCATAATTATATAACTATGTTTTCCGTGGCAATCGTGCGTAGTGGGCCATGGCTATTCTGTAGGATTGTAAAATAATCAAATGGCGCACACGGAGCGTTGAAATCAAAGAAAATAAAGGGAACCAAAGAATCCGTTAACTATAATTAGCGATTACATTCACCAATCGGTGTGCTATAGATATCGCTGCGATCAGAAATTATGTGTGCCTGTTTCATGCAGGAAGTATTTTTTTACGTTACGCGGAAAAGAGTTGGGCATATTTTACCAGCATAGAAGCTTTACATGCGCAAATTCGTGGGTATCTTCATATAATATTTGAATATATATCCACATACGCATTCGCCAAGAGAGTAGCCACGCAAAGGAAAGTATGGGAGGGTGCGGTGAACAGTCAACGCCTTTGTTACTTGCTTAACGAAAACCATGGTTGGTTAAAGAGTAGAGATCTTAGCTATAGGTTTCGACGTTACGCGTGTCTGACCTACTGGCAAGACTGTGTGAGACTTTGCGAGCGCTTTGTGAAAGCCGCATGACATCTTGAACACAGATTTTGTGGTGAAGTTTGCGTTGGAAAGGCAAGGCAGATAAAATTGTGCAGACGACAGGTGCATCCAAGCAGAAGTAAATAGGGTAAAATGAAATCCCTAATTGAGAAAAGACGAACACACAAACAGAAATAGTATTGTGAGGCCTAATAAATCAAAAGACCCAAGTTATCTTGAACCTATCGCGCTCTCCGTGATATTGCACAAGTTCAAGAACGCGGTTTCGAATGCGGAAGTTCAAGCTCTGCGAACAGAATAAAAAGACAGCGAATGTTTAGATAGCTTTCAGGAAAAATATGGGGAATGAAACGCCTGGCAATGAGGTGAAAGTGCACTAAAAATCTCTTTTTTTTCTTAGGACATTAAGCAGGACGTCTCTTGCTCGGAAGCAGTCGACGTACATTTGAAGACGCATTCTGCGCATACAAACGAGATAAAAGAGTCTTGTTTCTTATCAAACCATCGGGGTCCAGAAAACTTGGGTGGATGTAAAGCCTTACGACCTTTGACAATCTGTGCTCAGCTTGAACGCGAGCACATTTAACAAACAAGTAACTGCATAACTGCAAGGGGGAGCTTGACTGTATGTCGCAGACGCACTCTGAAGGTAATGTCACCAGACCGTGAGAGATGTTGGAAATAAAGCGAGGTGGAACGCAATAATAAAAAGAGGAAAGTCCAAGGCGAGGTTTGCTGTCTTGGCATGCGACGCCGTGCCGGGATTAGAGCCAAACACCTTGTTTATAGAAGCGTGCAAATGCTACTGAAGGTTACGCAGGGAGCCTTGGCGGGGACGGCGATTTCTTTGCGAATTCTCGTGCACGGGAGACGACATGCTCTGAAGCGGCGAAGCTGTGACAGTGGACGGCTCGCCCAGCAGCTCTGGTATTCGCCGGAAATCCCCGGATTGGGAAGGAAGGCTCGGTGCCAACCTTGGCAAACGTCGCGTTGCACAGAGCTAGGGTTTACGAAAGAACGGCGTGGCTGAGCTCGCTTCCATGCAGATTCGTGGCTGCCGGGAAATGCTAATCCCTCGGGAGTGTTCCGAAAACACAGTGCACAGGGGAAGAAACTTTGCGGGAAAAAAAAGGGAGAACCTGTTGGCAGTACGAGTCGACGAAACTGTATGGGAGACTAAAAGTGCACTCGGATGTGCATGACGATGAGGTTTAATTAAGAGTTGTGTGCGTCATATCCTCTTGCAGGAAGAGGTGAACCTGACAAAAGAGTTAGGAGAGATAGAGACAGAGTGGGTGTGCAAGGAATAAGAGAAGGAAAACAAGAAGTTTAGGTGTGCAGCTGGCTACGTTGTACTGGGATAAGGGAAATGGTTGTGGAAGATGAGGGAAAGAAAGAAAACTCTTCTATGCAGACTTTGGACGTCTGTGTAAACACGCAGGACGGTGGAGCTCTTTTGTGAAGTCGCGATAGGTACGAAAGACTAAGCTGCTGGGCCTTTGCTGTCTCATGGACCCACGTCAGTGGGGTCAGGAATCCAGGAACTGTACTTTTCAAAAGAATAGTGTTTACGAATTCATCTAGAGTGTTGAACAGTATTCTTCTATGCGAGCTAAAGCGAAATCCCGGAGGAGAAAAGACTAGGTTGCCTCTCTGCACTGACGAACCTCACAATGAGGGGTGCAGTTTGTAAGAACAATAAAGGCGTACTTATTTGAGAAAGACACACGCACCATCGATCATATAGGACAGATGAGCCACCAAAAAGTTATATGTCCATTTGGGCAATCTTTTACTTCTTAATTCATCAACACTGTGTTTGAATACAAAGCTGTAGTAAAAAAGATTTCGCTGAACTTTGGTGTAGCGCAGTCTTGAAAGCTTAATGTTAGAAGCATGTTGCCATGTGTATAGGACTGTTCTCAACACACACACACACACACACACACACACACACACACACACACACACACACACACACACACACACACACACACACACACACACACACACACACACACACACACACATATATATATATATATATATATATATATATATATATATATATATATATATATATATATATTGTGAGCAACTAAAGCTAAAATTTAGAGAAAGCAGATCAAGTTGAAATACATGCGTATGGCGTAGTAAATAATCTGAGGGTTTAATTGCTTCTCTTTTCATTGAAATTTGTGTATAGGGTTTTACGAAACTTTTATTTAGAAGCCCCAACACCATTGCTCACAAGCGATACTTCGACACACTGACTTGAGCGCCTATAAAAGACGTCGTATGAATGCTTTCGCTGCAAAAATATGTAAGCGTCAGTAGTGTATTGCTTTGTATAGATTTTGATCGGCTTAAAAGGTAATGTCATGTTCAAACTCCTACGGGAATGAAATTTTCGCAAATGGAAATCTCACTCAATCGTAATAAAGCTGCGGTCCAATGAGCTCGCAATATATAAACGGCACAATGCAAAGTGTACGAAAAGAATACACTAACGGTTCCAGTCCTTCCTAGCGATAAATAGATACAATTTGGTTGGTAGTACCAGGTTCCGGTAGTACTTCTCTTTATTATTTTAAAGAGTAGTCTTGGTTGAATTTTCTTGTCTACATTCTTGAAATTTGATATGCCTGCTGGCTCCAGTATTGCTGTGCGACTGTTAGCGTTCTTTAGCATACCTGTTTCCTCTAGGCTACAGAAACTTCAGGAAATTGCTTTATGTTTCATGGCTAAATCTAATCTCATTCGGTGCCATCTTTTTCGGCCAAGTGTGTTGCTCCTGCTTCGCTTGCATGGGTCGTTCGAAACCCATTGTGACACATTTTTATTCAACATCTTTTGGATATATTTGACAAAATTAACGCGCGTGTTACTAATGAAATTGTGCAGGAATCTCCTGGCATTTCCAGCGACACTGAAGCCTGAGATTAACCAATGAGATTAACTTAAGCATAGATCCTTGATTAAATCCCGCATTACGGTAGTAGCTAAAAGCCCTTTCCTTACAGAAAGAAGCTATGTAAAGACGGGCATAAAAATATAGAATATTTTGATGGGATTTCTGTTAGAGTTCACATGCTTTCATTTGAACCATTGTTTTTCTTAAGAAGCATTTGTGCATTCCTTTCAACCGCGTCAGATAAGAAAATCTGATAAAAAAACCCGAATTGAATTTGCCTCACCTGTGACGATCGAAAGAACTTGTTGGTTTAAACGAATAATGATTGTGAAATACACGCTGAAATTTACTGTAATAAGTATTATCTGCAACTAGAAATCATTATTTAGGATAACCATTACTCAGTCCCGTGATAAAACATTCACCCCAGCTTTATCATATCTTCTCTAAAAGGAAAGCTTGCTACATGGTTTCACGCCCAAATGATTATATTGGATGATGTTTCGTAAATAGGGCACATGCTGGTAGTCTTTCGCTAGAGGAGAAAGAACAAGGCTCTTAAATTCAGCAGTCAGATCACTTCAGCAGTTACGCATTCGGAACATTAAAACATTCAGCCTTTAAAAGGCTCCTAAACGGAGCATGAGCCACCGGCAGTCAATAATCATTCCGCTGAGAACACGTGGGTCATTCCTAAAACGTTCACAACGATACGATGATTACCGGTGCACTCTTTCATCCAGGAAATTGTCAGGTCTTCGACAGTGGGGAGGGAAGTTGCAAAAACAAAACAAGCAACAGCGTTGACTTTTAAAGTATGGAAAGTTGTGCGCGCTGCTGCAAACGTAGGCCGCAGGTCCGATCAACGCATACGTAATTCGCAGGATCTCGCTTTTGAGACGGGAAGCTTTAGGCACCGTATCTGACGCAGGGTTCGCGAGTGGGGACTAAAACCAGGGGCCCGTTGAGCAAATTGTGAGTGGGGAACAGCGGGGTTGGCGCAGAGACTATAATTAATGAGCACTGAAGCCACGCAGCCTCCCGCCCCGCATGACGAATTGGCCTTTGCGATACGGGAGATGGCGGCGCCGAGCTGATGCCTCCCCAGCCCTCATTACTTTGACTTCGTGGCCGATAGTTTCAGGCAAGAGCATCCGGTTCGCACTTTAAGCTGCGGAGTTTAACAATCCGCGCACGCAAACCTCGTGTGAATAAGTGATGGTCGCCGGCTCCTTGCTTTTTCGCAGAAAGTTTGATGCACGCACGCACGCACACGCGTTAGTGTGTGCGCTCCGGAACGTAGCAACACAAGTCTTGAATGTAGGAACTTCAGTAGCGCCATTGTCGCTTTCTACTTAACGGGTGGGTAGTCGAACGTCTCTAGCACACCCACGTCTTCACCGTTCACCCCTCCTCTCTATCTCTCTATGTGCGTGCGTGTGTGCTTGTGTACGAGTATGTGAATACATACTTTCCTCTTTCTTCTTCTATAAATCTGCTCCCCCTCACCACTTGCCTTTCCGCACTTCTGTCTGTCTTTGCCCCTTCCCGAGTGTAAGGTGGCAAACCGGACGTCTGTCTTTCGATTATCCTCGGTGGTTTGTAACCTCATTTCTCTCTTTCCCTCTATCATGCTGCTTTGTTAAAAGATTGCTCATAATCACGCTCAAGTGAGGGCCCAAGCACTGAAATGCTCCTGCATAAAAATAACACAAAACAAATGCGTCTTTGTATTCCAATTAGCTGTCTATAACGCAGTGACTAGCAAGAGGGAGAGAAAACGGTCTGTTAAAAAAAAAGAACATCCCGTAATTAATTCGCGCCGACGAAGCAATCGCGTTATTTTTTCCTCATGTGCAACAAATTCTCCAACAGTGCGTACAAAGCAACGCGTTGTCTTGCTCGCTCATCTCCGCGACGAATGCTAAGAAGGGGCTCCATGAAGCGGCTTGACCTTAAGCTTTTGTTCGCAGTCAATTTTGCTCTCTTTATCCCGCTCAATACCAACATGTGTTGCACTCAAGTGCCGTCCTCTCCGCGGAGAATACGAATTACTGCCCCTTCCATCGTCTGAGTGTCTGGATGCGTCTGCATCGCACGAAGCCAGAAATATTGCCGCGCCAGCCCACCATAGAGAGTACGCAGCATCGTTCTTTTTATGCGTTCTTTTCATTTCACTTCTTTTTTTACCCTGGGGTGACCCCTAGTTCTTTTGTTACAGCGTCTTGCGTTTTAATTCTTTCTGCTGACGGCGCTCTTTATGTAGTTTCGAAATTTATGTTTAATACAAATGGTGAATTAGTGTGAGTGGATGGTGAACCATAAAAATGCTGAAGGTCCTCTCGCAAATAGCGTCATGATTCTAAGCCAGCTTCTCCGTCTTGATCGCTTTTCTTATGTGCCCTGCTTTGCCGCTGGTCTCGACCGAAGGAATACCATAAACCACGTTCCGTGCTGCTGGCTCGCGGACTGCGTGCGTAATGAGCTAGTTACTTCGCCGATGATAATGCTTGCACAGAGGCACTCGATTTTTTATTAATAACAATGCTCATATTTCTGTCCCCTTCTGCATTATTTACATCGTGTTTCTTATGCCCTCAACTTCTGGCATTGTATTTGGCTGTAAGGACACACACACACACACACACACACACAAACACAAACACACACACACACACACACACATATATATATATATATATATATATATATATATATATATATATATATATATATATATATATATATATATATATATATATATATATATATATATATATATATATATATATATATATATCTTGTGCTTTTCCCACTTGCGTGTGTGAGCTGGAGCTGGGAACCTCAAATGGATGCATGGAGCAAAACGGCAAAACTGTTTGTATAGAAAGGAAGAAATTCTAATGAACAGAATATTCGGAGAGCATAGTCCTGCAAAAGAATAAAGACGGCATGAAATTAGGAATGGGTGAGCACGTATAAAACGGGGAAAACACATCCTGCGCTATAGTAGATTTATTTTATCGTTAATTTTGTTTTTGTCCCCGATACGTCGTCATTGTCGCGACGTCGACAGCGGAGCGTGGACAGTAGTTCCCACCTCTTTGGAGAGCGTTATCAAGACGGTATTGTTATATGAGTGGGAGGGTGCGTTGAGGTGTGGGAAAGTGCTTCGGTGAGGAAATGTGCTGCCATTTAGGGAAAGACCGATGGATGGACCGTAGTGCGTTACCTATCCAGGGTGTCCGCGTAACTTGAGTCAAACACTAAAATATGGATATGCACATAGCTGGACCGAACCTACGTAATGTTGGTTGCCTTCGCTTAGAAATACTCAGATTATATTTTGTATCTCGCCTAATTAGATAATTAGTCCTAATAATTAATCAACTTCTTAAGTATAGTTAAGTATAGCGTGAAAAAGGACATTGGAGAGCAACATGAAAAATTGCCGATACAGCTTTCTGTTGCTTAATACGCGCTACATAAAAGTGTTCTTCCGAGCGTGAAAGAAGCTCGCAAGTACACGTAAAATGGCTCGAGCGGACAGTCGCGCAGCACTTTTGCGTATATTCGCGGGCTTCTTTCACGCTCGGAAAAACACTTTTATGTAGCGCGAATTCCTCAGCAGAAAGCACTATCGGAAGCTTTTCAAGTTGCTCTACAATTTTCTCTTTGATAGTTTTCATGTAATTATAATAATTAGGAAGTTCATTAATTATTAAGACTATTATTTAATCAGGGGCAATTCAAAATATTATTTTGAGTATCTCCAAGTTATGGCAAACAAGATTACCTTGGTTTGGTTCAGCTACGCGGCATTTGCATATTTTAAATGTTTGGCTCAAGTTACGTAGGACACCCTGTATATACTGAGAGAATGGTTGACGTGAAGTTTTATCTGTGGTCACAGCGTGTTCAATAGCTGTGACCACAGATAAAACTTCACGTCAACCATTCTCTCAGTATATACAGGGTGTCCTACGTAACTTGAGCCAAACATTTAAAATATGCAAATGCCGCGTAGCTGTGATCAGCTGCATTCACGGTGTCTCGCCGCAAGTGTGTTGCCTCAAGCGCGAGTGCGTTCGCCATTCCATAATGTCATTCTTTGTTTGAAGCAAGAAATCCGCATGCTTCTTCGAATTAGCAAATGGGAAACAAGAAGCATGCACACGAGAGACAGTTAAGCAAAAGTATACTTTGTAAGTATAGTTCAAATTTTTCTCATTTTATACATTTTCTTCGACGAAATACTTGGCCGCTCGAGAAGCAAACGGTGGCAACGCGAAATATCGTGCAAGAAACAGGCTGCCCTTTAGCTGCGGCCATTTCTACGTAGGACAAACGGGGCGGTTTACTAATCAGACGCTAATGGAACATAAAAGGTCGTTAACCGGTGGTTCGCCTTCTAATCTTGCCTTACATTGCCAAGACTGCCAAGATTGTAACTGCACGCCTGAGTTAGATGAATGCGTGATATTGTACAGGCATAGGAATGAAGATACGCGTCTTATGGTCGAGGCATGTCATATAAATAATGGTGGAAGCGCGCGCGTGAGTCAGCCTTCGATTACCTTACATAAGGAAGAGGTCAAATGCCTTAACAGTTCCCTCTCACGTAGACCGGCACGTGTACCCGACCGACACGTGGTGCTACCATTCCAGAGCATGCGCAAATGAGTTTTCTGTCTTTTCTTATTTCGCCTCTGTGTTTCCTTCAGTTGATAGGCGGCGTTCGTGTTGTTCACTTCTCTTCTATCGTGTCCGTGTCTGCACGCCTTGCCCATTCTTTGCATTATGAATCTTTACCAACTAGCACAGCTTTCTGTCGTTCTAATGCCCAGATGATTGCTGTGTCATGTGAGCTGAGCGCAGTTATCCATATGTGTTCAGATTGATCATCGCATTCGTGTTTGGCACGTCACATGAGACATGGGCTGATTACCCGACCGTGTTTGAACTGGGTTGCAGACCGGACATGGATAAATTATATCGGTATCGAATGAGCCAGCTGTATTATCAGCGCGGCAGTAATTCGTAGTTTGTTCGCTCGCTACGGCGAATGATAAAACAGTAAAAGCGCCTCAGTACACAAGAAGAAAAAAAAAATAGGCGCCAAGATGTCTAGTTGCTCTGTAAAAGACACCTTTGAAAAAATATTGCGCCACTTTTAGGGCAATGGTACCCTCTAAATATATATTTACAGTCGCACTTTGTGCCCATGCGCTATTTGCCGTGACAATCGATTGCTGTCACTTGAAACCCTGCGCTTGCGGTACCTTGCTGTCGAGAATGCTATGTCACGCTGACAACGCGGATGTCGTTCGGTACCTATAAGTCCCGGACGCGCAGCTATAAAGACAGCAAAGATAGCTGAAGATTATCGTTTGGGGACAAGACAAGCCCCAAAGCGTGCAAACTTTTCTAAGTCTGGATACAAAGAAACCGCGGGGACAATAGCGAATACTACGCTGCAACCAGGTACCGACGTCAGTACCCATCAAGATAAATATCTCTTATAGAATGCGCTTCTCTTTGACAAGAGAAGCATTGATGCACTGCACTTCATGTCCATCACATGTGTGTCTTTCACAAGCTTAGTGAACAGCAGGCTGTGGAACGGCGTATGTGGCCTTTTTCACGCCCCGCATAAAAAGTAAAACCGAGTACGCCGTCAGGAACAGGAAAGCGCGCGGTCGCAACTCATCGCTACGAAGGGTTATCGCGATGACTTATTATCGTTTTTTTTTCAGTATAGTTCAGTTAACCGTTCAATAACCGCCAGCAGGAAGTAATGCTGCGTTGTGCTTGTTTCTTTGTGTCTACTCTCTTCGTAGCTAGTCTTTGCACATTTACTGTAAAGAGACAAAGACAACAAACGCAGGTATGACAAATGGTAAAAATGCATACAAGCTAAAAACATGAAATGTGCTGTGGCCCCAACCTCAGAAAAAGAAAATGAGAATCATCAGCTGCACAAAGCGCGTAATGGAGCCTGTATACAGCCGTTTAACACGGCGTCAATTGTAGTAGACGCCATGCAGGCTTATTCATTACGCCGACAATAACAAAAGCTTGGCGATTAAGAAAAGACAATGGAGCTATAGTTATCGCCGGGCAGGATATTGTTTCCCTAGCTTGAGCGACCTTTCTCACTTTTTTTTTTAAGCAACCCATGGAACAGATTGCACAATAGAGACTTAGAAAAATGCTGGTCCGTTGTTGGCTCAACGCCGTTATTGTGAAAAGGGATGCACATATTTGAGTTTTTTTTTTTCTTTCACCAGTGTTCCGATCAGCCTGATAGCGCTGATCTCATATATACGGGTCGATCATTTTTCAAGTTTTCAGGATTCTTTAGGAATAGCCCGGGGCACGAGAAATCGAAGCACATATCTAACTAATTAAGGAAATATCCCTAATTATCTTCCTAATGAATTACTTTAGGCTAGATATTGTAATTTACGAATTGTAGCAAGAACCATCCACTTCAATGAAACTCCAGGATGACACCAGTTTGGAGATATTTCCCAAAGTGTGGGATGAAATACATAGGCGTTCCACTTTCTTTTGTGCTTCAATGCATAAAATAGCTATTTGTTAAAGAAATAAAGGGAACAAGAGTACATATTTTACTGCAACTTTGATGACACATACCTCCAAACTTGTGTCATTCTGGAAATTCATTCCAAGTGGATGCGCCTTGCAGACTCACCGGCTACAATTAGTAAATTGCAATATGGGCCGTAAAATGATCAATTTAAAAGTTAATTAGTGCATTTGTAATTAGCTGATATGTGTTCCGATTTCTCGTGCACGTCTGCTCTTCTAAATAATCCCGCTCAAGGACTAGAATTATCGTTTTCTACAACAGGCGATATATTGAAACACTCTGCTTTATTTACCTGCGTGCATACCGACCTATGCAATTGTACAGCTTACTTCACGACTCTCTAAAGCTGGAAAGTGGCGCGCTTCTGTGTGCATTCGAGCGTTCCTTCTAAACAGGAGGCGACACTGGTTAAGGCGCGACTTTGTTCATTAGCACGTGGTGTAATATGGAGATGCCAGCTTCTCCTACTGGCACTACCCGCCGTGGTTGCTCAGTGGCTATGGTGTTGGGCTGCTGAGCACGAGGTCGCGGGATCGAATCCCGGCCACGGCGGCCGCATTTCGATGGGGGCGAAATGCGAAAACACCCGTGTGCTTAGATTTAGGTGCACGTTAAAGAACCCCAGGTGGTCAAAATTTCCGGAGTCCTCCACTACGGCGTGCCTCATAATCAGAAAGTGGTTTTGGCACGTAAAACCCCAAATATTATTATTATTATTCCTACTGGCACTACTAAACTGCGCGACAAAGAATCGTATAGCAAACGAGTGGCTCGAAATGAGACGGAAGCGACCACCTTCACAGCAAAGGCTCCTTTGACGTTTATATGAGGGCAAGTATCGATAAGCTGGAGTCACTAAAAGCAATGACAAGCGAGAAGCACGAAAAGCGATGGCATCCCGGCTTGGTAGCGCATGCTCGGAAGTACGAGGCGTATTCTATCTCGGCCTATTGCGCTTTTTACGGTTTACGACGCAAAAGAACGTGTCAGCGCAGTTGTTTCGCTCGATACAACTATGACAAGGGCTGTACGTATGACGCTCGAAGGGAAACCCGTTTCACTAACAGCGCTCCAGACGGGTACAGGTAGAGTAGTGCCGATGGGAACACTGGCGGTTGGTCGGCAGGAAGGAAATTGGGCACTGCTTCGGGACTCACCAGGAAAACGAAGTTCAGAGTCTGCCAGGCGATGGTGGATCCTGGCAGGCTCGACAGCTGCCTACCACCGTTATGGCGGTGGGAGGCCGACAGAAAAGTCGGGCCACTTCTCTCTCCACGTCGAGTAGGCGAGGACCAGTAAGTCTGAATGAGAAAGAGTGGAGATCGGGGATCATCCATAATGCCAACGTCTTATGCACATACATATATAAGGTCAAAAATGAGCTCACAGATGGTTAGGAGTCTGTAATACGAATGTATAAGCGTTAGCTTGGGTGAGAGAGAAAATAATGCTTTGTAGACATGTTCAATTTTGTCGCCATATCTTATTTTAATTTAGCGATGATGGCCTTGCGATCACTGAAGAGATTTGTATATGCTGAATGTCTTGGTTAAAATTGTGTCTTTGGAAGACGTCGTCGATGCACGTTCCTTTAGGTGTGTCGATGTGTGCCGGTGTTGTAGCAAGTTCCAGCATGTATACTATCTATACTAGATCAATACTATCTGATTATCCTTCATCAAATCAGGGTTGCTTGCTGAAATGTTCTAATCTCCGCCGAGAAGCGTTCGACACGACGTCCAAGGCAGCAATGCACTGGTGATGTAGGATACCACCTGTGAGGTGGTGGCACTAGGACAAGTTGATTGTCTAGTTGCACTGCGTATATCTCACCCACGTTTGCAGACGTCTCTTTGAAGAGGTCCAAGTATTTCACGTGTACGTGTTGTTGGTAAATGAAGATGAATACGACCTCCTATGTTCCTAAGCGGAAGGAGCTGAGGAGTTTGGGAGGCTATCGTGAGCCATTGGTACTGGACAGATGAGGTACTTGGTTGGTGCTTGCGAACCGGCTGCAGTCACGAGGAGCCCAACGGAAACATTGAGAGGTCGTTATAGGGAAACAACAACGACAGTATCGCCTAGTCACGCCGAGCTATGGCAAAAAGATGTGTCTTGAACCAAAACCGCTCGCCCACCGAGCAATCTTAGCCGGAGGGCTTGTCCAGAAACTTAGTGGATGCCTTAGTTGCGGCGTCTGCCCCGACTGGTGCATTTGCTTGCCGACTTGGGCGCCTCGCTTCTGCCTCAGCGGTTCGAACCACGGGATCGTGGCGTGTAGGACGTTGTGCTTCTGCGGTTCCAACTGCAGAGTAATCACGACTATGTAGCCTTGCTTGTGCTTCAGCGGCTCGAACTGATGAGTCATCTCGCTTAGTCGCCTTGTTGCTGCCTTCGCGGGACGCAAGGCAGGACTGTTTGTCGAGCTTCGCGTTTCGACTCCCCATGTCGAGTTCGCTGGATCGCCTGGGTACCTAAAGGCATTGCTTACTCCATGACATTCGACGATACTGTGCAGCCACAGTATCGTCAAATGGCAGCAATGCTGTTTGGTGTGTTGGTTGGTCTGCTTTTTATGAATGACTCACGCCCACTATGAGGGACTGGCTTCCGCCGCCCCTGATGCTTAAAGCCCCTCTAGTGATGCACGAAGGGCAAGGCCATCTGGTGGTGTTCAAGGAAACTGCGACTTTGTGTTTGGGCTTTGCGTCACCGGGATCAAACTGTTTCCTATCATTGATGGAAGCGCATGCTTCAACCAATGGAAGCTCCTACAGGCGCGCTGCCAAAGTCAGCGCCGGTGAACACCACCAACAGCTCGAACCTCGAACCTCGAAGAAAGTGAAAGAACTTACGGATAAGGCACGTTTAGATGAACCAAGAAGTAAATTTGACCTTGACTGCAAAATTTCGCACACCTACAAAGAGGTGATAATCGTGAAACATACTCCCTTATTTGTATTACGTGGTGCATAAATCAGCGTTTACACAACGACCGCAGTTTCAACGTTGTACGCGCAGGAAATAATGCTTTCTTTTTCCCTGAGCTGAATTTCTCCCGGCTTTGGACACTAATTCGTCACAAGGGCCTACAAGTCCTTACAAAATAAAGGAATAAATAATGAAAGCAGAGCTGGAGCACTTCATCCCTATTCATTCGACTAGAGCTACTCGTGGCCCCATCTTCTTTTCCCAAGCGACGCCTCAGGTTCCCCCTTTCCAGTGATATCACGAAGCTAAGTGGCATGTGCAAGGGTTTGTGCTTAGGGCTGAAGGGCTGTAGCAGAATTTGACTTTGTCGAGCTTTGTCATTAAAAAGAGCGTAGACCCGTTTCATCTCAAGAGCCGTGTCAATATGACCAAGAGCTGTGGAAAAAAAAATTGCAACTAACGGGCTTTTACGGGTGACAGAAGGCTCACCGCTCTGCTGAAAATTTCATTTGGTACGCGTTACGTCGACATCCTCTGCCCTATAAAAATGGCTTGCCAAGAACATCGATATCGGCTACGTGTGGGCCGTTAAGGCAAAGGCAACGTATTTGGAAATATTGCAAGCCCGCACAATATGACCACTGCCAGAACCTTCTGCCAGAGAAGACGAGGTATCTTGCCTCCATCTCCAACGAAGCGCAGCGCAAGGAGATGTGGAAAGAAGCGATGAAAAGAGCACGAAGGAAAACAATAATGAAGGCTACAACAATGGTGGAGAGCGGCGAAAGAAAACGAAGGTTGTCAGATAAGGAGAATGCTATGGTCGACCGTAAGCAGAAAGTCGAGACAATTAAAGCAGCAACAAGGGAAGAAAAATGATGTTCTGCTAGCGCCGAATCGTATCAGAGCCGACATGTTTCGTACTCGCCGGCGCTGGGAGTCGCAAATAAAAAAAAAATACCAGGATTCGCTGTCTCGCGTTTCTTACAGGACGCCTGGGCCTGTTCGCCCGCACGCTCGCTTATCTGAAACTAAAAGAGAAAAGTGTTTACTGCACCGGAGTGTTCCCAATAAGATAACGTGAGCGAGCTTCAAGCGAGCCTTCGAACGGCAGCCGAAGAGGGATGCCGCACGTCGGCCCGGCGCGTGCACGCGTGAGGGGATTGAGCGCGAGGGACCCCAATCGGGAAGACAGACAAGCGGATAAAACACGGCGAACATCCAACCGCCCGGGTTTCTTTGGCCAAAGAAAGCAAGGACAAGGGGCCGGGGGGGTATCATCGCTGGAGTCGCCAGGAACCTATTCGGGATAATGTGCGACTAAACCGAAGAACGTAGGTGAGAAAAGGGATCACAGCTTGCAGAGGAGTTGCGCACTGCTTTATGCTGAAGTACGCAAGGAGAGGGAAAAAGAGAGCGAAAGAAGATAAAGGTTGCTTGTGAGCGGGTGGGGCGTTGGGGGGGGGGGGGTAGCTAGAGGCGCTGTCTCTCTTGATGGGCATGAAATACTCGTCTGGTCTGACACTGTTTACAGCGAAGAGGAATTACAGATGATGATTGGTGACAGCCGGTCGCACTACGTCACAACAAGCAGGGAGGGGGTGAGCATGGAATAAAGGCTTACTTCCAGCGCCATTTCCTTACTATACGCCTGTACGCCCGGCGCTAGCTCAGGCAGCCCCCGGGGCAACGCAAGGAGGACCTATCGAGCGAGGCATACAAGCTGTGAAGTGAGCGCCTCGGTTGGAGATTTTTTGCTCCTGGTGGCATCAGCATTACTCCTGTCGCGTTCGAAGTGAAGTGCGCGTTTCCCCGACGTGAGTGCATGAGCTCTATGCGAAAGCATGACATTGTCACCGCGTTCGTGACTTTCTTTCGTAATTGTTTTTTTCTATTTTATGCTCGACGCCAGCAGCTCCTGCGGCTTTCTTTTTGTGGCACCGCGTTTGACTGGAAGCAGGGAAATGTGCTGCCCCGTCGATCGATTGAGAAAGCAATTGACGCGATCTTGAGGAACCAATATGCAGCCTTCCGAACCATGTGATTGTCTGTGTGCTGGAAACGCCAGTACGTAGAGCTTTCTTTCTTTTCTGTTTCACTCCTTGACAGTGGGTGGTCGGAGCTGCGAGTGGCACATTCGAGGCTCTTCACGATAGTAGGTTTCTATCTTTTCTCTTTTTTTTGAACTTCTGGCTTTCCTCTGCGTTTGCGTAGCTGATGCGACATTCCCTGGCGGATGAGCATGCATACTCGTATCGACTCTTGCGAACGCTTCAAAGGTAGCACTATTTCCTTCTAGTCTATCGACCTACTCCATCTCCTTCCCCAACTGTATGGCAGCAAATTGGATCTTTTATTCTGGTTAACCTCCCCGCATTTCTCCTTCCTTCCCAATGTCTCTCTCGCTCTCTTTCGACGGTAGCTGCAGCCAGAAGACAAACCACTCTAACTCTCGGCCACCAGAAGCCTTTTTCACGCGCTTGATGTTTTCGCCATCGTCTTTCATGATTTTCCCGAGATATTTTCGCGAGGTAAACCATGTGTATTACATGAGACCAAAGCAATATCAAAGTATAAATCTGTTTAGAATCGTAATTTATTGCGATCTACCCGGCGCGGTAGCCCAGTGGCTCGAGGCCGTGGACCGCGCGTGCACCTCAATTAAAGAAGGTGTTTAAAGTTATTCCGGACTCCCCTCCTCCTCCCCCTTTCTTCTTAGGCGTTCCTCATAATGAGACCGTCGTTTGGGCACGTAATATCCTAGGCTTTATTCCAATTTATTGCGCTCTCCATTCTTTGGGCTACTAGGCGGCCAATACCATCCGCAAACAACGTGTTGGGACTGTGGCGCACCGTAGCGACAGCAATGTTAAGCACACGCCGCGTTGACTTCTCGAACGCTCTTCTTCACTGTGGGCTCTTATCGACCACCTTTGTCCTCCCTATCGGGCGTACAGTCCATTGAGTGTGACCAAGAAACCACCATAGCAGGAAGGAACACCGCCAAATATTCTCGCGCGCTATCTTCCGTGCAGGACAGAAGGATAAAACAAAAACAAGCAAACACGCGGAGGGCAACTGTTCGAGAAGTGAAAAGAGCGTGACGCAAACAGAGCCGAAAGAAAAATGGTCGACGCCACATAAAGTGCACACAGGGATAAAGGTAGCGCAGAAAACAAAACATGGACGGCGGATGGTGACCTCGAGTTCAAAGCAACCCAGACGATGCGGCATCCGACTTTATCTCGAGTGCACTTTATTTGTCGTTTTCGCACTCTGTCTCTATTTTTCTGTGTCTGAGGGCACAGTCGAGATGCCGTGTTAAATGTGTAGACATTGCTTTTATGTCCCCGTCGAACTTCTGCTGGAAATTATCCTATCCTTTTTTTTACCTTGCACAGCCAAAGGTTAGTCGAAAAGCGTCGTCAAATATTCACAACTCATTGTCGTTTGATTAGGCCTACAGTCGGCCTCGGAACCCGGGATCAGAGTGAGTTCTTCTAGGCCCTGGTGAAGTCGCTCAGCGCAGAAGCAGCCCTACCGGAGGTTCAAGCTTCCTGTAAGAGGAAAGCAACGTATCCCTTAGGTTCTCCGCTTCATCCTCCAATAATGACCACGTAGCCTCTACGCTTTCAAGTCAAACTAGAAAAATAAAAAAGAGGGCGAGAAAAAAGCCCACAGAGCTCACTAGAAATGGCCGTCAAGCTACACCGCAAGTGTTTTTCACCTCGGCTCACTTCATCTTTATATATAAAAAGATATGAAGGCATTCGTCTACCATGTGTACACGTATCACTGCTCAGACGGCTCATATGATTAAGAGCTCGTACATAGTACATAATTAAAGCCGTTTGCTTTGATCATGAGCATTTGAGCACCTTATTAACATTTTATTCGGAAAGTAACATTTTCTTCCTAGACGTCAAGTGGAAGACCTCTGAGAAACTTTTCTGTTTAGGCCTATTGAGAAAAATACATTAATTTACAGAAAATTGAAATAAATAAGCAGCTTATTTAGGAACTTCGCAGAGTAGGGAGGCATATATAATATCGTATTGACATCACATAGAGTAGTTGGGGAAGACCCCAGCCACTGGTAGGGCTAAGAGCTGGAACTATTTTCAGCGTGGATTCTCGAGCATCTTGCAATAACCCAATTGAATCAATCAATCAATCAATCAATCAATCAATCAATCAATCAATCAATCAATCAATCAATCAATCAATCAATCAATCAATCAATCAATCAATCAATCAATCAATCAATCAAAGGTGTGTATTAAAGTGCCCAGGAACAACTTCCAGGGTATTCCAGAGGCGCGACGAAGAACAATGCAAGCTCACGCACGCACGCACGCACGCACACACGCACGCACGCACACACACACACACACACACACACACACACACACACACACACACACACACGCACGCACACGCACACGCACACGCACACGCACACACACACACACACACACGCACACAAACCAAAGAATAATAATTTCGCGAATAGAGATTTTGACAGAGAATAAATTGCGTACACGAAGAGAATGCAAAGCAAAAGTGGAGAAACAGAAAAAAAGGATTACACAATGATGGAACACACAACAGATATGAGAGTTTTTGTTCAGTTATTGAAATACTACTACTACTACTACTACTACTACTACTACTACTACTACTACTACTGCTACTACTACTACTATTAATAATAATATGTGTGAGATGCAGCTAGAGTTTCCGGGTATCCAAAGACAGAAGCTAGCTTTATTTGCAAATGGGTGAAGGGCTCTCACCCAAGAGATTACTGGCTTCCTTTTACAAAACACGAAGGCTTAAATATCCCTGCTTGATACTCGAGCAGCTGGACATGTTGATAAGTGTAACTATAAGTAGGCGCTACTTTGGCGGTCGAGCGTTTATGGTTCCGATAATCTGAATAATTGTTGCTGTGACCTCGACACGTAGATTTTCTGCATTTACTGCGTGCGTGGCGACTTCTCTTTTTTAACCACCACAAAACTCAGCGGTAGCGAATCGCTCGTTTTTGCATGCGATGTTGCTCGCGTACCTGTTCGCAGAGTAGCTGATAACTATTCAAACGAGAATCTTCTTCAGCTTCGGATAACTGAAACGAAAATCCATGCTACACAAAAAGTTGGAAGGAACGAGAGTCGGCGGTGTAGTCCTCCACGCACACAGAAAAAAAAGTTTGTGCAAATACAAAAATACAAGCCAACGACCCCAATACTTGTGCATTCAGTAGGCCCGTCCGTTCCATAACCGGTCCAAACAACGGCTGCTGCGATCCGTTGCAACGAAAGCACAGAGTAAAAGCTGCCAAACAGTGCTTCACGGCACTCAAGCTACTTGCATGGTCCGCTGCAGTTCGGAGCACGGGGCCGTATTTCACCTGCAAAGTATATGGTACTGCAAACTTTTGCGATTATTCTTTTTTTCGTCCCTTTCTGCAAGCCACCTTTGTTTCCAAACTCTGAGAATCAGTAAGTTTTCCATGGAATCCGGGCAGCCCCAGTGAAAATCTCTGCTCGGACCAATGCGGCAACATCTGAATAATGCATTCAATGATCCGGTCGTTGTACCAATGCCTCTCCTGGGAAGCTTTATCTTGGATAGCGCCGTTTCCGCTCTACGTTTTCTTCTTTTTTTGCCGGCTAGCTCATTGCTTGTCGTATAACTCCTCCTGTGAGAGAGCCGGCTGCTTTGTTACTCCTGTGGTAACACTCATTACAGTATCTTGGCCACGAACTTAAAGAGAACCATAGAGATCATCGTGGAAACGGCTGAAAACGACCGGAAATGGCAGGGATTACATAGAAAAGGCGCACCCTGTGTTTTTCCCTTTCGTTTTCGTCCGTTTGCGCACTCGTCACAGTCGTTTCTGTTATGTTTGTGACGAAGATACCCTAATCTGAAAGAGAGAGGGAGAGAAACACTTATTCGTTGTGACGCTTTGTCCATATCACCTTCATAAATACACTTTGTGATCATGAAGATGTAAGTGGGGAAGCATGGAACAGCAAGGAAAAGGGAAAGCCTCGGTGTGCTACCAGCGTTTCCAGTGATGTCTATTGACGCCCAATTTCAACGACGGCCACTTTTCCTAGAAAAAGACGAGTACTCGTGTCGAAACGGTGGCACTGAAGTTAGGCTTCGCCTCCATCTGTCATCCTGTAGTTAATTTAACTAAAACGTCTCGGGCATACTCTGAACTGTTTCGGGTATTTTGAGCGTGCGATGTACCGCACTTTAGTTCGACCATGTCCCACCCAAAACAAGGTGTGCCGAAGAAATGGATCCGTGAGTGACGTGGCCCTAATGCAAGTGGGTGATTGAATTCCATATTGCCACTCCTTTGTAGCTCCAGGTACGTTGGCTGAATGCAACGCACCTGTAATTCTGGGTGAACGTTTTCTTGCCGCTTTGCGTCTTGCTGCTTATATTTCACGGTAGCTTCTTTTCATCTTGAAAACATATGTCAATACCTTGAGAAACGTTTGGTTTCGTTCTCAGGCGCTGAATTTAAGAGTATTATCGGAAACTAAGGCACAAAGTAGAGAGAGAGAGAGAGAGAGAGAGAGAGAGAGAGAGGAAAGGCAGGGAGGTTAACCAGAGGCGAGTTTCCAGTTTGCTGCCCTGCACTGCGGTGGGGGATATCAGGGTTGTAGAGACGACAAAGAGAGAGAGGAGAAAAAAAAGGAACAATACAAGAAAAAGAACAAAAGTTATGAACAGGTAACAGGAAAGGCGTACCAATCACAATTTTGCACACAGGCCAGTCGATCTCAAGAAGCGCAGTAGTGCTTGCACGGCCTTCTGATCCGATGTTAAGAGGAAGCTTTAGCTCGGGCCCAACACACGCGCGGCCTATTCAGATACATATAAAATGCAAAAACGTTTTTCTGAGATAACCCCTGGACCGATTTTGATGAAGTTTGTTCCATTTGAGAGGGAAAGTAAAATTCTAATGACTGCTGGAAGCGGAATCTCGATTTAGATTTTGAATTTGGTTACAAGAATTTTTACAAATACGGATGTATGAAAAAAAATAGAAGCCCGAAGTCTACGAATTTATAGCTCTGCATCAAGAGCAGATGTCGCAGTTCTATGAACGGCATCTATTATACAATTGAAAGCGGACAAATTAGATATGTCATTTAATCTCTTACATAAATTTGTTACGTTGTTCACAAGGGTTCTGCAAAAGGTGTGTTTTCATATTATAAATGTCTTGAGATTCATGCGTAACACATGAATTTTGTGCGCTTTAGATGTGCTATTAGATGCAATTCACAAAATTGTATTATCAACTTTTGTTGCTGAGTTACAGTGTTCTATACTAGACTGTTTCGTGTTTTGAAAATCTTCAACTTTTGCTATTGTTTCTATAAAATATTGTGGACCTAAATCTAAAATTTGAAACGACAGTCACTAGATTTTAAGTTTTCCTTTTAAATGCAACAAAACTCGTCAAATTTGGTGGAGTGGTTCCCGAGAAAAACGAATTCTTCTTTTACATGTATTTAGATAGGAGCCCCCGAGCTGAAGCTTCCTCTTAAGTCGCGTCGACATTGCAGCATTCTTCCTTCCGACAGAGGCTGGTGGTCCAACTGGCTCGGCACGACGGAAAGCGATTGTCTCTGCACACTGTACTGCGTGCACTGGCAAAGAACATGACGAATTGTCTGCGTGTCGCCGCAATGGTCACATGCTAATGTGTCACCCATCTCCATGCGGAACGCGTAGGCATTGGTAAACGCGACGTCCAACCATAGCCTACACAAAAGGGTCGCGTCTCTTCAGGGAAGTCTTGGTGCAACTCGGAAGCTTAAGGTCGGATCCGGGGTGTATAAACGGGCGTGCATAAAGTGTGATTCATTCCACTCTGATATAGTGCATTGGGGTGCAAGTAGGGGGAGCATCTTTGCAGCATCTGTCCTAGACAGCGGGATTGATAGGCGGTTGTCTTCTGCATGAGCTGAATGAACAGCTTGACCAGCACGTTCATTGCCCATGATACCGCAGTGACTTGGTAGCCGCTGAAAACTAATTTAATCTTCTTTCTCAGTCGTGTGGTATGTGGCCTCTGCGATCTCAAATACCAGCTTTCATAACGGAACGCTGCGTAAGTCTGGCAGCAAACATTGCAGTGCCGTCTTCGAATCGCAGAAAATCGACTATTAGTGTGTTGGTTCGTCATTAATAACGTGTCATGCGACTCGAAGAGCTGCGCGTTCTGTGCTATCGACTTTGTCAAGTGAGATGTTTTTTCAACTTGATAATGGTGGCTTTTGCTGGAATGACCACAGCTGTGGCAGAGCTCTTCAGCAGGATGGAGCTGTCGGTGCATATGCAGGTGTAAAACCGGTACTCCTCGTTTAATAGGAGTAATGTGAGCTGTTTAAGAGCTGGAGATGACATATCTGCTTTTCTCCGGACGCCAGGTATTGTCAGTTCGATCTTTGGTTGAATGAGGCACCAAGGAAGAGTCGGAGGTCTCGTGGCAGTTGTGAAGCAAGAAGGCATAGCCTCACGATGTGCGGATACCGTTTGGCAGAACGACGCACGTGGTTTCTCCACAATTAAAGAGGCTAGAGGGTGACAAGGAGTGTGGGGAAGGTGCCATACGTGCGCTCTCTTAGCACATTAATTGTGATGTAGTTCTTGATGAGGTGCTCTGATAAGACGATAGTTACCGCTATTGACGCACTTCGAGGAAGACCTGGACAAATGTTGAGCGCCTCAGCCTGAACGCTTTGAATAGTACGTAGGCTTGTTTTACTAGTGTTAGTCAATGCTGACAAGCTGTACCGCAAAAAGCCGAGAAAACGTGCCCTATATAGTTGCAGCAAAGCGCTTTTCTTGAGGGCGACTGGCCTATGTGAACGTCTTTGACTCACTCAGGCTCTCCGTGCGCATGCGCCAGTTCACCGCCGGCTTTCCTCCCCCTTGCTACTGTCAAGCGTCAGCGTTTGATGCGCTGGGAACTGATGGTGACGTGGTTACTTGAATAGGTAACACATTTTTCGAAGCAGCCGCACTCGTACCTGAGGACCCTCTACTGTCCTCACGTATGAGTGTATGAGGTCTGCGCACTGTTTCAGCGGTCTTCTTGTGGTTTGAATTGTTTCTAACCATTTGTTTTAGCACAGAAAATTATTTCCTTAACTTCGGGAAGTCTTTGGAGGAAGTATGCGTGCGCCTGGACAGTTAGAGCATTTCGAAACAGTCGCACTACAGTTTCGTTCTGAGTGAGGCTCGGCTCAAGGTAATATTTAAAAACAGAAATCCATATGGTACGTTAACACTTGGAGCCGACACCATCGAGTCTTTGTGATACAACAACAATCTAGGCAGAACATACTTGTATGTATATACTCCTAGGAATCAAAGAGATAAATCTTGTTGTTTGTTTAGGAGTTTTTTCTTTAATTCAGAATGCGGGGATTTGGTTACGCTGTTATACGCTGAGTTTTACTGACGTCATCTTGCACGCGACAGTCATATCATGCCTATGGCACCTTATGTTGCTTAAACGCTTCGGTATTCGATAAACGGCGTCTATCTGTACTGCGTAAGATGCTGTCGAACAACTTAGTAACGTGGTGTCGACTTTACTGCATTTATGTTCCGCGTCGCATCATAAAATCACGTTCCAGGACGGCCATTCTAGTTTTCTTTATCATTGCAAATGTACTGTCTAGTGCGAAAGTTTAAGGAACAGATGTGCTGCATTTTGTTTTCTTAGCAGGCTAGCCATAAAGGATGGAATGTCTGACCGTATGACCAGCGTCATGCAGTTATACAACTTCACGTTGCAGGGCTGTGCTATAAGAGATTAATTTTTTTTGTCTGGTGCCATGGCCTCTAAACATTTGCACTCGACTGTACATGTACAAGACTTACGACACCTACAGATAATGAAGCAAAGTAGATAGTTTAAATGAAAGTGACTGTTTTCGCGGAACACAGCGTCTTCCTTTGAGAGTTATTCCAACTTTTCTGTATCGGGAATATCTGTGTCTAGCCGATTTCCTGTGCCGATCCCAGAGATAGTGCAGTCAGAAATGTAGGGTGATACTGATGGTACTGCAGCCTGAAGTCGTTCTCGGGGCCATGAGCAGGCTGCATTTTTGTGCCGGGGCTGAAGATGGTTCATTCAAGAAATTTAAGCACTCGCACGCTCCTCGTACTCCTTTCATGCGATGGGTGACTCGATAGAGTGCCGTGTGCTATGAGTCCGCTGAATTTTCATCCACAACTCTCCCAGAAAGACCTTGTCCATCAACGACATCAATTAGAGGTTGAATCGGCTTCCCACTTTCTTTTAATATATCGAAACAAAGAACGAATGAGGCAAATCAAAATAAAAGCGTGATGATGCAATTGCCGCCGGTGGGAGCCGAACCATCAAACTCCACCTTTCCCGTACGATTCCCTACTAACAAAGCTGCTGTGGCTATGCCCTTGCCGATTTCGATGGACACTGTTGTTTGTGCACTAAGATTATATAGCTTTGGAAGCGTTAAGCAGTGCCACTCATGGTCGTAGCGAACAGTTCTCCATACTTTCGCAATTCTTCTCGTTCATGGAAGCCTTTTCAGGCACACACAGTGCTTCTGCTGCTCGACCAATCGCGAGGGATTCTCCAGCGTTATTTTCCTTGTCGCCGAACAGCCAGTGAGCATGCTTCGCTGAACGGCTGTATTGAAGGGAGGATTATTGTCACCGGGCTGGTTCTCTTATCCAGGAACTGGTTGGGCATTTTGTACCATCCACGTACCATCTATGTTACAGGACGATTGTTTCTTTCGCGCTTGTTTCTGGCAGCCTACTGCACCTTCCCTTGAACCCGTAATTTAATCTACTTATTTTGAGCATTTATACAATACTGCAGACCAGCACACATTCAAGCAGGTTAGAAAAAAGTCGCAGCTTTGCCCGAAAGACGAAGCATCACTTACGATAGCGAATTAGTAGGATAGTAGTTTTATTGGTCGTATAAGCTTCTAAACATACTGATACTAACTAAATTAAGAAGCATGATGTCACACGCGCACAAGCAAACATGAACATATCTCACTCGATGACCGCGGACACTCGCTGTCAAAACGCTGTAGTGAGAAAACGCGGCAGCAACAGTGAGTGAAATGACCTTTGTGCTGCCACTCGCAGCAACGCGAACTAAGCCGCGAGAACATAGCATCCCCCGCCCCCCGAAGCTTGGCGCGATGGAAAGCGGCGTGCTTCCTCTCCGCTTTCCTCCGCTGCGTGCGCAAGATTGAGCCGCGATCGCCGGCTCATACTCGCCGGCTTTTACTCACACACAGAGATTACGGTGCCCAGCGACGATTTTACCTCCCTTGGAGTACATACAGAATCTCACGGCAAAAGCAGAAATGCACCTGGAGTGCCCATGTAATTGTTATGGCAATAAAATATGTTACAAGATGGAAATACATAGTAAATAAACGGTAAAATTGCACCAAAATTTAGAATTGAGCATGTCTAACAGTACAAGAAGAAAAAAAACTCCGAAGTCACGGTAAAGCGTTTAAACTGTGTTGATATTGTGTGTTACACTTTACACACTTTATACACCGGGTGACAGAAAGTCGGAATTTTCGGGAATTGAATTCCACTCAGAGATAGACCTTGTAATAAAAATACATATATAGGTTCTTCTTTTGCCAGCCTCTCCTTGTTCCCTCTATAGTTATTTGTTGCTAGTGCTTTCTCGAGGGGTTGGAGTATTGTGTAACAATGCACGGATGGACGTCGTCCGAAAGAAAAGGGAAATGATGATGGAATAAACGCAATATTCGGGTGATTGCCCGAATATTGGGCTTAGGCCAACATTTTGGCCTAAGCCCGCAATTTTGTTCTTGCGCCACACGGTGGAAACAAACCTGCTAAACAAACCGTGGTTTTCATCGTGAGTTGCGGCTTGCATGGCAAACTTCCTCTAACGATAAGTGAAGACGGTAATCATTACGAACTAAAAAGCAGAACACGGACGAAAAATAGTGTTGAAGATGCTATTTAAATGAGAAAAAATAATAAAAATAGGTCTGAGTGCAGCTCTGCCTCGCTATACCAGCAGTCGCTATGTGAGGGATGGCGCTCTATAAAAAGCGAAAACTTGGGGAAATGACGAGGAGACCCCCGGGGTCTGTTTCTTCGCTGGCCTTGCCTTGTGGTCTGCTACTTAGTGATAGAAGCCTAAGACTCCGGCTTCTGACTGCGGCGTAGCGTGATGGAAACGTATGCAAATCGCTCGTTTAACGCTCCTTGCCGGGTGGTACACGAGTGGTGCGCTTTGTATTATTGAGTGCTTGCCTCAACGGTAAGGAAGTATTACGAAGAGAAGTGGGTCTTGCAGCGAAGTACAATAAATTTTGCGTCCAGGCATTTTCTACTGTGCTTATTTATTCTCGGTACGACTCGCAAAATAAGTACCTCGCGCCGTCACACGTTCACGTTTGAAGCGGTGTTCCATCCTTTAGAGGCAAGCTTTCTTCTTTACAGAGGACCACTAATTTATGACGTCCAGTGACTGCTTTTGCCTTCGTTTACGCCACTGCCTCTTCCTGTATGCTGTGGGCACACTTGTACGCACTCCCCCCCTCCCTCCTTGCCCACCTTGATAGGTGATGCTTTGTTCTCCGAGATAGAAACACAATATGCTGGATAAAAGAAGACGTATGTATATATAAAAAGAATATAGTAAAGTGTGTAGGTTCAAGAATATATAATAAGCTGGCAAAAATTTGCGGTAACGTACAGTCTGCGCGAAAAGTTTACGGAACACGGGACATCGGAAATGGCTGAATATCTCTGCAGCCTTAGCACGTAGCCTGACATTCACATCTTTCAGCGTGTACTAGCATATGCCAACAACAGTGTCTTGCAGGTTTAGTGGCCGCGGTCACAAACTGCTCGAAAATTCACTTTTCTTGCTTTTCTTTTTGCCGAGCCAACACTTCGTAAATTTATTATGAGGCACGCCCTAATGCAGGGTTCCAGTATAATTTTGACCTCCCAGAGTTATTTAATATTGATATAAATCTTTTCGCATTTCGCGCCCATCGAAATACTCCGTAAACTTTGGACACAGACTGTACCGGCCGTGAGAACCACGTTGTGAACGCCGGAGCTACGGTGCAGGTTATTGGCGGGGAAATGCAGTATTCGCTTCCCCTTACTTTTCTGCCCTAGCCCCGAAGCAGAGACGCCAACTGCTGGTGACAGGGCCGAAGGGTGTCGCACTTTTTTGCTGACGTCGCGATAGCTTAACTGGCTTTCGTCAGAGTTTCCCAATTTTCGCCAATGGGGCAGTTTCTCGTTTCTTGTCTGTTGGTACCACTGTACTGTTCAGCGCAAATCGTGCAAGAGCATCAATCGCGGGGCATGAATGAACGAAAGGAAGAAAGAAAGAAGAAAGCCAGAAAGACATAAAAAAAGGAAAAGAAAGAAAGAAAGGAAGAAATAAAGAAAGAGAGAAAGAAAGAATGCAATGAAAGAAAGAAATTTCTTGCCTCTCCCCGCCAGAATGCAATTGTTCGGGGCTTGGCGCGGAAATTTAGTTGTGGGTGGAACTTGGCAGCTGGGGGTGAAGAGGGGAGACATCAGGGGACGAGGCAGGATGACTCCTTTATGCGGGGGTGAGACAGCGTGAATCGTACTTTTTGTGGCAGCTCAGCTCTGACTCCTCTCAGCGCGTCCGCGTGTCGAGTACGTGGCCCATTTTGATGATTGAGCGAACGAGTCGATGAGGCGAAAGGTCGTCACACGAAGATACGAATAAGGCACGGGCATGAACTTATGTTGCACAGAGTGACCTGTGAACAGAGAGAAAAGTAAGTACACCGTAACGAGACGTGGAGATGCGTATGAAGAGGTCGTAAAGTGGGAGGTATTTTGATTTGAGTGCACGGACATGTGGAACACAAAACAGAACTTATTGGTCCGAGCTCCCACCTTTTTCTTCATTGGCATGGCCGGTGCATCAATTTGGCGAATGATGACCGAATACTAGAGCCAAGTTGTCTTTATGACACCACTGCATCAGGCATCGTGGTTGGTTGGTGACGCACCGGTATTTCTTTTTCACGTGGCAGCATCTCTGCAATTGCTCTCAAATGAAACAGATGTAGGGTATATAGAGTGGGTACTTGCAGTACCTGAATTTCTTTTCAGACTTTAAACAAGGTAAAGAAATCCATAACGTTGCTTTCTGAAAATGTTTTCTCGTAAACAGCTCAGAAAGAACAGAGGATTTTTATATACATAACACAAGAAATCCCAAAAAAGCATGTAGCGTGCAAAACGCCGAAAAGAACGAAGCGCAGCTCTTTTTTATATTTTTTTGTAGCCACTTGGTTTTGCACTCACGACATAGCATGGATAAAACTACTTTGTAACTTGTTTCGGAGCCTTGCACACGAGAACGTACTCAAAACAAAGCACGACGCTAATCTTCCTTCGAGAAAAGGCTTATGCGCAAAACACCGGAGAAAGCTCGCGGTGCATTATGGTATAGGAAAACCTTGCCACTACTGAACACAGAAATCATTGTAGTAGAATATTCAGTGCTCCCAGTGTATCTAGAAGGAAATAAAATTGACGTGTCACGTGTAAACAATTTCTTTGGCACAGGATAACTGAAAGTGATAGCAAAACTCAAAAAAGCATAAAAATGTGCACGCAAACACTGATAGAATGATGAAAAAGAAAAAAAAATAACGCAAGAACATGGGTAAAAACCAATAAACTGACGAATGGTCGAGTTGGGCAGCCAAGCAAAAATTGAAAGGCAGTTTAAAGCGATTGCAACCGTATCAAATGTACTGTGCATGATGAAGGACCGAAATCAAGTAATGAAGTACAAAAAAGAGAGGTTGAAGGCAGCTATATTTTTCAGAAGTCCCAAGCGGACTAGCTCAGGTCGACCTCTCTGTCTTTCCTATCAATAAATTCTATTCATTCATTCCCAAGTGGCGTACGAAACGTCATTGCGAAGAGGGCAGATGGTTTAGAAACGAGCGCAGGCGAAAAAGAAAGGTCTGGTTTGTTCTCGGTTCAGCGATGACCGACGGGATCGAAAAGTTCCCTTTGGAACACCTGCCCTGGACCCGTTTCCCCACCGGCGAATGGCGTCGCAACATTCGCTGTGTTTGACTGCTTTATCCAGATCTAAAACACTACTAAGAGATAAAGCTGCAGAAAACAGGTATACAAAAGAAGTGCTGGTGGTAGCTTACCCTTGCCCCGGAGCTCTCGGCGGTCGATGCAGGGGTTCGGGGAGAGAGCACCATTTGCTTGTCTGTGGCCGAATGTTGTACAACGTTCAGCACATTTGTCTAGAGCGCGGGAGCCATACGCTTCGTTGTTCGTCCACCGCAGGAGCAGCTGGTTCTAGTCGGCTTGCACTCCTTTTGAGCATGCTCAACCAAGCCGGGCACCCTGTGCTGCTCGCGCTTCTTTATATTCATTGTGTTGCGTAGCTCAAACTTAGCTAGCCTACTCAAAGAAGAGAGCCATAACACCGGTTAATCAAGCGCAAGAAGTGACGTTTTATCAGCACGCATGTGTCATCATTTACCGCTGCGGCCATCAACATTGGCCGACAACTTTCTTTGGCAGCGCATGCGCAGGAAACAATGCACTTCTTGAATCAGAATTGCGTGCGACAGAAAATGCCGACACACACTGAAGCGCACCGTACCCGCGCTCTAGAAAAGTTTGTTGGGGACTGTATCCGCGCTCTGTGATTCCGAAGCTTAACGAAATGTCATAGTTACTCCTGATGGAGGAATGACAAGAAGGGCAACCGAGGGGCTCGTATTACGGACCTATTTGTAGCTTTCTATGCAACGAGCCTACTAGGTAACATGTTCCCAGTACTGCGTTGTGCATAGAATGCTCTAGTATTTGGAGGAAATATGATTCTAGGTGAAACAGGGTTATGCACAGGGAACAACGCCGGCGTCTTAAAATAACCACCGGAGGATATACTGACGACAAATTTCACATCACTCGCATTCACGCTTGAATGGTCACTAATTTGGGTCTTCCATCGAAAATTTCGGCTGCCCACATTCCAAAACCTGATTTCAGAGGAATGAGGACTTGATTTGGGTAGAGGATTCATGCGACAGATAAAAAGCTCTTACTGCTTGAATGTGAAGGCGTTAGGCATGATGGCGCTCTTAGAATGACAGATGCGCCGTGAGTTGTTGAGCACACAATTATGTGCCATCTATAGGATGGCGCTAGACTGTTGTTTCGGCTTAAATTTGATGGAAAAATGTGATTTTGACATTCATGACGTATTATGTTTAGTGCACGTTTCGAGAAATTTTGGTGCAGAAATATTTTACAGCGAAGCTGTTTATGGCTAGGGTTCCGCGGATCTTTCGTGTCCATCAACAAATCTGCGTGTTTAAAACAGCTCGCAAATTTTTGTGCAAGATCGCTTCATTATATGCAAAAGCTTATAGGTATCATCACTTGCATATGCATATTCAGTAGGTTAGTTATCAATAGGCACCGTTTTCAATGTCAGTGGACTCTCATGGCATGGCATGGCAAGAACTTTATTTTGGTCCAGGGAAACTAGGGCCCGAGGGCAAAAGCCCCCAGGCTAAGTCGGTGGGTAGGCCAAAGGCTTTCCCGATGTCGTGAGCTCTCCGGACATCCAGGAGTTGATCTTGGAGGACTTCGCTGGATATGCGCCGACTCCAGTCCTCCTCACTGTTGAGATCCGAAGCCCTTTGGTTGGGGCACAGCCAGAACACATGATCAAATAGACACGGAGTGTGTCACAACTTTTGCATTCCGCGGGAAAATTATGGTCAATATTGTTAAGCACAAAGGGTGTGGGATAAGATTTAGTTTGAATCATTCTTAATGTGACTGCCTGCGCTCAGTTGAGCTTCTGAGGGGGGGGGGGGAGGAAAAAAGTTCCTGCCATCTTTACTGTGTGGGATGATCTCGTGAAAAGTACTAAATGGGTCTTTGTAGGAGCCACATGGAGCAATTCCTGATCTGATGCGCGGCATGCGAGAACTCGCACAGCAGAGTGAGCTTGCTCGTTAGGATTGATTGCAGCCATTGGGGCTGACCGAGTGGCCCTGATGAGCCAGAAATCAGACTAGGTGTGAACTATCCAGTTGCTCGTAATTATGAGTATTAAGACTGTGTATAAGTATCTTGTGCGCTTCCATTGAGACGAAGCTGGCCGAGTAGTTCCTCATAGCTCTACGGGAATCGGAGAAAATCGGGGAGCTTCTCCTCATTGTAATTGCAAGTGCTATGCCTGCTTCTTCGGCGGCATGAATTGAGCTCGTTCTTAGTGACGTCGCGCTTACTAATTTATTCTTCTCATTGACCACGACAATAGCTTAACGGTTGCCCGATCCATAACTAGTTGCATCGACAAAAGTAGCTGAGCTTTGTTGTTGGTGCAGTTTACCCAGAATGTTTTTGGCCCTGGCGTCCCTTCTGCCCTTGTTTTGGACAGGATGAATATTTCTAGGTACGGGGTCCGGAAGTAATTGTGTCTCCACCTCCTTGGGTATATTAAACTTAGAGATGTCTCTTCCTCGAGGCAGTATTCCAGGTATCTAATTCTTTTTTGCTTGCTTACGGGGGTATCAGCCATTCATTGCCTTACGTGACTTACAAATTTCTTTATGCGTAGGCATAGAAATGCTTAGGCATTTAATAACGGAGGTGATACGAGAATGTGCGTGCATACCTAACGTCACGATGACCACCGATCACGACAATAAATGCATATCCAAGTATTGAGACGTGCAAGCTTTTGCATAGAAAGAAGCGAATGATACGAACATGGTCCTATTAAGACCACCGACTAAGGCACAGCGATCAAGAAAATGTTTGTGCGTTCTTGTGCCACCAATCTAGAATAAATGTGTGTGTGTGAGTGCGTGCGTGCTGCCGATCAAGACCCACTGATCATGTAAGTGTGTCTGTGCGCGCGCGTTCGTATGCGCCCGATCAATACCACCAATGAAAATAAAAGTGGTCACCGCTCAGAGGTCACCGCTCAAGAGAAATAAAATTCGCTCATATCTTTGGTCTAAATTCTGTGTCAGCTCTATGTCGTGGGCCCAACAGCTTCGCTGGTAATCCGCCTTTAGAGTAGTGGAATGGCGTGCGATCTTTCTCCTTCACTTCACTACTGACATTTTCTTTATCTGTTTTCATTGCACTATGCCGAAGTCACACAGGTATGAGTGGCATGTACCGAAGCTGTTTATAGCTAGTTCCTATGGGATCGATGTCCGCAGACCGAAAACCGTGCGCCGATCCCGAAGACGGAGCAATACCAGGCTGACTCCTGGCGGAGGTGAAGCAGGCTTCAAGCACTCCGTTAACTTGCAAAAAATATGTTTAATATCTTGGGCCCAAATACAACCTGTATCAGATATAAGCTGATGAGAACAGATACTAGACTTTGACCCGCGTCAGCGATGTCTTCGTTCGCACCGCCCTCTCTTTGTCGGCGTTCGGAGCGCTTGCGTATCTCCTTTGCTTTCCTTCGGCTCTCCCGCGATGGCGGTCCCATCAAAACGTTATGCATGTCTAGATTCCTGCAGCTCCTCGGGGCGGCTGTCCCGTCCTCCATGCGAATGTACATATCAAAAATGTAAATATAAATACAAGCGAAGGAGGGTGCTTGTGGGGAAGCAATTTGGTGTGGCCTGTGCTGTGTGTGACCGCTTGTGGTTTTCGGGTTACCCCACTACCATTACTGTACTGCGGGACGTCGACCAACGCACGATAGCCTTGGCTACGGTGAAGTAGTGTGTGCCCTCGGAGTGCGGTAAGGCGCGTGTCTGTTCTACGTGCCGAGATTCGTGACTAAAAGGTGTCGCGCCGCGTTTTGCAACAATACATGGGTATGCATATCCCGCAGTGCCTCATCATCTTCCGAAGCCCAAATTGGTGAAGGAGGGACTAGTCGGGCTTGGCCTTCCATTTATGTGCATACGGCGTTTTACGCACGACAATGGACAGTTCACCATTAAGGGGCCCACATACTTGGCTTCGCTGGTCGTCCACGGAATTGCACTGAATATTCATTTAGCAGGCAGCAGGCTATGCGTTCAAAATAAAGGCGCAGCTTTATGTTTCGTTTGAAAACGAACCGGTCCTTCAGTATAAGTCAAAGGCATACGTCACTGTAACCATTCCTAATTTATACTTCGGCATGTCGTCTGCTTTTTTTCTGTCTTTCTTTCTCTGTGAAAAACATTAAATATTCAGTATTACTTCTGCTCCTATTCTTTATTTTTCTGCACAAAATGCCGTTGTAGCAATTGCTACGAACGGGTGGATGTCTGATTTTCCATTACTCAAAGTGCTGACCAGGTCAGACAAGCACACTGTCACCATAAATCTATATTGAAACCTTGAATTTTAGTTGCGAATATCATGATGAGGTAGGCCGTAGTGAGGAACTCCAGTTTATTTTGAACCCCTGGAGTTCTTTAACGTGCACCTAAATTCAACTATACGAATGTGTTTGCATTTTGCCCCGATCGAAATGCAGCCCCTGCAGCCGGGATTGAACAACTCTGAGCAAACAAAGCACTAGAATACAAAAAAGCCATACTGAAGTTCTGTGAATACCAATAGAAGCAACCCTTGTGCTGTTCTGGAATTGCGAGGAGGGCACACATTACCATATGGAGCACAGCTCGTTGCTTCAAGCGTAGAGGGGCACGTCACTTGGAAAACTGCGGAAAATGCTTCTACGCGGCCGTCAATGCCTTTGGTAGGTGGACAAAAGTATTTGCTTACATTTCCACATTTTACATTTACATTTTGTATTTACATTTACACTTGTAGTTTTACATTTTCCACTGGGAAAATGTAAGCAAATAGCTCAATATGTGCGTATGCAGCAGCCACTGCTCGTGGAGGGTCTGAGGATTGTTCCAAAAAAAAAAAGAAAGCTCTCAGGCTATTCGGTGGCATTTATTCTTGACCATGCAACATAGAACACAAGTGTCCTCCATGTTCTGACTCGTTAAAATTGGTTTGAGAGCTACGATAGCTCCGCCACGGTAACAACACGACATATGTGTTGACACGGATGTGACCAGCACACGAAGATATGGATGGCTGCAGCTTACTAATATAAGACTACATCAGATACTGCTACAGCACTTCTGTTGGGAGAGGCATTGAGTATGTCATTCTGGTGTGGATGTTGTGTTTGAAAAGACGGGAGGAGGCCTGCGACAATTCGAGTTCCAACATGACGACCATGGCTTGCCAGAAGCAGCGTCATGCTCGCTTTTGCTACGTGCATGGCGCCACCATATGTTGTTAAAGTCGCACCTCTACTCCGTCGAGTAGATGGCGCATTTGGCAACCTTACTTCGGGGAGCGCTGTCTGACCAAAAATGCTGGACATAGATTTCACGCCGTGGGCAGGACTTTGGTTAAGTTTTGAGGTAATTTGTTTTGTCTTGTTGTTCTTTTGCATGCGGTACTCTTCAAAAGGCACTATTAGAAGTGTGTTCGTCTTTGTCACCTCAGCTTAGATAGAAATCGCTGAAATCGTGCCGTCAACGTTTCAGAAGAGCCGGATAAATCGGTTTGCAAGCTGGAGGCGGGCCTTTCATTGCACTGATTGCGTGCCATGGTAGCTGCTTTCCGCGATATTTATGCTTGTTGAAAGTGCACAGGTCGCCCATATTTAGTGAAGTGAAGGTTACCTAGTTTTCTTGACATAATTGCAATTTACCGGCATTTTGTGCATTTAGTATTGTGTCTCATTACGATTACTTTTAATTGAAGAGAGGCCGAACACCTGTCTCCTAAATATGCAGTGGCGTCGGGTGAACAACTTGTCACTTCCTAGTGTGTGTGTAGACATCTCGTGCTTCAATCCATTTAAACAGACATGTTTATACGATATTTTGTTGCCAATATCTACACAGACAGAACTATAGGATGTGAATGGTGATACGTGTGGATCAATGGTGACTCCTTGGCTCGCAGGATGGTTCCGAGCTGGCTGAAATAAATCCTATTCCTTCAATATTTCCTTCTGTTACCAGGTGCCCTCTTGTTACCAGATGCACCAGACTTTTTGGAAGGTGGAGACCACCTGCAGCAAGCAACAATCTTCCTCTCCATCTGTACTTAATATTACGATATTTAAATTAAACAATAATACGCGTTCAATTACTACAAGAAATAAAAAAATAAATGCTATTTCGATTACAAGCTTGCTGTAAACTCAGAAACCTTGGTTGTCAACTATTTTATGCGATTAAATTTCCGGGTGACATTATCAATGCTTTCTACATTGAAATTATTTTTGGGGAGAATTAACAACTGCTTTACTTTCCGTATAATTCGAGACCCAAAACACCGGTAGCGTGGAATTCACCTTCGCATTGGAAAATGAAATATTGTCACAGTAAAGCCCGCGTTTATCGGTCAAATGATCGCACACACCACGGCTCTGTTGGCCCTATCATGTGCCCATCTGCACGCCAGTACTTCGCTTCGTGTGACTTCTGTCAACGTCGAAAGAGACGCACCCCTTCTACCTAGTGGTCCCCTAGAGCTCTGAACATCGCGTATGCGGCCTTCTTTCGCATTGGCCTTGACTAGCCCGGGCGACTGTCTAATTTTGGGAATAAAAGCGGGCCGCTGTTGAAAACGATTATGCCACATGGTATGCGACCACGCGTGCCCTCCCGACCAGCTGTCCGATTGACGTCACCGACCTTTTGCCGGGCCACGTCATCCTTCATCACTGCACTACTTAACAACGCCTTACGTACACAGGCCCCCAATTTATATCTAAAATGATCTCCGGCATTCTCGGATCGTGCGCGACCCGGCACTATCGCTTATCACAGCTTACCACCCCCAGACTAAAGGGTTAACATAACGTTTGAATTGCGTGCTCACAGATACGTTGTCGATGGACGTTTCTTCCAACCACCACGATTCGGACATAAGCCTAAGATTCGTGACGTTCGCTTACAATTCATCCCGCCACGATGTCACCGGCCGCGATGGTGCGGCCGCGATTCAGACTTACCTATGAACACCCTCCGGGAGCAGGGTGTTCTTCTGCACTTACGACCAGTGACTATGCTCAAGATGCTATTTCCATAGCTGAGCACACTCGTTAGGTTACCCGCCAGTGATTAGTCACTTTCCAAGCAGACGAGAATACACTATAAGACAGGTACCGCCTGCTCAACCGTTTTCGGCCAGGTTTCCTCGTCTTCCCCCTGGGCCCCAACGCACCGCTTGGGGCTCTCCGAAGAACTACTGTCCCTTTGAACTAGTCCTTACCGCGTACATCGTCAAGCCTAAGAAATCGCACCTCTCGTCCTCTCCACATCACCTACACGCCGCCCGTACATAGTGACGTCGTGCACGCTGTGCACGCAGTGGCGATCTTTCTTGATGGGAAATGGCAATCCGATATTGCCGCACCTGAAGCGATACTTCATTCATTGGATGCTGTCGAAATCGGCGGTCGAATGTTTGAGTGGATCCGCGGCTACTTGACGAGAAGGAACTTTTATGTGCAGACAGGAGATGGCCGCACTTCCAGCATGAAGTGCATGAAAATACATGAAGTGGTGTCCCATAGAACTGTGTATTGAGCTACACGTTTTTCAACCCAACTAAGAAGAAGCTCAAAACAAGCATCCGAACTGTCACTAAAGCATTGCATAACGTATAAAGGTGGGAACATTTTTGACAAGGTTGACAATGGCACCGGGCCGCATGGCCGCGAGCAAGCGTCGTGCCGCAGCAGTGCGAGTCGCCGCGGCGCTGCCGAATTCACTGTAATGTCGGCTAGGGTGGCTGTAGCCGCTTACCGAAGAGTGGTAGCGCGGAAATGCAGAGTCTCAGCGTCAATACAGAAAGCGTTAGAAACAACTCAACGACTCTGCGCAGATCAAGGAAGTACAACAAGGCGCTCACGAGCACTACCAACAACAGTCAAGACGCCATAGCACTGCCGCCCGATACGGACGTTTCGGGGAAGGCCACAATGCAGAAGAGCCGTGGGAAGTACAAGCGCGCAATGGCCAGCGTCACTGGGAACAACGCGCCGACGCCTGACGCCAGAAAGAAGAATATTGAATAACCCCCTCAGAAGATGTAGCGGTGGTTTTGCAACAGCTTCGGTAAATTAACCCTAATTCACCTTAAAAAAGAAAGCACCAAAGCTCGTAGGTTTGCCCGCCATCAAAGGTCGAGGGTTCGAATGCCTTAATTAATTCTACCATAACTCAGTGTGGCTAATTCACCTATATTAACACGACTGGTAGTGGTTTCGAGTTCGACACATTGGAACAAATGCGTGCAAAGTGAATCTACACTGTGACATGAAATGAGTTTCGCGTGAACAGTCAGAAGGCAACATGGCGATTACAGGCATGGCGCACGTGACAAATCGTCAGGCGTTTTGTCGTCTTTACTTTCGAAGCGGCTGGTGTCGCTGAAGGGAACTCCGAAGGCACGACGCCCTTTCACGGTTGCGGTTTCCCTGTGCACCCAAATCGACATTTAGGTTAGTGTTCGCGCATGTAATTTATGCAGGCTGCTACCGCTAGCACTTGCTGATGATCTCGAGCTTCAGCCACAGTTGTCTTTTGTAAGGTCCTTTGCCGGCTGAAGGACTGGCGCCATTCAGTCATATCGTGGTGTCGAATCCATTCCAATAACCAAAGTACCCACACCGCACTTTGTTACTGTATCGTAAGCTACCTTAATTGTCGGCTTGCGAAGTGTATTTTACTCCAAACTGAAGTGGTCAAGCTTAGTTTAGAACTTGACGCCCCCTTCTACCAAGAAAAAAAAAGGTGATGTTTGGCCCATTCTCATGGCGGCCATTTGCCATTTGGTGCCACAAATGCACCTATTGAAGTGTGGACGCCTTCGGGTTGCAGAAAATTTGATGTTTGTCTCCAACCCGAAGGCGTCCCCATCTCAATAGATACATTTGGGGCGTCACATGGGGAATCGCCGCCATGGAATGGCCCAAAGACCACATTTTTTTTGTGCTCACGAGGGTTTAGACCGAAATTTAGGGCTCAGGCCTCTGTCCCAAGCGTATCACCCCTGAAGAAAGCCGAACGCCAGGCAGGCTTACACTTGTGCTCATTGGAGAAGCAGTGGTTGCCCGGCGACGGTGGTAGTCGAACCCACAACTTCCCGTTTATTCTGGATTATGGCCAGTGTCCCTTGAAACATTTCAATGGATATATGGTTATCCTAAGCTAAGAAACGTTGTGGTGAAATTATTTGCTCTTGAACATCGCACACAATAAGGGAGTTTGTAATAAATCTGAAGCTAATATATTAGGCTTTCTACGACACGTTTTGGGCATTTGATCTGTCAGATTAACAGGCATCTGCAGTTAACCAAACTGATTTAGCAAATTTTATCTTATGTTTCAAGCTTTAGAAATTCGAGTAAGTTTCTCATAAAGAAATACATATAGCAGGAGTGACTACGGAGGTTGTTTACAGTGTAAGACCAGCCTTGTGGTGAAGCAGTGCGCACCGAAACAGAAGTAGAACGGTCCAAGCGTCGACTGTGCCACGACAGCTGGATAACAAAATAAAATGGCTGTGGCTTAGCTAAGCTTAAGCCCAGGATGCAAAGCATACTAGGCTTTATTTTAACGCGACAGCGTTAAGGAGCTCGTGTCGCAAAAAAGCCGGTGTCGTCGGCGTCGGCTCAGGCGTGCGGCGCTTGCTCAGGCGCACATTTCGTTGTCGCGCCGAACGCTGCGTTGCTCGACGCTCACCGCGTCCGATGCGGGGCGCGTAGTCGCTGCGCCATAGCAAAGCCACCTAGAAACAGTCTCTGTAGCACGCCGCAACCTTCGCTTCTCATTCCAACGAGCAGCTCTGTCTCCAGGAGGCATCTCACCTCGTGAGTGTCTGTCTAGCAGAGGCAAGCGCAGCTGGTTATATTGGCCTCGAGCTCCACCACTGGAAAAGCTGGCGCCACCGTCGGCGTGACGTGCTAGGAGGGATCACGTGTACATAGCGGCCGCGTCGGCTGCTTCGGGCGCGCCGAAGCGAGCTGAAAACGAGGTTAAATTCCCTCGTACGCTGCGGTTTTCATTTAGTGGCGAAATTTACCCGCTTCGAGTGTCTCCTTTACAACGCTCGAAAGCACTACTACAGGTAGTGGCTGCCTTTGAAGGCGCGCGACATGGTAGGCTAGTTCTCGGTGCCGCAGGGCCGGACGCACATAACGGAGGCCGGTGTCAGCCTTATTCACACGTAGCCGCAGGACAAGAAGCTACGTGAAGCTTGGCTCGCGAAACATAAAACCGGCAAACAGTCATCGGCTACAACTCGGGTATGCAGCAAGCACAGACGCGAGGAAGATTTCTGCTACGGCGCCCGGTCTGCGATGTTCTGAAAACACGCACTGAGACGCATGCCCGAGTCCGCTGCCCGACTAATGTCATGACGGTTCGGTCTATGAACTTGTCGATACTATAGATACTGGCAAGTTCAGTGGAGTGGAAAGGCAGCGGTAAGAAGCACATTTAAAGAAAGCATGGCATATGGTCATGTTTATGTTATGAATTAATGCACTGGATTACAAAAAAAGGAGCAGCGGGAAATTGCACGCTGAGAACGCCGATAAACATACAGTGCGACACAACTCGAGAAATAGTATCGAAAGGTCAAAGAATTTAGAAAAAAAAAGATTGAATCGTCGCGACGGCACATCACAGTCCCCGTAGGCGTCGAAGTCTCTACAATGAAATTATTTTTGAACAGCTCTGATAGCGCCCACGCAACAATGGTTGCTTGTATACTGTCAAATGCTCATATTCTGCGGCCTCAAGCTCATAGCACGGTGCGAAAACGCGCGCGCGGAGAAAGCGAAACAGTGCGCGGACAAGCATGCAGACGCGCAGTCGGTCGCTGCGAATCTGCGCGATCGCTGCATTGAGGCTTCGTTCTGTTACGCTCCATTTAGTAATACAAACACTATAAGAACATATTTCACATGGTTTGCTCTCAGCGTTTACCTACCTTTCACGCAAGAAGCCGGTTCGGGAGACTCCATCGCGGCGACCGCGCGCAGTGGCGTTCACTGTACGTATTCGGTAAAGAGATAGCGTCTGTAAACGATTGTGTGCTTTCAGTTTGCCCAAGATTATTATTTAGACAGTAAGAAACTTCTCTTGTTTCAAAAGTACTTACAGAAATGTCCGGAAGAGCTCGCGCGTGGTGTTTTCAGTGAGCGCTGACAGCAAAACCTATGAGGAGCGCGCCACGTGATCCCTCATACTACGCCAGCGAGGCGCTTCCGATAGAGGGCGACTCCGTAACTCCTCGCCGCCAATACCGCCGCGACGCCGCGAGCGACGGCGCGAGTTGGAGCCCCGTTTCTCCTCTGTCGTGACGTCACGGTGTCACGTGGTCAACCTTGAAGGCGACGGCGCGAGCTACGGCGCGAGTTGGAGCCCCGTTTCTCCTCTGTCGTGACGTCACGGTGTCACGTGGTATTGAAGGCGACACCACCGCGACTGAGGAGCTGGGTTGAGCTCTAGTAATATGCTTCGCATAAAAGTGCGGCCTCTCGCCTTCATCCCAAGCAGTGTCCTACGCCGCGGCGCCACAAGCCGGGGACTGTTATCTGGGATCGGCATAGAAAATGGGTCAGGAACGCGCTTGGAACGCTGTCGCCCGAAGCGTCCTGTCCCCTGCAAGTAGCGCCGTTCGGCCCATCCAAGCGGCCGAGAATGTAACTACAGGGTCCTCATCTTCGCTCCCATTGCAGCCCGTCCGACGCGGCAGGCCTACTTTCTTTTTTATCTAGCGGCCGTGATTGTGCTCATTTGTTTAACATTGGCGAAACATCTACGGCGCATTGGATTGGCAGAGCAGGAGCGAAGGCATACGGGGCAGAGCAGCGCGAGTGCAACTGCTTACACCCCCACTGAAACATTCTACGTGTTCCGAGAGCAGGTGCGAGGGTGATGGTGGATCACGTGACGAGATTGTTTATCTTCCCGCTGTGATTATCAAGCGAATTGCTGCTTTTTATTTTAGGGTTCTTTTTTTCCAGTGAAATCTCTATATGACTAAACTTCCGTAGGTTTTTCGGCGTCCGGCAACAGAAACAGACTTAGATTTCTAACAAACCAATATGGGTGCAGTGCGGTGGCACAGATGTCAAAGTGCCCACAGAATAGCGCGACGTCAAGGATATCGCAGGAGGTTATAGCCGACAGGACAGGTATCTGCTCTAAGAACAGCTGCGTTATCGATGGGGTGGACACGTATAGGTCGTAAACCCGAATAACTGCATGCGCACGAGGAACCCCGGAGGGAACAACAAAGAGAATGCAAACGGCGCCGGCGCGAAACGACCACCGACGAAGAACGTTCCCGCGATGCTCAACGAAAACGACAATCGAGACCCCGGGCACCTCCAAAGTAGCAACGACGCCAGACCCGCAACGCAAGAAATGATAACCATTGCACTCATTGAAGGTGGAATGGCAGCGAAAGCACATTGCTTTTCGTTTGAGAGCTTTGACTGTAGTCAGCTTTCCCTGCCATTCAATCTTCACAGAGTGGAAGGGTTGCCTTTTTTTTTACGCGGGAGGAGTTCAAAATGCTCTCGGGGTCGACAAACGTCTGTTCTACCACTGGACCACAGCACTTCTGTTCCTGTTCGTCTATTGGAATGTCCCACCTTTCTACTGTGTATGTTGTGGCATAGTCACGTAGCCTGTCTGCATCTGACATTGTTCAATTTGCGTCTATAGCCGACTCGAGTGCAATGCGTTTAGCGCATAGCACCCTTGGCGCTTGTGCGTATATATATGGTTGCGCAAACTTGCCTTTGTTCTTTATCCACCCCTTTCTCTTCTCATCCTTGTTCTCAGCAGCTGTTCATCCAGGGATAGCTATATCCTGCAGCGCTTTTATTACTTTGCCTCGTAGAGATTGATGCCACCTATAAAGAGCCGTATCATGCAGCTGCCGAGCTAGAAGAACGCAAACGACGCCACGCCGAAGATGGCTGGAAGTCGCTATGCTGCACAACAAGGAAAAAATAAGCAACGATGCCTGAAACAGATGCGAATCGCTAAGCAAAAGAGTCGCGCTGGATCCTGCTATGGCACAGCAATGAGATGAAGCAGAACGCCGTCGACATGCCGCCAATCAGAGGTGATGCCCGAGAGAACCTACTAGAGCAGAAACGACAGGCAGAACGACAACGTATCGATGCCAATCGTAATGTGCTGGGAACACGGTTGCAAATGGCGCGCGTTGTTACGCGGTCCGCGTAGGAAATATGTGGTAAACAGTACGGTGCGTCGCTACAATGCTGGAACGTTAATGGTATTAACATCGATAGAATTGGCTAAGATGGGTTCTGCCGGAATTCTTCTTCTGTATTTGTGAACGAAATACACAATTTTCAACAAGAATTGTGCAAGCACAGAAACATATTTTGCTCACAACCACATAAGCTCAAGAAATTTGAAATAACGTCACCTCAATAAAAAGGTTTCCGACGTCATAATAATAATAATATTTAATAATAATAATAATAATAATAATAATAATAATAATAATAATAATAATAATAATAATAATAATAATAATAATAATAATAATAATAATAATAATAATAATAATAATAATTTATTATCAAATCTGCAAGTATAAGTACAGAAATCGGGTTCGCCTAAGCCATCACAGTGGCTTGTCACGCGAAACCCGGCAGTCAATAACAAGACTCATCCAGAAACTGACTTTTCTTTCTTTTGCAAGAAAAACAAAACAAAAAGATATTGAAAACTAATGTAGCGAGTGATAAAGTAGAAGGCAAAAAAAAAAAGAAAGAGAATCACGAGAAAACAACAACAAAGAAAAAGAGAAGCGAAGAAACGGCCAGAGCGAAAACATGTTTCAACAATGACAGGAGAAATAAAAATACGACGCCTATAATCATTCTGTGTACAATGTCCTTAAAGTTTTGCGAATGTCGCGTACAGACTTACAGGAAGAAATTTCAGAAGGAAGTGCATTGAATATATCTGGAACATAAAAGGCTCGAGTATATCTGCCAAATCTGGTTCGTGAGAGAGGAATTGAAAAAGCAGGTGCACGCCGTAAAGGACGGCAAGGCACAGTGGGGATTTTAAAGGTATCCGACCAGAAGTGTTTCAATACCACTGTTTGAACAAACAGTGAGCGCATATTCGGCATTTTTAGCATCTGAGAAAGGTTCATCCCTTGTGGTCTGTGTACGTCATAAGTAATACTTTTTAACATACACTTTAGCAACCTATTTACACGGTGATGCCAGGTATTAGAACAATGTACAAATGTTGTAATACCATATCTGAGCACACTGTAGGCTAACGAGTGGACCAAAAGTTTCCTAACAGACAAGGGTAAAAACACTTTGATGCGGTACAGTAAACAGACGATTTTACGAAGTTTGGCACATATGTAAGACAAGTGAGTAGAAAAAAGAAGACTAGAATCAAACCATATGCCCAAATACTTCACAGAGTCCGAGAATTTTATTGGAGGGCAGGAACAATTATTACATCGAGAGCTGTGCAGATAAAGTGAAGAAGAAAGTGAAACACGTTTCAGAGGGCTATGGAAGCAAACCAACTTTGATTTAGAATGATTGATGTCAATTACATTTGCACCAAGATAATCCATTAATTTCCCAATGTCGTTTTGAAGAATTGAGAATGCGTCTGGAAAATTCACATGTGTGGCTAAAATTGCAGTATCATCTGCATATTGAAATAGCTTGCAGACAGATAGCACGTTGCACATGTCCTTAACGTATATATTAAAAAGTAAGGGAGACAGTATGGAACCTTGTGGCACACCGGCCTTCAGAAAAACACGGGAACTGGAAATGTCTGAAATGGAAACAATCTGGGAGCGATCTGTAAGAAAATTGCGTAGCAATCGGAAGAAAGGTCCTCGAAAACCTGAATTGTAGAGTTTCTGTAGCATAATCGAATGGCATACCGTGTGAAAGGCTTTTGCCACATCTAAAAAAAGTGCGCAACAAACAAGATTTTTTTCAAGTGAAGAAAAAAAATGGTCACTCAATTCTTCTAATAAAGCCCGAGTGCCCCTTTTTCAATAAAACCGTATTGACAGTCGGGAAACCCTCCCGCTTTGTTAATAAAGCTGTTCATTACTAAGAAAACATGTTTTTCTAGAACTTTTGCTATACTAGGCAGGATAGAAATGGGGCGATAATTATGCACGCACTTCACCACCTTATAGAAGTGGTCGAACTACGGCCGTTTTTAACCGCGTAGGAATAATAATAATAATAATAATAATAATAATAATAATAATAATAATAATAATAATAATAATAATAATAATAATAATAATAATAATAATAATAATAATAATAATAATAATAATAATAAGAAACAGTCGTGGGCACTTGGGGAAACAACGATGTTTCGTGACCGAGGGAAGACTGCTCCGGATCTCACTGGTCCCTCGGTCAAAAGGATGCGCCATAGGAAGCTCGTTGAGGTATAGTGTAAATCACGCGAGGCAGCCACGCGATTATGCAGGATTAAGCTAATTAATTTATCGGTGCCAAGCCGAGGCCGACTTTTTCTGCTTCACATCTGCTTCCGCGCGCGCTTGTGTACTTTAAACACGTTGCTTTTTTCTGTCGTGTCCGTCTGAGAGAGGAGCAACGCTTCTTCTCGCCAGGCACTTACGGCCATATAATCGTGTTTTAGCCGTGGTGGAATCATAAATTGCAATCGCGTTCCCTTGGTGATTAGTTTACCTCACGCCAGTTCTGGCCTCTGATAGTGCGCACGGCACTTAGTAGGCTGCTGGTGAATATGATGTGCACGCCTAGAAGATGCAGGCGCCATAAATTTTAAGATGCGTGTTAAAATGCGCCATTACATCTTTTGTTGTTACGAAGCTTTCGATTTTCGTCCCATTTTCGTACCCCTATTCGTTTTCTTGCTTACACGTACTTATGTGTATTTCCCTTCTGCAAGCGAGGTATAGAGTCAGTGGAGACTTGCGCTGTTTAGGCAGGCCTTGTCTTTCGTGGTTTCGGCGGGCCTTCACCGTATTATATTCGTCATTCCGTTGTAAGGTGGAAAGTGGAAGACAACCAAAAATTTTTACTCCCTATATTCAAGTACATTAAGTTGTTACTAGAGGTCTGAGTGCCGGAAGACATCTCGAAATATTTTTTCTTCTTAATCATGTTCGACGCAGCTCCCGCGATCGTATTCCACGATGGCGGCAAAACGCCAGCAGCTTGTTTTCCTTTGCACGAATTCCAGAACAGATTCTCGGCTAACGGCAGTATGGCGTGACGAACTATTCAGAACGCAGGCTTCTATGCAACCTCGTTATCGGAGGATGGAGTTCCGCCTGCGACATGTGGGCTGATGGAAAAGTCTGGAAAGCACTGCTCCCTATGCGGCGACGGCGATTTTTGGCTGGAAACGTTCAAAATTCGATATCGCAGACAGTATTTTTCTTTCATTAAAGGGCACTGATTCGTAGCAAAATGCAGGCCACGAGGTACAAGGCTCTTATTAAAGGGTCCCCAAAGAAAAATATTGAGTTAGTTCAGACTACAAAGTATTTTTCCAAAACTGTGATTTTCTTAATATTCTTGCACGAGGTAGATTTCTTCAAGCGGAAATAAAGGTTAAATTGACATTTCTTGAATTTTTTTTCGTGCTTGAACGGACTTGAAAAACTGTAACTGCAAATGAAATACGTTCAATAAAGTGATGATGAGGAACGCCAGCGCCTGTCAGTCTGAGTGACACCATTGTATCTCAGCCATTGTGACTCAAAGTTCTTGAAACTTGCTGAAATCAATCTGACCCCTTAGGAATAGAAAGAATAGCCGCATTCTTGCTCATAAAGAAATTAACTATCCCGATCAACCGGTCATCGAAATCCACGACGTCAAGGCGATCTTACAGGCGAACTTCATCGTCGCCAGCAGTCTTTCTTCTTCTTCTTCTTCTTCTTCTTCTTCTTCTTCTTCTTCTTCTTCTTCTTCTTCTTCTTCTTCTTCTTCTTCTTCTTCTTCTTCTTCTTCAGAATCAGAATCAGAATCAGAATCAGAATCAGAATCAGAATCAGATTCTTCTTCTTATTATTATACGAGTCCTTACCAGCGTACGCGTAAGCGTGACATTTTAGGTATTGCGGAACGGCAATTTACTAGTACAGCTTAAAAAGCATCTTCTCTTTAATGTGCCCTTAACGGGATTTCAAAATTTTTCTCTTTGTCCGACGTGCAGAACTGTAGACGCATCAGGCCCAACTGGCATTCGCCAGTCCTGATCATGATGGTCACACAACTTGTCAGGGCAGTCACACTGCTGGGCGCTAAGGACTGAGAGCACGACAGAGAAAGTGACTGCTTAACCAGGCAGTAACATCACTTTCTTAAAGTTTACATCCGTTGTTAGATTTTCAGGTAGGGAAAACTTTATTTACAACCATCAACATTAGATTGGAGCCCTAATCAGTGCAGAAATGTACGTTTGGAACAGTGGCCACTGCGCTATGAGGCGATGCGAGTGACGGTAATTAGAGTCCGGTACTTGGCTTCACGCAGATTCCGAAAGTGGTGGCGTCTGCGCATGTAATTCGGGAATCCCGAATGGGTAAAATTCTGCAATGCAATTCAATTTTTAAACTCAAATTATTTACAATTTGTACAAAAATTATGAGCCATTCCACTCTGTGAAGGTGGTTAACCAGCGAAGCTGTTTAGCACACGAAACGGAGGTGACACATAATTTTGATCAAAGGTACGAGCTGATTTGTCGTCTCGTTGGTTGACCATCGTAACAAAAGGTACGCACACTCATTCATTGTCTTGATCGGTGGTCATTAATTCACTCGCAACCGCAATCACATTCTTTCACAATGTCATATCGATGCACGTATGCCACTGGGAGGTCGGTTGGGCGGGATCGGTGTGTCATCGCAAGGTCTGCAGCACGGAATGCTTAAATTGCTCCCTTTTCGGTACCTACACATCCACATTGAAATCCCTGACAACGACAACAGGGGTAGTGTCATCGCAGCTTATTCACGGGAAGTGAGTAGCCAGGAATGTTACGGGACTGTGAGTCATTGCATTTTTTACTTGCTTACGGGGGTATGAGCCATTACTCACGGGGGTATGATCCATTGATGATGATAGTTTTCGACGCGCTTTTCTGTACATTGTATGCGTGATTAGAAAGAATTTAGGCATTGTTCGTTTCACTTTGCTAAGTGCAAGCTTGTAGCTTCTGCCTTACGGCACTATGAGCCATTTCATTTTTTTGCTTGCTTACGGGATCACGAATGCTTACAGAGGTATGAGCCATTGATGATGGTAGTTTTTGTTCACGGAGAACAAAAATGCATGGAACGCTAGCCATATACAGCTTCGCTGTAAAACTGAGGGTGGAAAGTAGTGTCGACGCTTGGCAGGATGATGAGGATGTTATGCGTATCGCATAGAAGATGTTTTTGACGAGGTGGGTGCGTGTCAAGGTAAACGTCTTTGATGTCATGCTCATGGAAAGAAAAGTGTCAGCAGCACACAAAAGGCGTAGGTTAGAGTGCTACTGATGATAAGCATCTGACATGGCACATGCCCGCAATGCATAATGCTCCGACAATCAGGCGGCGGGTGGCAAACAACATCGAAAGCATCGAGGGTGTCAATGCCACCAACAACGTGGCCACGACAAGGCCACATAGATTTTGACACAGTATGTACGTTACGCGATTCACAGCCGTCAACTACTCGATGTATATTAGCACTGCACATGGACAGAGAAAACATTTCGGTCAAACCTCGTTGGTGGCTCTGCGCCTTTTCGCTCGTGACATCAGCTGTAGAAGAAATTTAGGCTTCAGAGGAGTTTGTGGAAAAGCTCTCAAAATCAACATAACAATGACCCGGAGTTGTGACCTTTAAAACAGCTCGTCAATCCTGAAAAGAAAGAAGTCTTCACTGCATCACCACCTGCGATTGAAACGTTGACTTACACAAACACGTGACTTCAAAAATTGTGTAAGGAAACTGAATATTTCAAGATCACCTCAAGTGCCGCACTGCCGGAGTGGCGGCCCGGTAGGTGCCTGGATGTTATTCGGCGGATTAATGGAAACAGAAAATATGACTCTGTTAGAGAAATTCTTGAAACTTATATTGAACTCAAAGAAAGGTAAGCTCACCACTATAAAAATATAAAACGAAAATAAACGCGATAAACCTAGATAGTCGGAATCAAATATTTAAGATTATGAAAAGTTGAAGCTCTTCTGAGAAATGAAGTGTTAGCATAGGTCATTGTCCAAAGAGCTGTGAACGCAAGGTTCCATAAAGCTGCATATTTGAACTGAATAAAGCTAGCCTACTTGGAGGTGGAGAGTCTGGAAGTGCTGAAAGTGGTCCGCGCATTTCAATTTCTACAACGTACATGTCACTATAGCATACGTAAAGAAATAGCAAAAACATAGCACGGACATAGCAAAAAAAATATAGTAGAAATTGTGTATCTAAACACTCTGTTTCTCTAACACTAGAGAACTCATAATTATTATTTGAATAACACATTAAAGATTTAATTTCTATGTTCTCTAAATTCATAGATCAATATTTGTTCCCATCCAACAACCGCATGACCGCTGATTTCTTATTCATTTCCGCTAGTGGCTGAGGGTAATTGCGTGAAGAAAAAGAACAAATGCAACCGCAGGAAGGTGTTCTTCAATGTGGGAGAATGCGGCTGTCGCAGTGAATAAGTTTAGAGCAGAAGGAATTGAGCAAGTTTGCTGTAATATTTTTTTAGTTTCTATTGCGTTGGTTAGAGTAACTTGTACATTGACAGTGTTGCTAACAGTGTGGTATGTCGGCTAAGTCATTTCTTGTGTTCATCGCTGATAGTGTAACTAAGTAGCATTCGAAGTGAAGAAATTATAGCTTCAAATAAGAAATCCAATGAGTGGAAGAAAAGAGGTTTGTAATGCTCGACGGAAGATGTATACTAATTTAAAACAAAGCCCAAAAACCAGATTCCACTGCTTTCAAAACCTACAGAAAACTAGGACTGATATCAGCTCATTGTAACTCGTCCTATTGTGTCTCTTTACTCAGGAGATTGCGTATTTCGTTGAGTACAATGTATGCCCGTTATGGGCTCCCCTGTAGTGTTGGTACTTAACATTGTTCTACTTGCCTGTGGACCTTCTTTCCGTCCTAAGGAGCTGTAGATGTTCCGTACTTTATCAAAATTTATTTTTTGGCTGCAGTTTTTGTGTGTGGTAATTATATGCATGTTCTATTTTGGAGATGGCCGTCCCGGACGTTTTTAAGCACTAAGAAATAATTTAAAGTGCTCAATAGTTTTCTGGATTCACTAGCAGCGTCAACAACGAGGTGGGACCCGCCGTCTGAAATGGGGAGAACTGGGGCGTTTACAAATGAGTTTTGTCGCTTAGCTGGGATTCTCGAGGGGACCGTATACTGCACGAGGACGGCCACAGAGCGCTGTTGCGGAGTGCATTAAAATGACCCGGAAATGTATGCAAATTTACCGCTTACAGTCATACATCTAAAGCAATCGCGGTGGTTGAAAGTGGCTCTTTTCTTCACTTCATTTCCCCGTAGGAAACTTAGGAACCACGGAATTTTAAAGCGAAGCTTTCTTTGCCGACTTTGCCGGGCTTGGCTGCCTGGCTGCTGGGTTTCGCTGGGTCTGTCCTGATCACTGCGATTGTATTTCTGGATATACGAAGGTGTTGTACGAGTGGCTGGTACCGGGCGTAGTGTAAACCTGCAACGGGTACGATGCGAACCGCGACGACCGCAGCTGGCAGGTGGTGCACACAAACGCGAAAGCGAGCTCCGACACAAGCACCGCGTCGTCGTCATGCCATCTTCGTCATGCCGTCGTCATCATGGCTTCGTCATCATGTCATCATTATAATTCTGTCATCGCCATTCTTTCGTCGTCATTTCATCGTCATCATGGCTTCGTCATCATCTCATCATCATCATCATTCTGTCATCGTCATTCTTTCGTCGTCATTTCATCGTCATCATGGCTTCGTCATCATCTCATCATCATCATTCTGTCATCGTCATTCTTTCGTCGTCATTTCATCGTCATCATGGCTTCGTCATCATCTCATCATCATCATTCTGTCATCGTCATTCTTTCATTGTCATTTCATCGTCATCATGGCTTCGTCATCATCTCATCATCATCATTCTGTCATCGCCATTCTTTCGTCGTCATTTCATCGTCATCATGGCTTCGTCATCATCTCATCATCATCATCATTCTGTCATCGTCATTCTTTTGTCGTCATTTCATCGTCATCATGGCTTCGTCATCATCTCATCATCATCATTCTGTCATCGTCATTCTTTCGTCGTCATTTCATCGTCATCATGGCTTCGTCATCATCTCATCATCATCATTCTGTCATCGTCATTCTTTCGTTGTCATTTCATCGTCATCATGGCTTCGTCATCATCTCATCATCATCATTCTGTCATCGTCATTCTTTCGTCGTCATTTCATCGTCATCATGGTTTCGTCATCATCTCATCATCATCATTCTGTCATCGTCATTCTTTCGTCGTCATTTCATCGTCATCATGGCTTCGTCATCATCTCATCATCATCATTCTGTCATCGTCATTGTTTCGTTGTCATTTCATCGTCATCATGGCTTCGTCATCATCTCATCATCATCATTCTGTCACCGTCATTCTTTCGTCGTCATTTCATCGTCATCATGGCTTCGTTACCATCTCATCATCATCATTCTGTCATCGTCATCATGGCTTCGTCATCATCTCATCATCATCATTCTGTCATCGTCATTCTTTCGTCATCATGGCTTCGTCATCATCTCATCATCATCATTCTGTCACCGTCATTCTTTCGTCGTCATTTCATCGTCATCATGGCTTCGTTACCATCTCATCATCATCATTCTGTCATCGTCATCATGGCTTCGTCATCATCTCATCATCATCATTCTGTCATCGTCATTCTTTCGTCATCATGGCTTCGTCATCATGGCTTCGTCATCATCTCATCATCATCATTCTGTCATCGTCATTCTTTCGTTGTCATTTCATCGTCATCATGGCTTCGTCATCATCTCATCATCATCATTCTGTCATCGTCATTCTTTCGTTGTCATTTCATCGTCATCATGGCTTCGTCATCATGTCATCATTATAATTCTGTCATCGCCATTCTTTCGTCGTCATTTCATCGTCATCATGGCTTCGTCATCATCTCATCATCATCATTCGGTCATCGTCATTCTTTCGTCGTCATTTCATCGTCATCATGGTTTCGTCATCATCTCATCATCATCATTCTGTCATCGTCATTCTTTCGTCGCCATTTCATCGTCCTCATGCCGTCATCGGCAAGGCTGGCTAATCCTTCAGTCCCCGTCATATTGTCGTCATAAGGCCCCAGTAATGACGCCATCTCCATTGCGTCGTCATTATGACGTCGTCGTCATGGTATCGACGCGATGTAGTGGTCGTTATGGACTGGTGGTCATACCGTCTGTATAATTCCAGCTTTGTCATTCCGTAGTCGTCGTGTCGTCATTGCATCTTCGTCATACCGTCGTCTTAATTCCAGCATCGTCATCCTATTGTTTCTATGCCGTCGTTTTGCCATGGTCGGCTCACCGTCATCATCATTCCATGGCTGTCGTGCCATCGTAATTGCATGGTCTTCACAAAACAATCGTCATTCTAGAGCAGACACCCCCACTGTCATCATTCCACCATCGTCGTCATTCCATTGTTAGCGCGCCCATACCATCGTCATTTCGTCGTCCTAATGCAGTTCTCGTAATGCCGCCAATACGTCGTTTCACGCTGTACAGCCACCTTATTTGGTATCTGGATTGTGGCATAGCCTGTGGGTGGTGCATTGCACAAACATCAAAATTGCATTACATTAAAGGTGTCAACTTTGTTGGGGATAAGTATTGCATGAGATTACACGTTCCACAGGATAAATCGTACGCATCAACCTTGATTGCCATTACTTGCATAGTATTAAACACAGAATTCCCACACCTGAATTCCCCGAGCTATTCCCGCAACATAGGCCGAAGCACCAGCCGTCCTCATTAAAGGCGACAGTCAGATGCTTTTACAAAGCTTCGTTTCACATATATTCCAATATGTGTGTTGGATGTGCATAACTTGTTCTACGATAAACAATGTGATTTATTGACCAACTGACCTGTCGTATCTTTTGATTTAGAGCACCTGTTCTGTGGGAGCTGAAAATTGTTCGACATGTCATGGCAGCAATCCCCAATTTTCTCAAGCGGCTTCTTTTATATTTCTTGGACAGGAAGCGGTTGAAGGTTATGAGTGACTGCGACGTTTTTTGGGCATCAGGAAGCTAAAGAAATTGTCAGAACTTAGTTTCTAGCCTACAAATTCATAATGATTCAAATATGTTCCAAACGTCATCAATTACAGGGCGACCTGCGGCAGATTGATGAGGACAGTTGCTTGCTCGTCTCTATTTCTTAATCTTAGTTGAATTTCCAGCACATGCAACGTGACTGCATGCAATGATGATATCGCGATGTATTAGTTAATTGAACTTATGCCGGAAATCCCACAGTTTGCTGCTGGCAGCGTGCTTCATATTCGTATGGATGCTTTTTTGTCAAGGAGCTCAGGCTTGTAAATAACGCTGCATAAGTGCCAATCGATAAGACGTTAAATGTAAGAACGTGCGTTATGTGTACTTTTCTAAGTATACCAATATTCTTTTTTTGGTGACGTAAGGCGAAATGTAAAAAAGAAAAGAAACCCAGGTGGCAAGCGTTGCAACAAGTGGACTAGCTCGAAATGCATCCCATTCTTTCGTGAATATGTTCAATGATTTCGGAAGAAAGTTAGACTATCACAACTGTGTCGAATGTGCTAAATATTCTCTAAGGAGTAATACATGTCAAGTAAGCTCCACATTAACGATATGCATTGAATGATTTTGATGCGCTTTGGTCATCACCATCTGGAAAGAAAGAACAAACAAACAAGGTAACCCAGAAAGCAACATGGAACATTAATGGTACCGGCAAAAAAGTGAGTGAACTGCCTTTCATTTCAAGGCCTCACTAAGAGAAGCCGGGAAGGATTAAATTCTAAGCGGCTAAAAAACTTGCACATAGCCAGCTAAACGTAAATAACTATTTTAAACCATTTGGTCGGTGTCCAGACTCTTCCTTTTAAGTACCCAGCTTCCATTCGAAATCGATCAACTGACAACGCAGTACGTACAAACAAACAAACAAACAAACAAACAAACAAACAAACAAACAAACAAACAAACAAACAAACAAACAAACAAACAAACAAACAAACAAACAAACAAACAAAGTATGTGCTTTTGTGTTGGCGTATAATCTGTGCTTCACTTACACGAATTTATGCAAACCTGTAATTTTTATGCTTGTTTTTTTTCTGTACCCCCACTGTAATGCCTGAATGCGCGCGGGGGGTACTAAATAAATAAATAAATAAATAAATAAATAAATAAATAAATAAATAAATAAATAAATAACAGACAGACAGACAAGGAAGAAAGGAAACAAACACGCAAACAAAGGACATACCAATCATCTACTGTGCACGCACAAAAATATTGAAATCAAGTTCGTGCATTTTCTTCATGATCTATTTCTTGCCTTTTCATGCGGCGTGATAGATCAGTCAGTAGTTGCGACGTTCTGATGCCCAGCATCCGGACGCTTACGTAAATATCTTGGTAAGTATCTACAGAGATTCCACAGCTACCTTAATTCTCCACAAGAAAAGTAGTAAAATACCAATAAAGAAAGGGGCCGGACAATGAGACACAATCTCCAATGCTATTCACCGCATGCTTGGAAGAAGCATTGAAGATATTAAACTGGGAAGGTTTAGGAGTAAGGATCAACGGCGAATATTTCAGCAACCTTAGATTTGCAGATGGCATTGTCTTGTTCAGCAACACTGGAGACGAGTTGCAACAAACGAGTGAGGACCTGAACGTGGAGAGTATAAGAGTGGGGTTGGAGATTAATATGCAGAAGACAAATCTAACGATCAATAGCCGGCCAAGGAAACAAGAGTTTAGTATTGCCAGTCAGCCTCTAGAGTCTGTGAAGGTGTACGTTTACCTACGTCATTTACTCACAGGGGAAACTGATCACGAGAAGAAAATTTAGAGAAGAATAAAAATTGGTTGGAGCGCATTCGGCAGGCATTGTGAGATACTGACTGGAAGCTTACCATTATCATTAAAAAGAAAGGTGTACAATCAATGCATTCTACCGGTGCTGACATAAGGGGCAGAAACTTGAATACTGACATAGAATCTCGAAAACAAGTTAAGCACCGCGCAAAGAGCGATGGAACGAAAAATGGTAGGCGTAACGTTAAGAGGCAGGGAGAGAGCGGTGTGAATCAGAGATCAAACAGGGATAGGCGATATTCTAATTGACATTAGGAGAAAGAAATGGAGCTGGGCAGGTCATGTAATGCGTAGGTTAGATAACAGGTGGATCATTAGGGTTACAGAATGGGTGCGAAGAGAAGTGCAGTCGAGGACGACAGAAGACTAGGAGGGGTGATTAAATTAAGAAATTCACAAGTGCTAGTTGGAATCGGTTGGCGCAGGACAGGGGTAATTGGAGATCACAGGGAAAGAGGCCTTCGTCCTGCAGTGGACATAGAATAAGATGCTGATGATGCTGATGATGATAATGATGACGATGTCCGGCATGAGTTCCCGGGTTCAATTAAGCGCCACGGCGTTAATACTTCATTTCTAATCGAATGTAAAAACGCTCGTGCATAGCGAGCATTGCGTGCACGTTAAAGAACTTGATCAGCTTTTAAATACTAAATTCGTGGCCGTCCACTACTGCCGCTGTCTTGGTGCCTGTGTTGCTTTACGACGTTAAACGCGGTCAATAAACGTAAGTCTTCTGCTTGTTTCTGTTGGTGGCTTTCAGCCAGTTCCTTCTGTGTTTTCTGCGCAAACGGTTTAGAGTGTCCTTTGTGCAGGTGTTTTGCACAAAGAGCGTGAAATTACGGCCTGAAGAGCTAATGCGATTGCACAGCCCTGCATAGAATCGCTGTGCTTCGAGACTGCGAAGACTCACGTTTAATGCCATAAGGACTTAAAATAATTTTAGGCAAGTATAAACACGTTACATATGCGCACGGCTTCTAAAAGTTTGTCGATGTTGACCCCAAAAAGCATTATTATTTTTTTAGAGAGCTCATTCCCGTGTTTTCGGAGGATTCGGCCTCGCAATTACAAAACTTCTCTTACGAAAGTGGAGTCCAGGGTACGCCATTGACGTTGTTATGCGCTGCCTCGTTACAGCTGTAACGTAAGCAGTGGGTCCTCAAACACGGGCCAATGAGAAAACTCTTACGAAAAAGAACCATTCCCGAATACGGCTCCTGACGTGCAGGAAGTGCTTATAATGTTATGGGGCCCGCGCTTTGCCACTCTGTCGCATCTTTGTTTACTGTTCATCCACTTTTCAGGAAGGCGTAGCGCACTCTTTTTTTCTTCTCCCTTATTAAAGGTGAAATACAACCAGCTTGGCCCCACGTAGGACCAGGTATCCTAAAATCATAGGCAGGAGAAATAACAAAGGCAGTAATGACAGTGCAAATACAAAACAAGTTCGAGAAAAGTCTATTACATAACGCGAACCACTGACAGAGCAAGTACGTGGGTCACGGAGGAAAAAAAAGAAAGGTTATATGACTAGGAAAGCAACATAAGCACGGAAAGGTGTTGTCAACACAGAAAATAAAAGAATGCACATTAACTCACGGTAATAAACAATTTATTAATTACCTGCCTGTCTACGAGACGAATTTATTAGACTTCGACAGAACAACGCTTCCCTCCACCTAATTAGCTCAATAACGCTGCCACATCGGACTAAACATAAAGATAAAAAAAAGCGAGTTTGGAGCGTGTTATGCTTTGCTCAACTGCTCGTTTTCTATTCTTGATAATCTACAACGGGCTTTTAAAAGTATTTGGCTGCATTAACTTTTTTGGATAAATATAAGTGAAACAGCCACGGGAGAGGCAATGATATATCGGAGAGAAAGAAATTTCTGGCATACAATAAAGGTGTTTTCAATATGTAACTTCATCCAGGGATGTGCGCAAATTGTCGCTCAGGGCGAATGAGTCAGTCTGTCATGTTGCGCTGATGATCGATTTGGTGGTCCTATCGTGGGCAACTGTCGGCGAGACCGTCATGATGTATATTTACTTTACGTGTACAGAGACTTTGTGAGAGTGGCATTTGTTATACCACTAGACTCCAGAAAAAAAGAATGTACGACGTAATCCGCATAACCTTCAGTTATTCTGGCGCAAGAAATATTATATGGAAAAACGATACAACACTGCGGTTGTTACAGATTTCGCCCTAAAATACTTTCATTTACAATACTGAATATCCGTAGGAAACGACGCAATTTGCTTCCGCTCAATAACTGTGGAACTGATGTTGCGATAAGGTACTGCAGTTTTTGTTTGTTCGTTCGTATAACTAATAAATAGCAGCGTTCACTTCTATTGACGCAATGCCTTACTGAATTCACTTACTTAATGACCACATCGTCCACGCCCCCCCCCCCCCCCCCCCGCCGCCTATTTGCGTGTAGCATTACTAAATTATTCCATTGAATATGGTTTCGACTTATTTGTTTGCGTTACGACTCTTGTATTAGTACATCTTACTTAATTTTATTATCTACAATTATACTTTTATAATGCTTTCTACCTCGTAGGTGGTGTATAAATTCCGCGTTTATTGCGTTCCTCATCGTATGAGCTACTGTCGAAAAATATTTGCTGTGAAAACATAAAGAATTTTCGTGCGTACTCAAAAAAGCAGTCAACCCATTTTTCTCTCGCCAATAGTAGCCATTAGACAAGTAAACACAAGCGCCTGATCCCTTCCATTGCTTTCCGGCCAGTTTAAGTTAAATGAGAGCTAAAAGCTCTAAGTTTGATGTCAATTTTGTGAAAGTTGCGTCCACGTGGCGGCAATTTAGGGTTCCAATTAAAACTTTTTAATTAGAGGTACAGGTTCACGGGACAGCATGTAAGAAAGCATGGATAGAACTGGACCGAGGTGGATGCCTGACTGCAGAGGGATGCACCAACCGCTGTCCGGCATCCTTATCCCTTGCAGTATCGGGCCATGTAGCTCTGACGGTAGCTCGCCGCGGAAACTATTTCACGCTCTGATGAACGCCTATTTACCAGCGCTCTTGCTTTGGCTAGAAATAATAACGAACAACGTGACAACCTGCGCGCGCGGAAATCCTTTAGTTTCCTGAAATAAAGTCAACTTCACTTACAGGTTGCATTTAGCGTTCCCCCTATCCCCTTCCCCCAAACGCTATGACAACACCGCAGTTACACAGAATTTTGTTAGACTTAGAGGCAACACGTATTTTTTTAAAAGCGACGTTTGACAGTGATTCTTTACAGGGATACCTTAGTCCCAACAAGAAACATTCAACTTTCAGGAGAGCTGGGTGATGTATGCGCCAGCAGATAATCAAAATACAATACTGGCAAGGGAAAGCACGTATTCTTCACCAAGCATTTGGTGATGTAAACATGTAACTTTCAGAGTCGTGTGGCTAAGACACTACATATTGATTCGTAGGGTTTAAGGCCACAATGCAACAGCGGGGATACGAGAGACTCCGAAGTGGAGTGCTATGAATTTTCAGCACCTGCGTTTCTTTTAACCTGCACCTAAAAACCAAGTACACGACCATTCCAAATGCGAAAGCATTTGTAAGGCTACCCAACCTCACTTTTCTTGGGTCTGCCTTTGTGGTATCCGTACAGTGACTGCGCAAAAATAATCAAGCAAGTGTTGTCCCGACTAAGAATCGAAGCTAGGCCTGCAGGGTCGTAAGCGAGTACCTATGCTCAGTGCCACATCTAATGCTGCGAAGGAGCGCGGAATACGCGCGACAGTACAGCGAAAGATGAGCGCCACCTTTTTGCTACCACGATGCCGACGCGCATGCGCGACTCACACGTGATTGTTCTGAAGTTCTGCAGAGACACACCGCGCATTTTGTTACAAAAGCGATGAAGCCCAAATGGACGCTTCTTCACTCTATCTACTGCAGACTTGTAGATAAGGAATTACATGTAACCGATTACATGTAATCAATTACGTCTTTTTGTAATTTTATGATTTATCGATTAGCTTGTTGACTTGGTAACGCTCCCTGTAATTCAATTGCTTTTTTCAGTAACCGATTACATGTAACCCATTACATTTCCTACGTAACAAGCTCCGACAGGCGACCCACCTTTGGGAACATAAATTTTGCGGGAACTGCAGAGTGAAAAGGGATGAGAATCAGCTCACGGGTCACCTCCTTCCCATAATGAGTGTCTTGTAGCTACGTGTGGATCGCCTGAACATGTCAGGTTTACATATGTGCACACTTCTCTTGGAGGTACGAACTCTGGGTTTTTGTCATATAATGAGTTTCTTTCCTTTTATACTGGAAGTGCTTTTAGGCAACCTTCATAGGTGATAAGAACTCGTGTATTCTTGTGTCTCTCCACCGTGTCCTGGTCAATCCGCTGCTCTCCCAATACGGTATGGTGATAAGAGTTGCTGCCCAATTTTTCTTCGCTTAGGACACTATGACCTCCCTGATATGGACAGAAGCGTTTGGCAGGTATACCGATATGCTTTTGTTTGATATTACGTAACTTACATACACCTATTTTGGGTATCGTAGCACACGAACAGTATATATAGGGCTGAATAATATGCAACACTGTATTAAATTACATTCCAGATTTGCACACATTTTCAAGGAACCAGAACGTTTGCCGGGGTCCGTTACATTTATTCGTTTGGGTCTAAATGGCTAACGAGTGGAGGGCACCGAGGGGAGGTCAACCAGCTGTCGGACGACGAATTGAAATGGCTCGATAGCAATGGCCACTTAGGAATGACATAATACGATTTTTGAGTTTTTCATTGGCCCTGTGAGGAACGCCTTCCGCTAGCTACGGCATTAATGAAGCGCTGTGCCTCATAGAGAACCAAGACCTGAGCATCGTGGCATTCAGTTACCACAATCGTCTGAGAAAGGTGTTCGTACGTTATTACACAGCGTTTCTCTCCACAGCGCAGATTGAGCGAGTTTTCAGTGTCGCTGCCAGATGTGTTCACAAGAAAAGGAGGGAAGATTACCGAATAACATATTGAAAGCGCATATACTTAGTGCAAATACGCGTAAACAACGTGTGAAGGGTCAGCTCGCTCTATTTATTGTACTTGTGCAATGTTGGTAATTGTAGGGGAGCAAGTAATGTTGATATAATCAATGACTTTTTAGTACTTAGTTACTTTCATTGCGCAATAATTAGTAATCGCAAACAACTACATTTTTCAAAATAATTAACTCTAATTGTAAAGGGTAGATTTTTTTTTTTCTGTAACATGTACAAATCTGATGGGCTGTAACATAAGTTGAATGCAGTATGTGTGCTCTGTGAACGGCTCGTGGTCGATCATTGAACTTTGTCGATCTTGGTGAACGTGGTCGATCATTGGGGATGAGTTTTGTTTTAAATCGTTGCATTTCTCCGGCATCAAAATGCGGCCGCCATGCCCGGCAATCAAACTCAAGACCTTCCTCTCAGCAGCACATTGCCTGCCACTGCGCTACCGCAGCGGTTATTACCACCACTTAGCGCTAAGTCAGAGAAAAGTCAGTGCAAAGTCAATGAGAAGTAAGTACGAAGTCAACGCTCAGTCATTTGTAGCTGATGCAAAAAAGTATACATGGCAGATACAGCTCTGCTCAGTGTTATTTTCCCATTACGTATAGTTTCGAAATGCATTGAGACGGCGTGACACGTGGCGCTGCCGGGAAAGAGTGAATGGGCGGGGAAAGTGATCGATACGGAACAGAGCTCCAACACTACGGCCGGCTTTGGCAGAGCGCTAAAGATTGCCTTGGACATTAGCATAGCCGTGAAGATGGGAAGTCCTCGAAGAGTGTCGTTAAAATCACACCGGCAAGACGTGTGCGCGTCAGCAGTGATCGGCGGGAGATCGATCTGGCACCTGCTCTAACTTCTACAGCGCTGGAGCGTAGTAGTGAGCTTGGACACTAGAAAAAAAAATCAGGACGGTTGGGAAAAGGAGGAATCGCCCGTTTAAAGCGCGAGCGAATGAGCCGTGACACAGCGGCTGAAAGATACGTTCTCCCAGCTCCAAGCTTAGCGCTTTGCGGCGTGCGGCGGCTCTCACTAAGCCTAGCGTTTGCGGTGAAAGTGCGCCGCCGAGAAAATGGTTTGTGGAACGAATACTGTTCGCTTTGACGGCTGATTTACCTCGAGGCCCGCTCTATATTCCTGCAGATCACACGGGTATACTTTAGGTACTGTGTTCGTAGTACTTCGCAATGTGAGAAATTTGGAGAATAATAACGATTAAAAAAAGTGTTTCAGCAGCTACCCATTATAGAACGCATATAGATAATGGCAAACTTCCTTGCTACTGCCTCACGCACGGACTGCTACGACGCGAGTCATCTCTTCTCTGTCAGGTTGGTTAGGAGTTACCTTCACGAGAGCTTATTCAGCACCTAGCTAGATAACTATTGTGCAACTGTGGTCGGCTTGAATCACGATGGATATTTATTTATTTATTTATTTATTCATTCATTTATTTATGTATTTATTTATGTATCTATTTATTTATTTATTTCAGAATACTGAAGGCCATTGCTTGGCCCAAGCCGGAATGAATTTATATTCTTACATAACCAAGAGAGTAAAAGTTATACAATACTAGCAGCACACGTATATCAAAAGAATAAACCAAAAGAATAAAATTGTACAATATTAGCAGCACACGGATACAAAACATACATATTATCAGGTAAGTAGACGATGTAACGCATCAGAAAAGTTTTGTGAGGAAAAAACAGATGCCGGTAATGAATTCCAATCTTGCACTGTTCTAGGGAAAAAACTGTTTTCAAAACTGTTAGTTTTGGCGAAGAGGGGAGCAAGTGAATGCTCATGAACGCTCCGGGTCCTTCTCACTAGAGGACGCTTAATGCACTCTGGAAGCTGGAGCTTATTTTTTTTCTGTCAAACTATTGAACAAGAATATCAATCTATTAATCTTTTTGCGGGTTTCTAGTGAATGAATGTTATTTGAGATCATTAACTGCGAGGGAGAGTCTTCCCTTTCGTATTTTCCGTATATAAACCTAGCCGCTTTCCTAATGACTTTTTCAAGGATCATTATATCTTTTTTCGTGTATGGGTCCCACACTACTGAAGCATATTCAAGTAAAGACCGCACACAAGTTTCGTAAGCCAATTTTTTTATGTGTGTAGGGGCAGTTTTTAGCTTTCTTCGTAAAACCCATAGCTTTCGAAATGCAGCTGTAGAAATATTAGTAATGTGAGCCGACCATTTTAGCTTATTGTCAAGTGTTATACCTAAATATTTATACTTATCAACTTCCAAAATCATGTTGCCCTGAAAAAAGTAAGGAAGCAAACTGGGAGGCTTTTTTCTAGTTATACGTAAGAGAACAGTTTTTTCACGATTAAGTTCCAAGCCCATTTCAGACACCATTCTTCAATGGCAAAAACTGCTTTTTGTACAGAGCTGTAGTCATGTTCTGATGAAATTTGTTTAAACAGAACACAGTCGTCTGCAAATAACTTAACAGAGACATCTTCAGGAACAACCGTAACTAAATCATTTACATATATAAAAACAACAATGGTTCCAGCACACTTCCCTGAGGAACTCCTGAATGAACATTAACAGCACTAGAAGCGGTCTTATTAATTTCGACGTATTTCCGTCTGTCTGTAAGGTAGCCTTGAATCCATCGAATGATGAAAAATGGTCTACCCATAGATTCCATCTTATAGAGAAGTTTGCCATGTGGCACCTTATCAAAGGCCTTGCTAAAATCAAAGAAAACCACGTCCGTTTGCCCGGACATATCAAGCACCCGCGCAAATTCATGTACAGACAAAACAGTCTGGGTAACTGTGGATAACCCCTGCCTAAACCAGTGCTGATTATCAGGCAAAAGATTATGATCGCTCAGGAACTTTCGCAGGTAACCGGCTACAATATGCTCCAACATCTCACAGCAACTGCATGTTATGGAAATAGGCCGATAATTTGAAACTTACAATCGATCACCTTTTTTATATACGGGAACCACACGTGCTATTTTCCAATCTGAAGTAATTTTTCCATTTGATAATGAGAGTTTAAAGATGCCTGTGAGGCAGCCTGATATTTGTTCTGCGTAACGCCTCAAAAATACATTCGGAAGACCATCGGGTCCAGCGGATTTTTTAGTGTCCAGTTTCAAGATACAATCAATGTGCAATACTGCGGTGATCAGATCCCGTGAATCTGTGTGAAGCGAAGCTCTCTCGAAGCGGTCAAGTAAATGATATAAAATGGAACGCGATGCCTAGAATTGTCATTGGAATATTCAAAAAGGCTACGCTTGTGCGTCTCGTGGAGGAGCATAGACAAAATTCAGATACCGCAGCAGGTATCGTACGGGTTCACACAGATGTTCTTTGGCTGTAAATGGCATTTCGCTCAAATGAGGAGATGTAGGATTACAAACAGCGAAATAAACAAAAGGTTGAGCAAAGGGCCAGCTGAAAAAGCCATAGTTTCGCCCGAAAGACGAAGGGTCTGTTGCGATAGGAAATTAGTAGACAGGTATATGAAGAAACGATAGCAGCTTTATTGACCCTATGAACTCGTCAACACTCACTTACTGACTACACTAACAAGCGTGGTGTCACGCGGCCACAGGCAAGCATTAACACATCTCGCACTCCAAAAACTAGCGAGAGTATCACAGAAGTAAAGGGGTTAGTTTACTTTTCAAGGCATTGTTTTGCTCTAATAAAATGTTGCGTCCAGGGAAATGCATTGCTCAGTCGGTAAGCAACGAGAAAAGAAAATGTTCTTTATGCTCTGTCCTGAAAGAGAGTAGAGCGCCCGTTCCACTCTCGCGGAAGTAGAGAGCAAAACTTAGCTTATAATGCTGCTTCAACTGCAGGAGGGTAGTCTGGAACATGTCGGTGTATCATTCATGCACGCGGAGCGAAGGGCACACCGTTTTTCTCCTAAGAGAACGGGCAGCCAGTGCGCAAACGGGAGCAGAGATCAGTGCGCAGAATTTAACCCCGTTACGTTGGGCAATTGAGCCGTCATGGCAAGTAATCCAGTCATAAAGAAAGTCGCAGTTTGGCCCTAAAGGCCAAGCATCGATTGCGATGGCAAATCAGTACACAGCTATAAGAAGTACGGATAGTAGATTTATTGGCTGTGTCAACTCGTAGACATTCGCTTACTAACTAATTTAGCAAGCGTGATGTCACGCGCACAGGCAAAGATAAATACATCTACACTCGTTGAGTGCGTACACTAACTGCCAAAACGCTGACGTGAGGAAGAGCGGCAGCAGCAGCGAGTGAATTCACGGGCGCAGATTTCGTGCATGCAATATTGGCGCTTATATGTTTCGGGATTGCATTACGTTGGCCTTACAAGAGCACTCTTATGTTTTAGTTCTTATGACAAGCAATCAGACAGTGAGAAGATTTCCTATGTTTCCACACACATATCGCGGCATCTGCCCCTGGGGCGGCGACACACGCCCTACACTCTTTCACATCTCGTGGGGGTGCGAGGGCAAACCTCAACACCTAAAGACTCCTAGCACGTCATTTGAGCGGTGGGAGGTACAGCTGACCGGCGATACCCTGGCGGGGCAAGAAGCTCTCGTCCAGCAAGTACGTCGAGCAGCCACGGCCAGTGGAGTCCTGGAATGAGGACCCCACCCACTTGACCTCAAGAGCAACCACCTCAATGGTCCGAATAAATGTTTTTTCTCCCTCTCTCTCTCTCTCTAATTCCCACGGGCGATTCAGAGACGCCACTGCTCTACGTTGAACAAAAACCGATGCAGCCAAAATAGTTCACAAGGCACGCATACACCACGGTTGGTGATGCGCAGCCAAGAGAAGTTTCTGCATACTGTAATTCCCGCTGCACCAAAAGGCTACGAAAATGTTTTTCGATGACGTCGTACGCATTGAGGTGCAATACATTTTATGGAGAACGAGCTAAAGCATCTGTAAATTGCTCGACAGACTTCCCACGTGCAACACACTCAAGCAGTGCCGCACCGGCTTGCACAATGCAGAGAGGAGGAAAGGCTCTCCGCGCTGCCTTCCTTCCTCGCCCGATGAAACGGTCTATAGTCCTAGCGTGCCCCAATTTCACGCAAAGCTCTGCAAGCCTAGGCGGCGTTCATATGTCACTTGTCACCGCGATTACAATTCAAACGAAGGAAGAAATGCAAATGAAGATTGAATAATTTCTCTCCCGTGAAAAATGGTCTCGATGAAGTACGGTGAACCACAAGTTTGGGTTAAGCATGCCTGATTTGCAGGGCATCGTTCTGAGGCGTGGAGGTGAGTCAAAGCGTGGGAATTGATTGTGGCGAACTAAAACGAGGGTGTGTGTGTGTATGTGTGTGTGTGTGTGTGTACGGGCAGTGGAGGTATAAAATTGAACAGAAGGGGCGGTAACCAAGTTGCAACGTAGAGATAGTGAGAAGCCAGGGGCCATTTTAATTAGCTGCGAGCAACGCGGCTTGCCTGTTAGAACTGTGCTTCCCAAAGCGGGATGCCTGTGACGCGCTTATTTGAGGTGGCGTTTGTTTGTGCCTGCGCCGACAAATGGCAAGTTGTATTGGTGGCACCACAGGTGAGCACGTCTAGACACAGTCGCTGCCAGCGTCAACTGTTGATTGTGAATCTTTAAAAAACGGTTCAACTGGCGCCATCAAACTCAATCTGAATTAGGCTTTGTCTGCGCCTAGTGTGCTTGATTCGTCTTTCGTGCTGTTCCCTTCCAAGAAGCACGTGAACATGCAGGTTTCCAATACGATTCGCAATAGACCTTAAGCCATTGCACATTTTCCATGTTTCTTGCATGTAAATTCTGGAATTTCTTGCGTACGCGCACCGAGTGACAAAACAAGAGTAGCCGACGCCGCTTCCCCAGGCGTCAACATCTCTTTAAACAAAGGTAACAATAAAAAAGAAACTGCCATTTCTTACGCGCAACAAATTCTTCACGGGTGGTAATTCAATAGGGCGCATTCGTTATTCGTTCAACATTTCTTTATGTCTGTGTTCAAGGCACCAGTCTTTCTTTCTTTCTTTTTTGAGCAGTATCCCGGAACACCTCGCAGCCGAGTGGTCTTCTGCCTGTACACAGCAATATTTCCAGGGTCTGATGTCTTTGTCTTCATTCGACGCTTGAAGTTAAACGGCGTCAGCCCCGCGTGGTGAAGAAGCTATGCAGCCGAGATGCCCCATCGCTCCTAGCTGCTATTCCTGCTTATATCTTCTTTTCCTTGCCTTTCTGGGCATCGTAATCTTAGTTGTGTATGCGCACTCGCCCAATGGCCCTGAATTCTTCTTCCTGCTCGATATTTCTTTTTCTTTTTCATTCCAGCGCTCTGTCGGCCTTTCACTCGCGCATGGCGTGAATATAAACGGCGTATTAGAGTGAGGGTCCACGACAGCGTGAAAATGCCGAAGGTCCTTTGGCAAACAGCCTTGTAATTTTTCATCTCGGCGAGCTTTTTCCGTGGCTGCGAAATTTCGCTGTTCTGTTATCCCCTCCTTGCTCGAGGATAGAAGACGCAGTGGGGCGAGGTGAGGAGTAACACGTTAAACTCACTGAGGGGGCGCTACACGAGTTTGGAGGGTAATGAGGGAGTTATTTTGCATGCAGTAATTCTTGGAGATGAAGGCTGGATGCGCCTGTCAGGAATGTTGCCAACATTTCTCGCTCTTTTGCACGTGTTGGTAGCTACTTTGTAAGCCACGGGAACACGAATTTCGCTGTAAGACTAGCCTGTAGCAGTTCGGCTGCTTAAAAAAAATGTATTAGAACGTTCACGAATGTGAGATGACAAGTGCTTATTTCAATGTGCTGAATGAAAGCGGTCTCCCTTAGAAATAAAATAAAAGGTACAATTTTTCAACCATGATAGAACTGACTGTCAGAACAAGGAATGAGTTATTAGGTGAGAAAAGAAAAGAAGACACGGAAAGTGCGCCATGCTCAATCTATTCAGGATTCGAAGACACCTCAAATAAAGAGAAAAAATTAAACGTATAAATTATCTCGGCTAAAGTTTGCTCGTTCCCAAAGCACCCAAAACGCCAGTGCTAAAGTTAATATTTGGCTCCTCTTGTACGCATGCATGTTATTTGTTTTTTTTTCTTCTTCGCGCTCTATGCGCTTCTCCGGAAGAGATAACGCCGCGTACAGGCAATCAACTCAGGAGAAAGAAAAAAAGTTGAATGAAAACTGAAGATGTTAGCCCTGATATATGCAGGACTTACAACTACGGATGAGGTACTTTTCAGGTGACATGAAGCGGAAAAGACCACAGGAGGAGGAGGAGGAGCTAAAATAAAAAAAAAATGAAGTAGGTACAAATGAAAAACTCAAGCCCTGCCAACTAAAAAAAGTTCAAAGAATGCCTGCAAGACATGACTGTCCTAGACCCCTGCGAACTTACTAGTCTCTATTTGCCCACGTATACCAAGAAAAACCCTCGCTGTTCGCCTCGGAGTGATATACCGGTGAGAGTGACAGAGCATGGGGACAATGCGGTCTTTTTCTACTTCGAACAGGTTAAAAAAAGAACCTGACCAGCTCGCTGACTTTTACAGAGAAGTTACTGATGCTGTACTACGAACTCGCTGCTCAATGCCTTCAAATACTGCAACGGTTGCAGGAAGAGGTTTGGATCAGAAAGAGGAAGAGAATTAAGGCTATTAAAGACTGTCAACAGTGTTCCTGACTGCACTGATCTCAAAAAAGTCATTTTCTGACTTTTAAACTGGTGCAGTGACAATAAGCTACTCTTACATGCCTCCAAAACTTTTGCACTACGTTACACGTGAAAATACACCATGTGTACATTTGTTACGCCCGTCGGGATACCCCGTTGTCCGAGGTCGACAAAATGAAAGAACTTGGTGTGTACTTTGACAAAACGCTATGCCTATCTTCATACGCTAAATATGTGAAACAGCATGCCTTTTGCAATCTTGGGATTGTTTGCCGCATATCGTATGACTTCCACTTCTCTGCTGCATTTCTGAAGTTATATTCTGCTGTTGGCCTCCAACAACGGGAGCATGTCTCTGTGATTTGGGGCGGAACATGTAAATCTAATTCTGATCTTGTTGAGCGCTTTCAGTATAAATTGATATCTATATTCAGCACCACTTTTGCCGTTCTGGCGACCATAGTCCAGCCCTCTCAGATATACCTCAATTGACCTCTAAAATCAAGGCTCATTAGGTTAGACGTTTTGTTCTTCATTGGGGTAGTCCATGGTATTACACATTGCGCAATTCCTCTTGATCAGGTACACTTTTTCGTGCTGCAAAAGTGCACCAGGCAGCATTCTGCGTTTTCTGCGCGGCCTTGTTGAAGTACGGACTATTCTATGGCTCGACTACACAAACCGTGCAATAAATATTGCGTCTGTATTGTCATATTTTAAAGCTCATTCAATGTATGTTGTGTATATGTATCGTCATGTTGAATGACCAACTCTTTTTAATGCTCACCTCCTCGGTTTCTGTTTTCCTATTTGTTTCTGTATCTCACATTGTTTGTCTACCATATTTGTCTTCTCTGTAGGTTTTATCTTGCGGATTACTTTTTAAATGCACCAGTACGAAGGCTCCGTAGCTTTTCCTGGCCACTATAACAACAAACACTTGATTGATTGATTGACTCATTGATCATCATCATCATCATCATCATCATCATCATCATCATCATCATCATCATCATCATCATCATCATTATTATTATTATTATTATTATTATTATTATTATTATTATTATTATATTACCGTCATAATCATCATCTATAAACACTTCATAGAAAGAGAAGCGGGCTAACAATTGTCTCCTCAATTGTCTCCCATTCCAGCCCACCCGCTGGAATAGGAGAAAAATGTATGGAAACTAAAGTGGAATCAGATAAAGAAAGAGAAAATAAGAATAAGGTACACCACGACACGTCACATCAAAGATATATAAACCAAGAGGAAGCATGTGCCTGGTATGCATTGATTGTGTCCCTTCCTTGCGTTCTTATGATGATGTGTTTTCTTTATTCAATTTTAATAACGCTTCAGCGCCAGAACAGCTGCAGCCGTGATAAGTGTATGATTGCTATCTTGCAACTTTACAACACCGCGGGTACAGGCGGTGATTCGCTCGTTTTTAGGAAACACTGTGCTAAAGTCTGTGCTAAAGCGACCGAAAGAGTGAGCGAACCAGACAAACGAGTGTTGAAATAACGGTAGTGAGCAAAGAAGGTGGCATCGTGAATGCCTTGCCCAGTGTTTGCTGATCGCCGTGCTTACAGAGCTGGACAATCACCAGTCATAAAGGTTGGGTGGGCGTAGTTTTCGGCGAGCATTTGTTATTCCACAACGAACATTCATGACAGCGGAGGAGAAAGGATAACATTATTGTTTGTGTCCTGCTAAATCTTGCACACGACAGTTTATTTTGAATAAATACCCACATAGGAAATGTTCACTTTTGTTAGTATTAGACTAGTTAGACTAGTTTGGTAAAAAAAGAATATACCAAGACAGAATGCCAAGAAGCTTTTATGGTAATGTTTTGGATACGTTGATGCTGGCTCGGATGTCTACGATATCACTACCAAGAAAACAATATCACATTAGGATCGCTCAAGAAGTTATGCCCTAGTCGTCACAAGCTTCGTTAAAACCCTTTCGAAGTGTTGTTTTCTGAGAGTTGTTTGTTGTCAGACAGCAATAATTATATTGTAATGGAGAGATAATTCGACAAAGCCGACCGAGACGCGAAACTCGGTGGCTTAATGAAGAGGTTGCAAAGCCTCGCGTCGCACATCTATTCGCGATATTGCATGCTCTTGCAGACTGTTGGATATACTCATCTTAAGTATATGCAGGGCCTTCCTTCAGCGTTATATTAAGTTGTCATTTTGGGCCCGGTAAAGAGTACCTAGTATTATTACCTTGTATCACCATCTCCTTGCACTATAAAACAAAAAAAGAAAGAACTTCAAGCATCAACAAACTGATTAAAAATTAAATTATAGGGTTTTACGTGCCAAAACCACTTTCTGGTTATGAGGCACGTCGTAGTGGAGGACTACAGAAATTTCGACCACCTGGGGTTATTTAACATGCACTGAAATCTAAGCACACGAATGTCTTCGCATTCGCCCCCATCCATATGCGGCCGCCATGGCCGGGATTCGATCCCATGAACTCGAGCTCATCAGGCCAACACCATAGAACATAGATCACAGATCAGAAGCGTTGAAAAATATTTTTCTATACTACAGCCATGCATTACAAGAAATAGGAAGAAGGAAAGTCGCACGCCAAATCACTGTGCTACTCCGGCATGTTTGTCAGGCCGAAAAAAGAACCAATACCTACTGGTCTGCGAACAATGGTGCATAGACAGATAAGAATTGTGACGCCATCTTCTGGCTGACCAACTCTGGGCTGTCCAGCAGCCTAACTCAGCCCGACTATGAACAACTCTGTGCTGTCCAGCCCATAATGCAGTCTAGAGGCTCGGTCTTCCGGTTCCCACTCACGATCACGATCTGCAGGACTTCAACAATGTTTGATCATACCATACCCTGCAACAACAAGCGACACGCAAAGCCAGAGAGAGAGAGAGAGAGAGATAGCACTTTATTTACACCCGTCAGAGAGTATGGGTGATCGGGTGAAACGCAGCTCTCCCTATCACCGTCTACCTCCCCCCTAGACGTCGGCCGGAATCAGTTGACTTCCGGCGGCGGCCTGGGCTTGACGGATGGCCTGTTTTTGGGCTTGCTCTTCCTGGCTATGGAGGGAGGATTCCCATGACTCTCTGTTTCCATGTAGGCCGTTTAGTGCTGGGCAAGCCCAAAGCATGTGATTTAGCGTTGCTATGCCTTCACAGTTTTTACATTTTGGAGAGTGCACCTCAGGATGCCATTTGTGCAGAATATACGGGTTTGGGAAGGTACCTGTCTGCAGTTTTCGCCATATTACCTCTTCCTGCTTTGTGAGAGATCTATGGGGGGGAGGCAGAGTTCTCCTCCCCATTCTGTAGTGTTCTAGAATTTCTCTGTATGTGGTTAACTCTCGCTTTTTGGACAGGAAGTAATCTGCCTGCGCTGGGGCCCGGTGTGTGAGTCCTCGGGCGACCTCATTGGCGATCTCGTTCCCTGTGAGTCCACTATGAGCGGGTGCCCATATTATCCTAATTAGGTCGTTAGGTACGTTCTCCTTGCCTGCTTGCAGAATTTTGCCGGCCTCTTTGGAAACCTTACCTTTGTCATAGGCTTTGATTGCAGTTTTAGAATCGGTGATGACTATTCTAGTTGATGGGTATGTGATTGCCAGGGCAATCGCCGCCATCTCTGCCTCATCTGGTGAAGAGTGTCGTACGCTACAGCTAGAGACTAGCTCGCCTTTGTCGCTCACTACTACTGCAGCATAATGCCCTTCTGGGTATTCTGCCGCATCGGTGTACACTACCCCTTGTTTTTGGAGGAGGGAGCCTTGGAGTCTTTGGACCCTGCTTCTCCTGCGTTCCTTGTTGTGTATGGGGTGCATGTTTCTTGGGATAGGGGTTATTCTTAACTTGTTAGCAATTTCTTTGGGGATGACGGTTATCCTATCACGTGATTCTGGGTTTTGATAGCCCAGGTTTCTGAGGATGGATCGGCCCGTTTTGCTGCCAGTTAGTCTGATATATTGTGCCGTGAGTTTCGCCTCGCACATTTCCTCTAGGGTGTTCGACACTCCTAGGTTCAGAATCATCTCGGTTGATGTGCATGCTGGTAAACCTAGTGCTGTTTTGACACCTTTCCTGATGAGAATGTCTACCTTGTCTCTCTCTGCTTTAGTTGTTTTTAAGTACGGGATAGCGTAGGTGATTCTGCTAATGATGAAAGAATGAACGAGCCTAAGTAGGTTTGTCTCTTTCATCCCCGCGTTTTTGTTTGCTATCCTCCTGAGAAGCCTGCATGTTTGGTTGGTCGTGGCTTCTAGTCGGTTAATTGTTTCGGTGTTTCTCCCATTTTGTTGTATCCACATACCCAGTATCCTGATCTTGTCCACCCTTGGTACCGGGGTGTTGTTGACCAGGAGCTGGATATTGACCTGCTGCTTGCCCATGATGAGCATCTCCGATTTTTCCGGCGAGCATTTTAGCCCTATGGGTCTCAGATAGCATTCCGTTTCCCATATTGCCCTTTGTAGGGTGCCTTCTATTTGGCCATCGCTCCCCCCTCTGTCGACCCAAAGGGTGAGGTCGTCAGCATAGAGTGTGTGGCAGAGGCCTTCTATCTTTCTGAGTCGTTCTGGCAGCCCGATCATTGCAATGTTGAACAGGGTAGGGGAGAGCACTGATCCCTGCGGTGTTCCCTTGTTGCCTAGCTTAATGTTTTTTCTTATTGTGCCCCCGATTTCTATGTTCACCGTTCGGTCCGTGAGGAAGCTTTTGATATAGTTGTATAGCTTGCTTCCAACATTTAGGTGACTGAGGTGTGACAGGATCGCTCTGTGTTTGACGTTGTCAAATGCTTTGCTGACGTCCAGTCCGACTATGACTCTCGAGTCGCTAGTCTTCCGTTCCAAGACTTGTTCTTTGAGTTGTAGCATGACGTCATTTGTGGACAGTTGTTGTCTGAAACCAATCATGCTGTCTGGGTAGAGTTCCTTACTTTCCAAGTAATCGTTGAGCCTATTCTGTATGACGTGTTCCATGAGCTTGGCTACACAGGAGGTTAACGATATTGGCCTAAGGTTCTCAAGTTTGAGTTCCTTTCCTGATTTGGGGATGAGGACTAGATTTGCTGTCTTCCACTCCCCGGGTATCTCCCCCCGTTCCCAACACTTTTGAAAGAATGCTGTCAGTTGCTGGAGGGAGTTGTCATCAAGGTTTCTAAGCATCTTATTGGTGACCCCATCTGGGCCAGCCGCGGTTTTTCCGCTGAGCCTGTTTAAGGCAGCTTGGACCTCTCTTAAGGTGATTGGTTGGTCCAGCTCTTCGTTGTTTTCGCCACTGTAGTCGGGCAATGTTTCGGTGTTTGTTTCTCCTATGTACCTGTCTTTAATCTGGTTTATCATATCCTCCTCCGACCCCTGGAAATTGTGGGTTAGTCGTTGCATTTTTCTCCTGGTCTCAGCTTTGGTGTTGTCTGGGTCTAAGAGGTGTCTCAATAGTTTCCAGGTGGTGACGGAGCTTAATTGACCGTCTAGTCTATCGCAGATGTCGTTCCAGTGTTGTCTATTTAGGGTTTGGGCATGGCTCTCAATTTCCTTGTTGAGAGCTGCTATTCTTCTTCTCAGGTTACGGTTGCCCCTTTTTTGGGCTAGCTCGGTTTCTGCTTCGTTTTTCTTCTGCCACAGCTGTCTCATGTGGCTATCAACCCAGTTTTGTTCCTCACCTAATTCTACTTCCTCCTCAGCCTCTTTGCACGCCCGCTTGATGCCATTGGTCCATTCAACTATGTCGGTGATCGCCCCACAATCCGCTCCATTGGCGCGGAAGGACTGCCAGTTGATAGATTTTAGGGTTTTTCTCTCCCGTTTGATGTTTACTCCGTTTTGGACAACGATCTCTATGATTCTGTGGTCACTGCCTAGGTTCTCTCTCGTGTTGTGCCAAGTAGCCTCAACGTCCGCTCCGATCATGGCCAGGTCGGGGGAGGTGTCGAATGACACGCTGTTCCCCTGCCTTGTCGGTGCGAGTGGATCGTTGAGGAGTGTTAAATTGCATTTTATCATAGCGTCCCATAATTCCCTTCCCTTTATCTGGGAGTGGTGGTATCCCCATGCTTGGTGGGGAGCATTAAAATCCCCTACTATTACGAGACGCTGCTTACCCTGTGCTAATGCTTGCGCTTTGGCAAAGAGCTCCCTGAAGCCACAGCCTTTCCTTAGTTTAGGAGAGCTGTAGACGTTTATGACTAGCAGGCTGCGTTCTTTCCGCCTCTGCGGTATAATCTCCGTTAACACATAGTCAATCTGCGTGCATCCTACCTCATGCTGTATGACGGTGATATTTCTCTTCACCAGGGTAGCAGTCTGAGTGTTTGGCGACTGGCCTGGGTATGTTTTGTATCCGCTGAGTTTAGCGTTTTTCCCACACTCTTGCAGCGCGATGATGTCGGGACCATCGCATCCCGCAAGGTAGGCTTGGAGAACGTTTCTTTTTTTTATAAAGCCCCTACAGTTCCATTGCCATATTGTGTTTGCCCTAGTGTTGAGTCTGGCCATGATTCAACCGCAGAAGGAGTTGGTTTTGCTGTTCTGCCAGTTGATCAAGTCGAGTTCCCATTGGGATGACTAGTTGGCTGAGCTGGGCTGAGAGTTGGTCTATCCTCTCCGCGTTACGCTGGGTAGCTATGGCCGCCTGCTGTACTACCTCTTTGAGTTGCTGCATGTCTACCTCAAGTTTTTCTGCCCTGCCCTCTGCGTTTTCAAGGCCCGAAGCGGTCTTTTTAACTCGCTTTTTCTTTGGTGGTGCAGATACCTCTTGCTCGGATTCGGACGACTTATCGTCCATGGCATCCTGACGCGCTGCCGGTTTTCTAATGAGTTGAGCCTTGAGCTCAGTGTTCTCCCTGTGCAACTCGATAACGTGATTACGGAGCTCCTGCATCTGAGCTACTGTTTGCTCCTGGTAAAGTTTCCATTGCTCCTGTTGCTGTTTCATCATTTCGTGTTGTTGTTTCATTTGCTCTTTGAGCTCCCTCACTATGTCAGAGTCATGGGAATTCCCCGCTTCCCAGCCTACCTTTTTGATGGTTGTTGTCCCTTGCTTCTTTGGCGGGGTGGGGGTGGCCTGCTGTGGTAGCCTCGGAAAGGATGCTGACCGGCGGCGCTCCTTGCTCGTGGCCCGCGTCTTGCTAGCGTCCCGCCGGCTGCGATGCTCTGGTAGTTTCTTCTCCTCCTCCTCCTGTTGCTGCAGCTTCTCCCATTGTCGTTTCTTAACGATGTATGGTGTTCTGAAGATCCCCTTGCAGGTTCTGGCGCCAGTGGGGTGCGGCTGGCCGCACAGCTTGCAGGTGGGGTTGCAGTCGTGTCCCTCGCTTGGGTTGGGGATGCCGCAGCCTCTGCATTTCTCTTCCTTGCTCTCGCAAACGTCGGAACGGTGTCCCAGGTCTCCGCACTTATAGCATACGTCGTACTTTTTTTTGTACAAATAACAGTTCAGGATGGCACCTAGACATTTGATTTTCCTCGGTACCTCCTTGGTGGCGAATGTGAGCATGATGGTCTTGCTCTGTCCTAGTCGCCTGATCTCCAGCACCTTGGGGTTCTCCTCATGTTCTGCTATCCCCTGCGTGATCTTTTGCAGTGAGGTCTTTAGTCCTATTCCGTGGATGACGCCTCTCGAGAAGTCGTCGGGTACTGCCAGGTGAACGGTTACTTCGTGCACTTTTCCTTCAATCTCCAGGTTTGTGAGGCGTAGGAGCTTGTCTCTTGCCTCCGTGCTGGGGGTGAAGAAGACCAAAATTCCTTGCTTCTCGTTCTTGACGAGCTGGCACGCCTTGTTCCATTCAATCTTCGCAGTTACATGTATGGCTTCGGTCAGGGTTGGTCCATCGTACTGTTTGACTACCATGCCTCCCTTGGGGCGGAAAATGATTCTCCATCCATTTTCGGGAAGCTTGACTTGGTTAGAGGCGATCGATTTCTCCGCTTGCTGTCTGCCGTCGCGCTTCGCTGATGGTGGTGGGGTGTCTTCTGAGACGCGCTTGGCTTTCCGTGCCCATTTCTCCTCGAGGTTGCATTTGTTGAGTACTGTGATCCAATCCGGGGCGTCGAGCTCGCCCTGTTCGGCGCTGCGACCTTCCACGGTGATATTCATTCCTTCTGTTGGCTGCCGCACAGCTGACGCGGCGGCACCGGGGGCTTCGGTAAGCCTTAGCCCACGTTAGGCCTAGTGGCCGGCGTTCGTGTTAGCGCGTCGGCACCACGGCTGGCAGACGTGTGGCTCTAAGGTGGCGAAAAATCCACTTACGGACCAAACGCTGGTGTCCGCAGAGTCCTCGCAGCTTCCGATTGATGATTTTAACCAGCTCTGGTCGATCCGTCAACATTTGCCGCTAGAAATCACTGCAGGAAGACAGAGCCGACGTGATACACGTCCGCTCGTCACGGCCCCCTAGCGGCCATCAGTCGCAAAGCCAGAGCGAAAAAAAAAAAAAAATGTTGGCCTGCGCAGGGATCGAACCTACGACCTTCGCGTCATTAGCACGACGCTCTAACCGACTGAGCTAGCAGGCCGGGTTAAGCCAAATGACTTGGAGTACCGGGCTTACGAGTTGTATACGTTTGTGACTCCATGCAAGAACGATAGTCCATCATGAAGGTGTAAAATAAACGATCTATTTACTGTGGCCCATCCAACAACATCATCTTACATTATAATATAATGCGGTTCTTCACCGCCTTCTGGCTGACAACTATGGGCTGTACAGAAGGCCCGCGTTGCGGCGGGGAGGCTCGGCCTTCCGGTTTGCAAAGGGAGCGGCCCGCTTCGTGAACACTAACGATCTGCAGGACTTCAATAAAGTTTTACCATACCATACCCTCCAACAACAAGCGATACGCAAAAGGCAGCATGAAAAAAAATATTGGCCTGCGCAGGGATCGAACCTACGACCTTCGCGTTATTAGCACGACGCTCTAACCGACTGAGCTAGCAGGCCTTTTCTTTCTTTATTGCCGGTACTTTCACGTAGCAAACACAAAGGGCACCATTTTCTATTAAAATGTAAGCGATACATAATTATACACAAACACACTTTCAAGCTGGTGCGCATGCCTATTGTGCGGTCAGCCACATTGTGGCTGGCCATGCCACGTTTAAAATTTCGTTAATGTTGCGAGGGGCTCAATCGTCGTCAGCCAATCCGGAGGACATTTTTGATCCGTAATTACATCAATGAACTTGGAAATATTTTCCCGGAAGAGCAGCTACGCAGGCCGGCCGTCAGGCTCACAAAAAAAAAAAACGGCATTCCAGCTCGCCACAAACAGTGGAGGCCCATTAGCATAATTAAGTCCAAAGGCGTCCTGTTCTCATTTACTACCGACAAAAATCGAATACATAATGGACTTAAGGGCAATTCTTTCTCTAGTGTTCTTTGAAGAACGTCCCAAAAGAAAACCCCTTCCCAACAATGCAAAACAACATGGTCAATTGTTTGGAGTTCACGTATAAGGCAGTTTGATCCCCTAGGTAAATAAAAACCCCTCTCTTGCAAAAACATTGCAAGAGAGGGGTTGCAAACATTGAACATTGCCCGTACCGGCAATGTTCCGGTATGTAACTTAAAGAAAAATTATTTGTCGCTTGGCTGCACCTGCATTTTCTTAACACACTTTAACATGTTGTTTCCCTGTCCTCCACTGTTTATGGCGCTGTACATCGGAACTGGCACAATCATGTCGACTATATCCCTGTACAATTTCTTCCGCGACCCTGAAAAAAGATAATCGCTAGAAAAGCGTACGGACACAAAACGGCCACTGTCGCTGGCTTCCCGTAGGTACCCTCGAAGAGCACCAGGCATACCTAAATTACACACCAAGTACATCTGCACATACTTGCTCAGTCGTAACTGGCACATTGTGCGCATAAAGGGGTCACGCACGTCTCAAAAGAAAGTAAACCGGTCGACTAGCTGTTTCACAAAAAGATGTGACAGGCCCAGGCCCCTTTCCTTGACTCTCCTAAATAAGTTCGTACGACTGCACCTCTCCCATTTTTTTTGATGCCCAAAGGAACACAGCAAAAACTCTGTGGATCCTTTGCACATCTAAACGAGAGCAATAGCAAACTTGCATAACGTACCATATTTTGCTTATTTAAAGCAAGTTACACGCAGTGGCTCTCGCAAGCATCGAGAGATCAGCACCTTTCTAATTTGTTGTTTTTTCCTTGAGTCGTTTCGCCTCTTCGAGCCAGTAGTCCCCATTCCGCCGGTAATGTTCAAGCGGGACGCCCAAGTATTTAGCAGGCGAGTTGATCCATCTCATGTTGGCGAACGCTTCCAGTGTTGACTGCCATTCACCACGCCAAAAACAGAGACCCTTACTCCAATTTACAAGGCTCCCTGTTGTGTTTCCGAAATGTTTAACAATCGTTGTTACTTATGTAATGCTTTCTTTAGTTGTACAGTCCACCGCTACATCGTCTGCATATGCTAGGAGTTTCACTTCGGCTTCCATGAGTTCGAAGCCCTTTATGGTACTGTTTTGAATGCTTGCCAAACAAAAGCTTTCTAGATAGATGGCAAACAACAGCGAGCTGAGAGGATGCCCCTGGCGCACGGAATGCTCTATTTTAATTTGGGTCCCCAGTGTCTTATTAATAACCGGCCGTGTTGAGCAGTTCCGGTCTGCCCGAGCTACCCCATCAGCGATTATTGATCCTTCATTCACGTGCTTTAGAACTAATAACAAAATTTCATGTGGGACAAAATCAAAGGCTTTTTTAAAAATATATCTGCAGAATGGCAAATGCCTATTGAAAATCGTCACAGCATTCTAAGGCGCCTCTCATCGTGCGTACATTTGTCGCGATAGTGCGTCCCTTTACACCACAGGTATGGTGTGTTCCTACAAGATCCTTAATGATTGACTGTAATCGGCTTGCAAGAACTTTCATTAAAACTTTGTAATCCGTGTTGGTCAATGAAATGGGTCTGTATGCCGCGACTAGTCTCAACATTGCTTTTAGGTTCGTCTTAGGAATGACAGTATGGTTGCCTTCAGAGAATGACGGTGGTAATGTGTTGTTAGCAATAACTTCGTCAAACAGTGCTTTCAACAAAGGCACCAACTCGTTCTTGAACGCTTCATAAAAGGCCGCGCCAAGACCATCCGGACCTGCCGACTTATTAGGGCTCAGGTTTTTTATAGCGCTTTCAATTTCAGCATGCGTCATGGGTGCTTCTAGAAGTGACTTCGTTTCAGCTGATAGTTGGGGCATACGAGAAAGATAGTTTGCTCTGTATGCTTCGATATCGACTGGCTCGTATGCAAAGAGCAACTCGTAATGCCCGTGAAAAGTACGTGTGATGTTCTCCCGGTCTTTCAGTTCTTAGCCATTCTCTTCAATCACCTCTATTTAGTTTCACCACGCATTCGTCTTCTCGATACCTAGAGCCCGTTTCGTGGGTGTTTCCCCCACGGCGCATGATTCTGCTCTGGCTCGAATGAGCGCCCCGCGATAGCAGTCCTCCTCGAATTGCTCTAGCTGTTGTTTTATATTAAGTAGCTCTTCTTTAAAAAGATCTGGCGCTTTGCTTTCGAGCGCAGTTACTTTCCGCAATGTTTCTTTCAGCCCGTTCTCTCTCATCTTTTCTCGGTATTTCAAGACGCTGTTTCTTTCGATTGCCTTTATTTTAAAGCTTTGTTTTAGTAATTCCCAATCTACACTTATCTGCTTATTATCGTCCAGTTTAAAATTGTTTATTGCTTCCAACAGAAAACAGATAAAGTGCTTGTCACGTAATAGCGTTGCGTTAAATTTCCACAAATCCCAGTTAAAACTATTACATCTTTTATTTTCACCTACATGCATTTCACTAAGCAATGGTCCGAGAAAGAAACGGGCTGTACAGTGTAAAAGTTACATGTAGGTATTATTTGAAGGGACACGTAAATCCTGTCTAGCCGAGCATGGCTAGAGTCCTGAAAATGCATGTACTGCACCTCGCGTTCCCATTCTAGACATTCGGCAACGTCGGCAATCTCATGCTCGTCTATCACTTCTTTCAACAATACGATGTTCTTGTCGTTCGGTCTCTTTTTTGTCGCTCTATCTCTCCCACTCAGTACGTAATTGAACTCCCTTAGCAAAACCAGCTGTTTCGTGACATTTAGATGCTTCCTAATCTCCGAAAAAAAAAATTGGCTCGGTCTGTAGTGGCGTTCGGTGCATAAATAAAAATGACCCGCCAGTCACGCTCGCCCAACGAAAAATCGCACCACACAATCCTACCCGACAGACATGAAAATAATCTTGCAGCACAAGGCCTTGCAACTTTTTAACAAAAATAATGCAGCCAGCGAATGTTCCAGCGGCATGGCTAACAACCATAAGATACTTAGACATGCAACGAAGCACCATGCTTCCCGTTTCCTCCACCCCTTCCACTTTTGTTTCTTGTACTGCCAATACGTCAAGGTCCTGGTCCACCGAGAGTCGATAGACCTGAAGCTGCTTTTTCTTGGCAGCCAGTCTTCGCACATTAGGTGTGGCGAAACTCAAAGGCTGGTTGGAAGCCATCGTTCACCAATGGTGTTAGAGGGGAACCCGAAGCATGGTGCTTACCTTTAACGTCTAGCACACCGCTAAAAGTCACCGTGCTTGTCCGGCTGCCCGGTGTCGTTTTGTTGCGGCGCCGGTTCGTCCCCGACCCGGCCTCCCTGCCCCGACGCTGGGCGTTGGCTTGTAGCCGGAACGTCTCCCCAGAGGCGCCTTTGCGGGCGGTCCATCCGTCTTGCTTGCCACATGGTTGCTTTTGAGGTCTTCTTCCTTTTCCAGCGGTCGCTTGACGGCCGCGCCAGCAACCGATGTATTGGTGGCCCCGTCAGCTGTCTGGTCTTTGCAGTCGGTCTGTGCGCCGACCACAGCAACTTCAGAAGAATAATCCCCTTTCTCAACGTCTTTCTCTGCCGTTGCCGGTGTTTTCGAAGATTTATTCGCGGGTTGAGGCCGCCTGTGTGTCTCCTCCGTAGCAGGTGCCACTGTAGTGGTCGTCTTCTGCAGATTGGCCACGTATCCTGTACCTCTGGCAGCGTCCCCAGCTTCAGCCACATACATAGATTCCTCTGCTGTCTTTTCACTCTCAGGCTGACCTACCGCTGTGGCATGAGAGTGCTTACAGTTGGCTTCAACATGTTCGAAGCGTCGGCACAGAGAACATCGAGGCACTTTGCAGTCGCGGCGTACGTGACTGTTTCATTTGCAGGGCAAACACTGCATCGGCCGGCCAGGGGTGACGACGAGGGCAAGGTAACCGGCGACCAGGATCTGATGGGGCAGGTCATCCACGGTGACACCACTCTTGAAGTTCAACAGCACGGTCTTCGTCGTGGAGCCTTTGCCCCTGATGCCTTCGACGCACCAGCGCTCCCGGCTGACCTCCAGCACCTTGCCGAAAGCCGCAAGTGCCGTCTTCACATCCTCGTCGTCGACACAGTGAAGTAGCCAGTGCAGCCGCAATCTCGCCGTCCGGTCCTTGGGATCGGCAATGAGGCAGCGCCGAGCCTTCACCTGAAGCTCCTCGAAGGCCTGCAGCCTCTTTTTTGCATCAGCTCTACACACGGTGACCGCCCAGGCATGATTTATCTGGTACGCCCACAGCACAACGACTTGAGGCAGCAGTCCGGTAAGGCGCAGAATGTCATGAAAATCTTCAACCCTATAGGGCTTCGCCCGGATGTCACCGTGTAATAACACAGTGTTCAACGCGACACGACCCGTCAGCAGCTGTGGCAAAATAATCTTATAGTCACTATCGTCGTTCTCATTGAGCCTCTTCCCGCCTGAGGTGCTCCATAGTAGCACATGATAGCATGTCCGTTCGCTGTCATGGCAGGAAGTGGAATGAGCTAACAGGCCTGGCCTGGACGAATGACTTGAAGTACCGGGCATACGAGTGGTACACGTTTGTGACACGAACGATAGTCCGTTATGAAGGTAAAATAACCGATCTATTTACTTTGGCCCATCCAACCACATTATAGAATATTATAATATAGTATATTGCGGTTCTCCGCAGCCTTCTTCTGGCTGACCAACTCGGGGCTGTCCAGCAGGCCGGCGATGCGGCCGACAGGCTCGGCATTCCAGTTCCCACACGGGGGCGGCCCGCTTCATGAAGACTCACGATCTGCTGGACTTCAATAAAGCTTATACCATACCATACCAAGATGATAATGACATGCAAGTATTCTAAGACAAAGGAAAATATGAGAAGTGCGAAGACCGAGAACTTCAATCGCCCACTACATGCATTGGGAAATTGAATGAAAAAGAAGATGAATGAATGAAGAACATGGCGAACAGTTCGTAAAATTACGCTTAGTTGGAGACCAATAATGACAGGTAAATATGTGCCTGGCTGAGAAACTGTCCTTTTAAAAGTGTTAAAGTTCAGTTCCCTGCTGACTTGCGAATGTTGCAGTATTTACGTAGATTAAGTTGCGAATGCTGGCATGAAGCCAGTAAATAAAGCGCGCTCGCACACCTCTGCATCCTACTCTGGGTGAAAGCTTACCAAAGGAATATTTCCGCTTTCATATAAAAGTAGGCAGTGTTTTGTTTTACATTTTGTAGCTGCTGCAGGCACCTGTCATGAAAACTTGATAACTCCTTAGGTTTAGAGAAGGAAGAACACCGATTTATTTTTTGCATGTACGTTTGTTTACAGAATCTTCTTACTTTGATTTGATTGGGAGGATCATTGGAAAATGAAGAAAAATATAACCACCGACACAACCTCGCGATCGATGCTGAACCTCATCTCCTACTATAGTTGTAAAATAAATGTTCAAAGGAATCTGTGAAGTGCGCAAATAATGTGAACTTTGCTTTAAGCAGGAGTATCACCGAAGAGGCCGGGCCGTGTAAACTTGCACTTGTTGTATCATGAATACCAGTCTTTTTTGCTCCTCCTGCACAGTACAGCGTAAGGGAAGAGTGAACTACCATGGCAGAAATGAATGTTCGCAGAACTCTCCACTTGCCGTCTACTGTATTTCTACTTTAAGGAAAAAGGCTGCAAAAGAAATAAAGTACAAGCGTATTCAGAAAATAAATGTTTCGCACACGAAATAACATACACCCATTGATGCTAGAATAGAAATATATAGTTATACCGAAAACCGGTAATTTGAATAAAAAACAAACAAAGAAAGGAACCTGGCGCTCTGTATTTTTTGCTCCAGGATTTGATAGAAAATTAGTAAAAACTATCGCTCAGCTACCAGTATTCACTGCCAATTTAAGGATTTGGGCTTATAATAAAGATGTGTGTCGGGTATGATTATTATTTCACTAAAAGATTGAATTTGAAAATGATAATTATTGCTAAAACTTGAAAACTGCCCCCAGTGATTTCGTAGTGGTCAGTCACGGAACAAATGATTTCGGGACTATTCTTTTTCATTTTTTTTGCTTATTAGCGAGCTCGGCTCTATAAAACCCAGCTGTGTTGTGGTATTACGGAGACTGCAAGAAATATGCACATACATCATGTTTACACTTTGAGCAATTGAAGTGAAAGTGAAAAATTCCGCACCGTGAACGAAAACATGAAAGCGCCAGGCTGTGCAATATGGAGGAATAAGTCTCAGGCCCTACTTAAAGCGACCGCTATACCCCAAATAATCAAAACTTCTTCCTGTATGTTGCCAAGCACGTAAACCCCTTTTACTATGCATTCCTCGCCTGAAAGAAGTTAGTGAGCAAAGTAGACACGAAAAAATTTGAGAAACCTGAGCGCTTGATTGTTTCTCGATGGCCAAAACACTTTTTCTTTGTGATCTCTCAGCCTGAAAACTATCAGTTTAATTTAGCTGGCAACATAACAAGAACAAATCACTACGAGATAAATCTGATGCACACGCAGCGTATCACATAGCGTCAGTGCAAGTTATTCTTTTCTGCTCTGGCAATCAAGCTTCTAGCATTGTTATTATCCTTTCGAAGATCGATTTATCTCCGAACATCGACCATTTGTTCCTTTCTAATCTTTATAAAGATGAATTTTGCTTCAATCCTCTGTCTGGCAGCCATTTTTTTTAATCTTATGTGAAAAGGTAGGGGGAATATATTGTGCTGCTTTGCGTTCCAGCCCTTGACGTGAAATGAATTACTCGTTCAAGGTGATGCATCAAACGTATTGCATTTCCGTGGAATACTGCACAATCCCTCGCCGATATTTAAGAGCACATACTTTCTATTCAGCTGCGCAGTTAGAAGAATTTAAACCTGAGCAGGCTTGTAGATGTTTGTATTTTAATCATTAAAATCACGACGAGAAATAAGGGGAAAAAGAAGTGAACACGCACTCATGTATGCTTTCTGTGTTTGTTTTCCTGGGACTTTATTCCAACTTATTCTCATGTATAAAGTTAAAAAGAAGCCTCAGTTTGGTATCCTTATTGTTATTATTTGTATTGAACACATATACACATATACACAGTTAACAGGAAAGGGAAAGCGAGGAGCAGGCTGGCAACTGCCACCGGAAGAGGCACAACACCTGCCTACTCTTCTGAAGGAAGGTGACAGCAACACAGAAAAGAGGGTAGGAAAGAGGAAACGCATGAATTACTTACCTGAGAGAACCAGTGAAACGTTTTGAACGAACTTTGGCTCATATAAAAGAAAAAGAAGTTATAGTAACTGTTAAGAACTAACTTTTTAGTCACTGTTGGAGACTTGTCAATATTAGGACATCTAGAAAATCTTACAAGTGTTTGAGTGGCAAAAGTTTTCGATCGAATCAAATATGAATATTCCAGAAAATCGAATTTCACATATCAAATTGAATACCGAATATTTCCCGTTTCTGAACAATATCAGGCATGAAGGCTCCACGATTCTACTTGAAAAAAGAAAAGGCCTAATGACGTTGTTCATTTCATACGTGCAGATGAGGCATGCTTATTGAGAAACTGGAACTATCCTGCAGAAGGGGCATTTCTGATGCGCTCGCGCAGCAACTGCGGCAACTGCGTACCCGCGGCTCCTTTTTCGCAAAATGATCCTAAATATTCCCAAATTATCCTACTTTCCCTCGTTACCCTGCAACAACATTTATTAGAACATATTACATATTGATAGGGACGCTGGCTTTGGATTGAAGATGCCCTTGCTCATCTACTGCTGCTTCACACAATGGTTTAGTTATATTAAGCTGGCATATTTTTGACGCCCGCACTTCAGTGGACACTGAAAAAGGCCATGTGCACTACGTTGTTTCTCGACGTTTCCGACTCAGTTACAACGGATCGGCACCTAGTTGAGGTGGCACCTTAACGTTGTTCTAACAATCTTGACAGTTTCTTCTGATGTATGGCCCCGAAGAAAATGTTTAAAAAATATGGGGTTTTACGTGCCTACACCACGAACTGATTATGAGGCTCGCCGTAGTAGGGTACTCTAGAAAAGTGGACACCTGGAGTTCTTTAGCGTGCACCTAAATCTAAGTAAATGTGTCTATTCGCATTTCACTCCCATATAAATGCGGCCGTCGTGGTCGGGATTTGATCCCTCGAACTCGCGCTCAAGTTGGGTTAGTGGTAGCTACCTTACAATAGTGCCTATTAACATTCTTTATGATTTCTACCAACTACATCGCGACTTTAGTGACATGCTATATGCAATCTAGTAAACTTCACGCAATGTCAAATTGCAGCCAACTTAATTTACCAAAAAATGTTTTCTAGAAACGTTACTTTTTCTATAGAGACATCTTTTGATATAACATCTTTAGAATTTGAAGTAACTTTTCTTTATAAAGAGAGTTCTCACTGCCATACCTTTATAAATTCAAGGTAGTTTCTTTTAAGGACCCTATGTAGTGGAAAGCAAAAGCGTTTTTTCTCAAGATACGTTTGAATGCAATGTACTTAGACACTAGTACTTTTTTTCCTAAATGATGCTTTCAATGAGACATCCGACAATAACAAATTTTTCTAAGGCTGCTGCTAAGAAACGTGGAGGCAATGTTTGTCTCACCAATTTGCTGCTGAGGAATGCCAAATAATATCACAAACACGCAAGGTATAATAGAGGCATGCAATCCCTAGTGGGGGACTCCGGATTTATTCTGACTACCTGGCGTTATTTAGGAGTAATCATGTGAGGATACTATACCTCCACCAGAGGAACCTAATGCACGGCACACGGGCACTTTTGCATTTCAGCCCCGTGGAAACGCAGCTGCCGTGGTCGGGAATTGATCTCGCACTCTTGGGCTTAGCAGTTCAATGCCGTAGCCACTACGCCGCCACGGCGGGTTTGCATAAAAGCGAAGGCAAATTAAGTATAAACTTAACCTTATCTGCTTTACGCCATGCTTTGCTTGCGGGGGTAAAACAAGCCGGAAAGTCATATGCACGCATCATATTCAGTAATTGCGCTTCATAACGGGGCGACAAAGTTTAGAGCTCCGGTAAGGTTACGCGGTGGCCTCCGTCATAGCCGCATCTCGCGATTGCTAAAAGGCGTAATGAAGCGTAAGAAAGGGTAATGAAGGCAGTGCTCTTGCGGCACTGCGTACGCCAGAAGATCGGTAACGTCTAAGCCACCACGCAATAAACATTTGGTTCCCCATGAAAGTAATACTACGTGACCAAAATAGCTTTCAGCAGTTACTTGTGTAGGCCGCCATGAAGGAAATTCTCGGTTTTGAAGGAGGCAAGCGCTAAAAGACGTTCTTGTGCAAAACAGGATAACCACATAATTTACCCTATAAGTTGTTGCAATTTTTATTACATTTGAAAACATCGCTTTCAGAATGTTAATTATTTCGATTAAGAAAATAATGCAGTGCTTAACAACGTAAAAAAATATCATTTTATATTGGCTGTCTTGGAAGGCTTTTTTCAACCTCGTCGATCGTCGATAAGATGTATATCTACGTACAGACCCCCAAGAAGTGAGCGTCGTCATCCAAGAATGGAGTTGCACTCAGCGACGCCTTCTGTTAAGGCGTGGAATGAGGAAAGAGGACGTTTACTGCCATGATCAACAAACTGTCGTCCGTGTTCTAGAGCTGAAAGCATAGACCATTGTTTGTAGATTGCAGAGACGTAATGTTCTTTTGGGGTATCCTGCCAATGAGAGCTAGAACAGAGAAGACATTACGTTATATTGGATACGTTCTCTACCGTGTAAGACATTCGTGGTGCTCCACGTGAGAGGTTCATCTAATTATTTAGAATGCATAGTTCTTGGCAAAGTCAGATGCCCGACAGCCATGTCAATGCTCCTAAGTCTACGAGGCCATTTTTGCGTGAAACTTCATCATACGTGCGCAGCGGGTATATGACGCGGGAGTTTCCACCAGAGTGGATCCTCTCAGTCGATGCATTCACTTATCTGCGAGAATAATAGGTGCCTGTTTGTATAGTGCTTTGCTTGCGTCTATGTCCATTCCTCAAAAAAAGAAAAAAAGGAAGCTGTGGAGTAGCGGTAGAGCACCTGCTAACCATGTAGTACTGGGCTCGAACGTGTAAATTTATGAACTTTTCTTTGGCTTTATTTGTATTTCCGAGGTTTCGAGTGTGCTATTACTGAAAAAATTCGTGATGGTCACAGCCATATACGTAGTTCATAACTGCTTAGAGCAGCAGGAGTGTTCAGTTAAACAGTATCTCTTGAACTGCATCGTCCCTCCTGAAAGCAATGCGTCTTTCTCAGGTATGTGCCCGAAGCACGATGAACACACGTGAAGGAATCAAGCATGAAGCGAAATGGCAGCTTCTGGAAAACGGCCCTGACAATTCTCACCGTGTCATAAAAGACGCCTCCGAACTCAATGTCAAAGTATTCACTAAAGAGGTCAGGTTGCACTTTGTACACACAGTGTTAGAACAAACTACAATAAAAGAACACGCTAGCCCGTTATGACAACACTACAAGAGGAGACCGAGCCTGTCGACAAGACAATGATAGGAAGCAGCACAGAAGCTCGTATCATGGTTAAGCCCATCTGCGTTGCAACAACATTAAGTGAACCTTAAGTATAAGAGTCACAATTTAGTAAGCTCACTAAATGTTTCTCTCGGACAAGACCCCGACATGGGATTGCCTGTATGCAGTGTAGCTTCTTAACTACGAAGGGCCCCCTACCTATTCTTTTATTTAAATTTCTTTCTGTCCACCCTGTCTCCTTCCTCTGACATATATCACCGTAGGGGAGCAACCCAGACGTAGTTCAGGTAACATCTCTTCCTTCAAGTGTTTGTTCATTTCAGGCTGTTCTTTACTGTAACGCAACACTGGTCATGCTGCACTCGAAGTCAAACACTCTATTTACGACGTCCGCTGTCTAGATATATAGACAACGCCGTCTCATCGCACCGATGCCCAGCGGTAAATAACAATCTTTCCGGATTGAGGGCTCAGGCTGAGTGGGAGCCTCGTTTCGTCCTTATTTTCGTAAGCCCCTGTTTTCGCCGAACGCTAGGCCACGGAGTCATACCGACATAAAGTAGAGCTAAGGCAGACTTACAAAGAAGAGACACAGAACACGTCACAGGCGCTACGTGTTGCATGCCTGTGACGTGTTCTGTGTCTCTTCTTTCAAATTGTGCCTTGGCGCTACATTATCTCGGTAAGTAAGCACCAACTAGTTCAACTGCAAACCCTTCTACAGAATACTGAGTCGTACTTTGAGATTGAATTTAATTCGCCATTCACTTAAAAACAAGACCCGAATAAAAGACAGAGAGCCTGATACCCTTGAAAAGGATCGACATAACTAATTAATGTTCCGTGCTTGTGGGAATCAATCAATGTTGGTACCTCGTGCCTGCTGAGATTGCGAGCTCTCAGTAATCAGAGGTTGTAATTACTCATGGCTAAAGAAATTCTATATCCATAGGTAACAAAAAATAAATACATGAAGTATGATAGTTCAGTTCATCAGTGAAGAACGGTCGCTCTCGATGATTAAAAAGAAAACGACATGTCTCCCCCAGGTTGGGCGTAGTGCATATTATTTGATCTCTTGTTCTCATCAAAGAAATCTGGGCACGGCGAAAGAGAGCTTTTGCGATACGCATAAAAAAGAGCGAAGGAGTGCGAAATTAGATGGAGTGGGGTGTATTAGCGTGAGTGAAAAACCGTGCCACAGCTTTCTCTTTTATGCAGATTATCCTCTTGCGCTTCCTCGCATCTCGTCCGCTTAATGAAACCGTATTTTGTTCCCGTGCCAACTTGTTAATCTTCATATAACGTAAGTTCCTCTCAGGAACCTTGTTTTCTTATATAAAAACTTACATTAGTGGAAATGATAAGATTTTAGCTGCTTCTCGTTAACTGCTGGAAGCACCCGAAAGAAATCACGATGCTTGTGCGCGCAGCGTCCACACTCGACCCCTCTATTCCCAACACTTCCTCCTTTTCTTTATAATTTCCTTCACCCACAGAAAAAATTACTAAATATCTAATAATCTAGCAAGCAGCGCTTGCACACACACACACACACACACACACACACACACACACACACACACACACACACACACACACACACACACACACACACACACACACGCACACACACACACACACACACATATATATATATATATATATATATATATGTACATATATATATATATATATATATATATATATATATATATATATATATATATATATATATATGCGTGTGCGTGTGTGTGTGTGTGTGTGTGTGTGTTACGCCCACTGCAGGGCAAAGCCCTCTTCCATAATTCTCCAACTACCCCAGTTATGATGTGCTCATTGTGGCCATGTTGTCCCTGCAAACTTCTTCATCTCATCCACCCATCTAACTTTCTGCCGCCTCCTGCTACGCTTCCGTTCCCTTGGAGTCCAGTCTCTAACTCTGAATTACCATCGGTTATCTTCCCTCCTCATTACATGTCCTGCACATGCCCATTATTGCTTTTTCTTCTATTGAACTAAGGTGGCATTAACTCATCTATATATATATATATATATATATATATATATATATATATATATATATATATATATATATATATATATATATATATATATGCAGCAAGCTCCGCTCAGTGAGTGGCCTTCACATGGCTTGCTGGCGAAAGACGAGAGGCTGCACACAGATAACAAACGTGCCCTGATGTAAGCAGCAAGTAATGCACAAGCTGAAGTTTACTTTTGGGCACACATATTTATGAAGATTAGCATTTTTCTTGAAGATCCAGGACTTAATATATTATTTCTGACGGGCCAGCATAAAAGGGAGATATTAAGAATGACAGAATATTGCTCTATTTTTGCGCACTCTCGCAAAATTTCCTATATATTTGCAATTACGACGACGTGAGGGACCACTGAAGGTCTTGACGCTCATGCTAATCTGTTTTGAACGTAAAATTCTTAGATAGAGCAGAAAAGAAATGTTCAACCAACTGTCGGAAGCAATAATCAAAACACCCGTCTGTACTCTTGCTTCTTAAATTTACACTAGCCGGCATATCTCCGATCTTAGCGTCTCCACCCGGGCGAATGTTCGCGCCTTAGTGACATATACTGGCGCATCCAAGGGACTGATTTTGCGGGTGTACATTAATAAATTTAAGCAAATAAAATATTTCGATAATTTATTATTGACATGTGTACTTATTTAACCTTTGCTCGGGGACTGCATTTCACCCCCTCACAACTTAATGTTCTTGCTCGGCGCAAGATGCGCCTGCATGATTTGGAATTTATTCCAAGGTTTTGTTTGATACTATCTGTTATGTTTGGTGTCCCCGAACCTAGTGTCTTGTTTATGCTCACGGCGCGAATTGTCTAGTATTTTCTTGCAGGCACGCGGGCACCAGCGATTAAGCTGGATTTTTCGACAAGTCACGTGCTTGAGCCGCAGATCAGATTTCGACGATCGCCGACTGTGCTCACCGCTAACTTTGTTATCTGAGTGTAACCTGTACTTCTGGGCGCAGGTTTGCCCAATAAGGTTTAATATTTGTGATTCACAGTTTTATGCGAAGCATATTACGAGGGCTCAACCCAGCTCCTCAGGCGCGGCGGTGACCATGAAATCACGTGACACCGTGACGTCACGACAGAGGAGAAGTGGCTTTGGCTCAACTCTTGCAAGACGGGCTGGGTGGGAATCGAACCAGGGTCTCCGGAGTGTGGGACGGAGACGCTACCACTGAGCCACGAGTACAACGCTTCAAAGCGGTACAAAAGCGCCTCTAGTGAATGCGGTGTTGCCTTAGAAACGCGCTGTTTCTAAGGCGTGCGTCTCTTGCTCAGGCGCACATTTCGTTGCCGCGCCGAACGCTGCTTTGCTCGACGCTCACCGCGTCCAATGCGGGGCGCGTAGTCGCTGCCCTGTAGCCCATTGTCTTACACCCCTTGGCGGGTCGACGGGAACGCTGTCGCGTTCCACTCTTGAAGGCGAAGAAGTAATGCATGAGTTGTTTCTTCGTCTAGCCGAACCAAATATAGCCAAGCAACAGCAGTTCACCAGGCTAAACAGTGGTTCAACAACTAAAATAAAGGCTAGTATGCTTCGCATCCTGGGCTTAACCTTACCTAAGCCACAGCCATTTTTTGCTACTGCGTTATTCACCGTCACTATAACGTGACAACATAACCATTATAGTATATATAGAGCGCATGCCTCGAAATACGACAATTTGCAGTGTCGTTTATTTGATAATCCAGCAATAGCGGCGAAAACCGATTATGTTTCGTATTGTATCGGGCCGATATCGTAGAGCCAACCTATAACAGCGTTTAGTAAGAGGTTCGCCAAATCATCTTCCTGCAGTAATTATGGAGAAAGTATATCGCTTCTTTTAGAGTCCCTTAGGCATGACATTTTAAAAAGCGTACTTTTTTTTATGACACAAGTAATAAACAACTACAATTTCACATTTGTGCGCATACGTTCGACTCAGGTTATATTCCCCGTCAGTAGAATCAGGCTGCTCAGCGAGAGTCTCAAAACTTTCAGCTATATTTTGTTGAGGACACGAGAGGTCACGGACGGGTGAGTATTTTACCTCCTCAGAATGGTCACTATGGAGAAGCTAAAAGCTATCGACTTGCATGAATTGATTTTTTTGCAGCTAAGGTCCAGTATAATCTGTGACGTCGTCTTTACGGAGGCATCAGCTCTACACTCGCGGGCAGGAATTGAATAAAGCACGCACTGGGGGACTCGAAGTCATCGCTCTTCGTCCATCAGGCTGCGCGCGCAAATAATGAACCTTCAGGGCTTCCGATCTTTTTGTTTTGCTTCCACAACCGAGGTCCTTTCTCTCCAGTATGTGCTATGATCGTATACGATGTTGATGAAGTTCCTTCGAATTCGACTAAGCTGGGGATGTCGACGTGGTTTGAGTACAGAAAGGCGACAGTCGATTGTTCGCTCGTGCAGGCGTTCTCTAATCGAAGTATGCCTTGAAATACAGATGTTGCAATCCATGAAAAAAAAAACGCACACATAAGCAGCGCTGCCGTGAGCTGGTGGGTATGGCTCAAAAATATTCGTACTTAATTGACAACGATGCTTGCATTTGCACTGTGCGTAGAGAGAGCATGAAGGGACAACACACACACACACACACACGTACACATACGCATGTACACACAGAGATGAGCATGAACCTTATGGGTGCGCAAGCAAATTATTCTCAGCGACGCGTAAGAAGGTGAAACTGAATCGCCAATTTATCTGCCATTGTTTGGAACTGGCCTCAGGAAATCTCATTATCGTGGAAAGTCCGCAGAAGGCCGGCCCGCACGCGTGCTTTTGTTGTATTCAATGAAGCACACCTTGACAAGTAGATCCGCGTGTTTATTTTTCTTCTTGGTTTCTAACAACTTTAGGGAGCAGCCACACCCACGAGAATACCGAGAAAGATTGCAAGTTGGCATTTGTTTTAGAAACCTCGTATGCAAGCTTAAGCTCTCATACACGCATTGATGTCCTTTGTATCTTGCAACCACATGTCATAGTAATCTCGTATATGCAACTGAATTTTAGCGAGTCGTGAACCATGTGACGCAGTTAACTGTGCACGAACTTGCGCTGTCTTTAGCCGATTTTTTCTGTGCAGCTGCACATATTTTTCCGAAGAGAGCGCACGCAAACAACCTGATAAGATCGGCAAACTCGAAATTGTCTCGGCACTGTCGCGATTGCGACTGCTTCCCAAGATTGGTTCTTTTTAAACACTCAGGTCGACTTGTTCGTGAAAGCTTCGGCGTAGTACACGTTACGAACTGCAATAAGAAAGGGACAAGGCCATCAAAATATGTTACATAATTAGGTGTCCCCATTTGGGAACCTCGTATGAACATAAGGCAACACATACAGGGTGTTTCAGCTTACTTGGGCTAAGTATAAAAGCAAACATAGAAGCTACGCGTGTCAAACTTGCGCAGTATTCTTCTCAGCCATATGGAACACGTCAACATAGTTTTCAGATCAGCCAAACTGGTTAATTAACAAAGATTACCTAATCCATGTTTTGAATAGTAACTGTAGAGAAATAAACCTTCAAAACAAAAATTGTAGTGGTTGTTCAGAAACATCAGGTTATGCTAAGATTTCGTATATGCTAAGATGACTGCACTGTTAATTTCTTTCCAGATTTTCTTTAAAGTGGGCGAAAAAAAATACCAAGTGGCTGCGGGATAACGCGCTGTGCTTTTAGTGCGCTCAAATGTAAGTTCAAAGAATTAGCCGAGGCTACACCCCTTTTTCCCATAAGGTCAATCGCAGTCACCGATAGCCTGTTCAATCGATCTCTTTGCGTGGAGCAGCTTTTGCTAATTCGTTCAACTTACATCTGAGAGCACTGAATGGGCGGCGCGTTAGCCGGCAGTCACGTAGTATTTTTTTTTATTTCGCATATTTTAAAGAAAGGCCGGAAATAGATAAGTTGGGCAGTTATCTTAAATTAAAGTTTGGGTTTTGACGTGCCAAAACCAGGATCTGATCGTGAGGCACGTCGTAGTGGGAGAATCCGGAGAATTTGACCTCATGGGGTTCTTTACCGCGCACGTAAATCTAAGTACACGGGTGTTTTCGCCCCCATCGAAATGCGGCAGCCGTGGAGTGATTCTATTCAGCGACCTCGAGCTTAGTAGCCCAGCACCATAGCCACTAAGCAACCATGGCGGGTAAGAGCAGTAATCTTAGCATAGATGAAATAATGCGCTGTTTCTGAACAAGCGCTACAACTTTTGTATTCAAGATTTTTCGCTAGAGTTACTATTTAGAAAGTTATTTAGCAATCTTTGTTAAGCACCCAGCTTGGCAGATTAAAAAAAAAATATCATGACGTACTCCATGTGGCTGAGAAAAATGCTGCGCTAATTCGACATGCCTGGCCCATATGTTTCTTTTTTAATATTTGACGCAAGTTCGCTGAAACACCCTGTATAAAGCACGTGTTCACACGAAATTATTAGATATGTGGCATAGGTGTTGTATCAAATTTTTGATGTAGAAACATCGACAAATTTTAATAAAACACTTGGTAGCATGCACCAAGAAGATGAAAAGAATCCTCTTTTGACTGACCTGTTGACTTGAGCTCGTTCGTTACAGAGGATTTGCGCTACACATACTCATTGAAGTTTCTACGGGATCCCCGGTTAGATCTATTTCGTATTGTAGCCATGCACAGCCTGAGACGAAGCTGAGGACAACACACAAGACGACGACACTAGCTCATGTCGCGCGGACTGTCTTCTACATTGTATGCCACCGAATGCGTTGTAAATACCTGTGAATATATTTAAACATCTCTTCTCGTGGTAACAGTATGCAGAAGGTTTCCTTTTCCCATATAACTTGAGGCCACCAACATCAAATAATTTTTTGATAAAACAATATTGAAAAAGTTTATAACAGATGGCAAAAACATTCTTGGGTGTTATGCTCTTGGGGCTGCAACGCCGTTTTAAACATGATTCTTCAGTTACCGAATAGGAAATGAAGAAAGGAGGCCAGCGAAATTGCTCAGGTAGATCACAGTTTGAGCGTAGAAGTCATACGTTACTAACGTTATTCAACAAGAGCAGGAAGGCAGTTCCTCTTTCACTCGCAATGTCACTCAGTTCACACGCGACTTTCTGTACCAAGACCCCATACTTGCTTTCCGCCAGAATTTCAGCCCTAAAAAAACAAACAAAATGTTTAACCGCAGGCAATCTTGAGGAACGATGCTGCGGAGAAATTGCAGCGCTGCACATTCTCGGAATCGCGGCCGCATGCCAAGCAGGCCGAATTTGGAGGCCGTGGTTCCTGAGAAGCGCGCTTCAAGTCGGCGCGAGGGAGAACGCGTGGTTGTCGAGTAGAAATTGGTTGCCAAGTAAGTTGCGCAGATGGAAATAGCAGGTCTCCGGGGCGATCATTAATGAGCACTAAGCTGCCCTACCGCGAGGCCTGCAAGCGGAATTAGCCGCTGCAAAGCGATATTCTGGACTCCCTGATGTCCTCCTGTCTGTCAGAAAAAATGACTTTACGCGAGAAAGATTCTCAGCGTGCCTTGCCTGCTTAGAGACTTGATGAGCTGCATTTGGCGCTGAGGCGCACGGAACTCCGCTTCCCCTTGACAGAACGAGGCTCGAGCACATCCTTAACTCGGAATACATCCTTAACTCGGAACTGGCCATACGAAGCAAGCCTAATATTTTTATCGTGATTGCGTAGTAGACCCTTCGGTATGTACAAGACGAGCAAAAAGAAAGAAACAAAGCAAGGCAGTTCAAAGAAGACTGATATTACAAGGTCTAGAAAATATTGATACGAATGTGAAACCTCAAGAAAAGACGCAAGATTAATGAGGATATTCTTCTTGTTATACTCGCGGACAACTTCCTGTGGATATACGAAGGGAAAGTTAAGGGGGCGAAGCTTCTGCACATGTGTTACCGCGTATAGTCCGCCAGCGTTTGACAGTGCTTTTGGGGGCTCGAAACAGACGGTCAATCGAAGCAGCTTCCATGTGCGATGGTATCGCGTTTGCCCAGACGAGGAAGAGAAAAGTTGCAAAATAAGCAAACTTTTATGTTTAGTGGTCTGTTTTGTCTTATTTAACTGTTGCCAATATGGTGTCTAGGTTTCCTCTTCCCCAGCTTGCTAACGTGGGTGAAAACGCGGAACTCTTTTTCAGAAGCGCTTTCAATTGTTCGCGCTTTGCCTCCGTACCTTTCCCTTCATAGCCACAGAAAGTTGTCCGTAAGTATAATGAACATCGCAGTTGATGAAAGCTGTGAAGCAACTGCGCAAGGTGATAAGATGGTAAATAAAGGCAGACCATTCTTGAGAAAAGCGGCTTCATGGAAAGGTCACTGATAAAAGCCATGAAATTTTGAATAAATTACGTTTTCATTGTTACCAAAAATATGCCCGTGAATTCGTGTTGGTCATTGAACATTCTGATTTAAATGTTTATTCATCGTACAATTTCACCCGAAATTTTCGTTTCTGTTTTGTCCTACGGTTACGTGCCTCTTTAAGCTGGTTTTCCTGAAGTAATATCTAGTGGGGCATGCAAGCCTACCACTTTCCCTTGGGCTGGATGCCCCAGTGTCTGTGAATACCTTACAGTGGGTCAGGTTATTCAGTTTCAGTTTATTATTCTTTAAATACAATGCATTGGTAACGTACAATATACAGACGAGGTTCCCAAAGTCAAAGGCTGCAACGGGACCCTCGGTTAATAATAACAACGTAAATATGTATTATAGAAGAGCAAGCGAACTAAAACAAACGAACACAATCGCGAAAATACAACATAGAAAAATAATATCAATGAAAACAAATTGTATCCATATAAGCCTATAGCGCACAAAAAACTGTCAATACATACAAATGACAAATGTAGTGTAATAAATGACGTAAACTTAGTTACACATATGAAACAGCTTAAGGGCATGACTAAATAATGTATGAAAGGATGAAGATCTAATGCTTTCGGGTAAACCATTCCACAGTTTTATAGCAGCGAATGATGATGTCCTTTTACCATAGTTAGAATGAGCCATAGGTTGTAGAAAATTAGAGGTACGTGTAAACCTGGTATTATTGTATGGTATGGTTTGGTATTAGAGCCAAAGAACAAGCAAATAAGCGCACAAAGAGCCACATGTCAAGTGCAAATTATGCAAATTACAGTGCAAGAGTCAGTCATTCAGACACACACGGACGCAGCACACACACACTAACACACGCACTAATAAACGCAATATTAAACTCACGACGGTGAAGCACGCGTCCTTTCAATTTTCCAGGACCTCCAGGCGCAACAATGCCTGTCACTATTTGTCTTTCTCTAGCCTTTGTAATAGTCGCGCGCAATATGGCTCCTCCTAAAAAAATGAACAAAATTGAAAACGTCGTTCTACTCCTTTATGCAGCCTAAGTGCTCGGCAGTCGTTTTCCGCCATTCCTCTTTCAGTTGACAAAGCCGACACTGTTTGCATTTGAGATGAGGTTCTACTCTTATGAGTGCACGCGCAAAGTTCTGGCCGTTTAGGTCGCTCTCTTGCTTTTGCCCACGCGCGCGCCCCATTTCCTTAATGTATTCGCGTTGCCCAGGATTAGTCTTACAGCTACGCGTTTGAATAGAGTTTCGCTCAAGCACTTTTCTGAAGCCACTGCGACCCCTGAATGTATGATTCAACACTTGATTAGCTTTTATCCATTTTACTGCAGTGCTTGACTTCACGCAACGCTTTGTTCTGAAACTTACTCTGGCGCAGTCGTCTAGGTTTCTTTCTTTCTTATTTTTGCACGATGTGGCAGCGCAGTACTTCTGCACTTTGCGAGGCAAAATTGTTTACATTCATTCTTGACGTCCACAAGCCTCACAAGAATTTGTTTGCGCATGGTATGGTAGGATCGTGCGTGCATATACCTGGTAGCACCTTATCATCATCGTGGGGTGGTCGCTTGAATATTTTGCGCAGGCACGCGCTATCGTCCTTTCTGCAAAGTTAATGATTAATTGCGCCGCTTCACAATTTTATCACAAACACATAATTGACCCTTATAGATAGATACATAGGCCTTACCTAGCACAGGCAAATTTCGCTTTGATACGCCTTTTTCCGTGCCTGCGGCGATCGTTGAAAATCGCGTGGAAGCACGCGCGTGGAAATGAGCCCTGAAAAGCTGTTATTGTTAGTTTATTTGTTGGTGCTACTCAACGACCACTGGCATCAAAAATAGCAAAAGCAACCAAGACTGTGAAGATCATTGCAGAGACACAATGAAAACAACACAGCAAGAAGATGAAACCACACAAGAAGATGGATGCTTTAAGCAACCAGAAGTATGCGAACAAAGATTGTCGTGAGAGCGTATGGATTCGACGGAGGGAGCCTATGAAATTAAACCCAGTTTTACCTGCACTAGATCTAACGTTATTGATCTACTGGTATGTTCAGTTTGCCACGACCAGCACATCGGCGAAACACGCAAGCCAATCAGTGCAGACAAGCAGTCATTCCCTATTTTAATTGCCAAGTTACGATTTCGAGAATCTTAAACTCCATATTCTATAGTCACGCTTTCGTTCTGCGAAAGACAGATATTGTATAAAGTTACCTCATCCACACGATCAATTCACTCCAACCAACGGGTCTTCAATGTATCAAAAGGAACGCTTGAGTCCACTGAAGGACACAAATCGCCTTGTCGAATACTAGGCTCAAGCGAAGCTCCTTGCTTCGCTACTATTGCTCATGACAATAATAAGGATGACGGCAAGACCCTGAGGGTAATGACGCTACAATGAAGACGGTCGGTGATTACACGACAATGGCACCATTGCTCGGGCGCCGATTTTTTTCCTTCCTTCCTGGAAACACAGCGCTGCTGCTAAACTTCGAATGGGGCCTTTACTACTATTCTTATAATGAAGAAAATACGATAGCTAGTGTTACGATCATTAATTGTGATTATAACCATGCAGTTATTAGATTGTGAAATGTTACAGCATACACTTCTATAAAGGTTACAGTTGCATTTGCACAATTACAGTGGTCTAATTTTGGGGCCGCTGCGTTATAGCAACCGCCTCCCTGTGTTAAGTCAGTTGCCTTCACTGGTTGTTCTATAATCGCAACGTAATCGACATCAAGGCGCTGGATCAGCATCACGGTGTCCGTGCTTGCTTGAGCTTTCTGACATTCACTTGTACATAAGGGCAAGATAGCGCTGCGGCACCGCACATTAATAAAAATTCATGGCTCCGGCAGATCTTTCGTTCTAATCTACGGCAGCGGCATCTGAATTCGCCTCTCAAAATTCACGCCCTCAGTGGGGAGAGTGCATATATATCCGCTACAAACCATGTTGCATATGACACGTGATTTTTCTGCTATGGACATGATGATGATGATGATAATTATGACGCTTAAAACATGGATTTGATTTCGTCGTTTCGTCTTTTTTTTCATTTTTAACTTCCAAAATATAGCACGTATACGTCTGACGTGCAATACTCTGAGATTAGCACGAAAATGTGGTAGGCTAGTTAATTGTTCGATCGACTGAATACGTTCTTACTGTATTTATGGAGGCGGGACCCTTCATAATTTGCGGGAAAATTATGGCAAGCGGGGTGTTAGGGCGACGGCGTACCTCTAGGCGGACAGTTTAGGATGATGTAACAGCGACGTTGTTCAGGGCGTTGTCAAGACGTCGTCGGGATCAGTTCGAAAACCAAGGAGGAGACACAACTGGTGCAAAGAGATACTGCATCGTGAGGAAGAGCATTCCAGTCAACACGCGTTTTCTAGGGGACTTCTATGCAACCGCTGTAGGCTCGACGAAGATTCTCCACCGGTGTTTCTTCCAGCAGCGTAAGTGCAAAAAATGATGGCGCATTCCAGTGAGATACGTTTGCCACTCCGTACCATTAGTTACGCACTTGTAATTAAAAGAATATTCTGAATCTCCGAAGAAAAATGCATTGACAGGCAGTGTAACTGCCGTGCAACTTTGCACGAGGCGTGTGACGGTCTGTTGCGTCCTAGTAAATTCGGAGATTATACCGGCACGTGTGGATTGACAGCGAAATTATTTACGATGCAATGTGGCACCCAGGCTTGCGCTGAGCGCATTACAGCTTAGTTTGTAAGCGCTCCTTTCAAGCGGAGAATTGGAGAGTCTGGAAGCGATTTTCTCGCGGATTTCCACACACGACATATGTCAGAAGGAACGTGAGCTTGAACAAATCAAACATAATTACCATGGATGCGAGATACACGCTGAAATTGCTTTACCATTATTCAAATCATTGCCTTTAGTGCTTGTTTACTGTTTTATTTCTTAACTTTAAAAAATCGTCTTGCAACGGTTGCAAATGGCTCTCATTACAACACACTCCCTTTCAGTGCAGTCGTGAAGAGCAGAGATAATTAAACCGAAGCAACGAATTGTGTTAATTGAAGGACATGAATCCTAGCTTTGCTCAGATCTCCACGACTAATCTTCGCTATATATGTCGTTAGCAACAGCGTTATCAAGTGCCCAGCAGATTCTTCCTCAAGAGAATATGACAAGCTAGGGGAAAGCACATTGATTACAGTAATAGATCAAGAAAAATAACTGCGAATCCAGAGGAACATTAGACATGCTATTTCTTGCGTTTGTTATTTGCTCTTGATTTTTTCCCTTTGATTTATTATTCGCCGACGATTAAAAAGGTCGGTACCAACGTTTATATTTCAAACAAGCATGCAACTCGTGCTTTGCAATTATATCTGTTCACATCCCATACGATGCATTGTCTAATTTATGCCTAAATATTAAATTTGGTTCTGTTCATTTACGTAATAGACAACTTATCGATATTTTGTAGCCCTACATGGACTGAACTAACGTACTTACGCTGCGCTTCTGCGACGCCTTCTAAGCAGTGGTCATACAGTGTACGTTTCATTATGTACTAGAGCTCCATACGTCATCGCTCCGCGAACGCCATAACTTTTTGTAGATTGCTATAAATGCAGTTGAGATTCGGAGAGGTGCGCACCCAGCCCATAATCAATGATCAGGTACGCAATCAGTGATCGCTCAAAGAACCTTGCCTTTAGACTCGTCATAGAAAGAAGCTGGGAAAGTGAAATTGCGGTCCAATACTGCAATAGAGGCAACTGAGGTCATGTTTCAAGAAGCATTTTTCACACCACAGGGGTTTGCAAAAGTCAAGTTTGGTGGCAACACTGAAACGCAATAATGAATGGCAACGTGTCTGTGAATTGCTAGTAAAGAGCACTTCTCATAATGGAGGTAAAATACTTTGAAAACGAAACCATGTACAATGAGTAAGAGAGGGAAATAAATATTCCCTTTTCTTTTTTGTTCTTCTCGGCTAATATCTTTACATAAGTTAATGCTCTCCGTACTTGGTCGATAACGATGCTGATGCTGGAAAGTAACGCGTAGAATGAATAATTAATTCAGCGCTTTTAATATGCCGAAACTTCACAGTTGGTTATGAGAAACGCGCTAGTTAAACGTTCGGCATTAATTTGGCCATTGCTTACCGTCCCCGTGGGAATGCGGCTGCTGCAGCAAGGATTCGTACCCCTGACCTCGCGCTCGGCAGCGTAGCGCCGTAGTACAGTGCTACCATGGCACGTATATGCAAAACGACAGGATTCATGACGGCCAGTCTCCGTCAAGGTACTATAAGCAAAAATTCACACGAGAAGAAATCAAAAGGGATTTAATTGCCATTTTTCGTTTTCAGGTTCTGCATTTGTAACGGCAGCGCTTCATTAAGAATAAAAAAAAAACCGTACATTTACAGATCATATTATGCGTATGAATTGGATACGGTGTGATAGTGCTCGCACAGGAATACTCAGGTTTAACAGCTGGTCTGGCTAGTTGTGTTCCCGTTCGTATTTTGAGCTTATACTAATGGTACATATATACGGGAGCTGAGTCCGTTACTAGAGATACCAACATCACCACGTGCCTACGGTTCCCATGACGTTCAGTCCCGGTCAATATCACCTGAAACACCGGTGCCAGTGGTCGAAGGGACTCCATGGCTGTACGGCCGGAAAGACACAGGGTAAGTTCAAGACGTAAGTACAGCTTCAATTAGGGGTATTTATTAAACCGCTATATCGCATGTCAGAGCCGCCACGCAGCATTGGAGCACCTTAGACCGCGAACAAGGGTGCTGAAAGTCATACTGCACGCGACTATACGTAGCAATTACAAGGGTAAGGAATTCTGCAAGAGCATAACTTACCCCGAATTAGTGAGCCAGAATTTCGACATGCGTTTTTTATGTGCTTACAACTACGAGATATGTTTTTAGATATCTTTGGTCGCTTGGCCTGTCATACGAAGCACATGACCAAATTTCGTGCGAGCTCAGGTGCATCGACCTCAGAATAACCGCGAGCACAAAATTGCACTGAAATTTTTACTTCACGACGCGCCAACATATTGGAAGAAGGGTATTCATGGGACAACGGTTAAGGAATACAAAAGATGTGCACGCTGTTATCGTAGAAAAAAATATAGCGCCAACAAATTTGCACTATAAAGCAGAGCACGTCGGGGCGCCAAGAAATTGCCTCAGCGTGCTGGCTTATCTTGTGAACTGAAATATCTAAGAAATAATAAGGAAAAAAACCCAAATAAAAGCCGAAGATGTACCTTTTCCTTTTACCAATATTTTGAGCTGTTCCCTTACATACCGAGGCTTAACAACGCGTGTGCTGCCTTCCTTTCAGAAGAAAATATGTTTTTTTAAAATGTTTTTATTCACGCTGAGTTCTTTCTGCGGCTTGCCAACACAATGCCGACGTCAGTCTAATCCGCGATCTTCGCACGTGATAAAGCCCTCACTACTCGGGCGTGAATGTTGGTATTATTATTATTTTGTTCAGGCTCTTTCTACTGAATATGCTTTGGCGAACTTGTTTAATGCACAAAACTGTAAGGGAAGTTCTGCACTGTGATAACTCTACGTCGCTGGCAGCTCATCCTTTCGCCAAGCTAGTGAGAAATAAAAAAGATTGCTGGAAATCTTATAAATGAATTGCATGCATTGCTGCTTTTACTTACGCTTAGTGCGTTTTATTCTCACGGATAAGAAAGACAAGGCGTTGTTGACTTTAGAAACAGTTTTGGCTATTCTCATTTATTACGGATTGAGCAGTCAGCAGCTGAATTTCTCTAATAAAAAAGAAACAATGTGCCGATACGAATGCGAATTTTACGCGCTGGGAGATCACCCATCAACGGTCACTGTTAAAGAAGAAACAGAATTTAGCCCTACGACTAAACTTCGTCATAATGAAACATTCCTCAAACACCTCTAAAAGTGGGAGAACATTCCTCAGGATCTCACTTGCACAAAATCACTTCTACTTCTTGCTGTGTTGTTACAGTCGCGCCATTCAAACGATAAACTTTTATTCCGATTCAAAATTGGAAAAATAATTCAAATTCTGGAAGTCACGCTATGTTTGTATCGCGCTTATTACATAATAAAGTACAACAACCTCTGAGCGAGATATCTGAAGAAATCAGGCCGGGACGGTCCTCAAACCAGCCATCGCTTGTATCTAGAGTCTACCAGGTGAAGACACTGTCCAGTGTCTAAAGCGGTGCACTCCTGCGTCTTAAGTTAGCGCCCGTCATCATTTAGGACATAAGCTGGGATAAAGATGGTTGGCGAAGATGAGCTCGGGTGTGTGAGGTGAAGAACTGATTAATCTGATGACTATATGAATGATGAGTCCTGGACAACGTGTTTTACAAGCTGTTTTACACTACATGCACGAATCGGGCCTCCTTGCTTAGACACGATTTAATTCTCGCGTTATGCCTCGTAGAAACCCATAATACGAAAATAAGGCTGTTGTCTCCGTGAGAAGACATATTGTCTCCGGAGACATGTTGTCTGCGTGAGAGAATAATGCGGACAAGACGCAGCCGCTTCTTGGGCATCGAATAAAAAAAAGCGATCTTCCAGCTTTCTTTTTTAATTACCCTGCTTCTTGAAACAACACATAGCAGTTGCGTAGATAAATATGAAATTTAAGTAAATTCTGGAGTATCGGGTGCCAAAACCACGATGTGATTACGAGGAACGCCGTAGCTGGGGTGCTCCGGAATAATTTAGGCCACCTGGGGTTCTTCAACGTGCGCCCAATGCGCGCTACACAGGCGTTGCCGCATTTCGCCCCCATCGAAATGCGGTTGCCGTGGCCGGGAGTCGTCCCCGCACCCTCGGTCTTAGCAGCGCAACGCCAAAGTGACAACGCCACCATGGCGGGTCAGATAAATGTGCTTGGTTTTCTTCTTACTAATCACGAAAATGCTGCTGGCGACTATTATGGTGGTTACTGCAAGCTACATTAGCTACAACATCTCTCAGAAGGCGACACCTTAGAAAAGCCACGCAAACAGGATGTTCAGTGCTGTCATGGAACATATGCCAGCATAACCAAAACAGACTTACAGCCTACCTAGCAAGCAAATTCGTTCTTTCCTGCGGTTTTATTTATCTTCACTCGTGGTTCGATTGCGGAATGCAAGACTCTGCATACGCGAAAAGATAGGATTCATTTGGAATAATTTCTACTATTTCTTGCGAAGTTATTTCCGCATACAGGAAACAATGTCCTTTCTCAATCAACACTGGCTACCCACGAGCACGATATAGAAAGCGTGAACGCGAAAGCAGAGCTGCGTAATTTCGATAAGTCATTTATGGGCAAAATCTACGAAACAAACAATGTAGAAAAAAAATGCGACAGGTGACAAATTTCTAAGCCTTTATTCGCAAAAATGTTCTAACTTTAGAGCCATACGCAAGAGTAGATGCAAGCAAATCATGATGTCCAACTTATTTTTATTGAAGACGCATAGCCAATGGCAAATAGGAGTAACATTTATGAAGGAAACACCTCGTGAATTAGGCCCCTGATTATTCTAAAGAAGGAATAAATATTTGCTAATACAACGAAAGAAGCATTACTTTCTATGACTGTCACGTCTAATGGAACGGAAATAGTGTTATGTATGAATAGGTGATAGCTTGTGTATAAATCACTCGAATTTGAGTCGCGGTGCCAGTACGTCACGACGCGTCTTTATTAGCACCGTTCCTTTCGGTCTACATACACCAATTGCTCGAGTGATAAAAGTACAGCTGCTCTTTCCTCTCTCAAAATATCGACGAACCAGCTCCGATATCGTTGGCGCGACGGTCATTAGCAAACTCATCTTCACTACGCTACCACGTCGTCGGCCGGACAGAAGGCGTGAAGAACGTCAACGAGCGTCAAAACTAATTTGCAGTGCAGCGTCGCAAACGTGCTCCGATTTCATGATGTGTAGCTGCGCGTGCGTGGTGCATTACGAGCGTGAGTCGCTGCACCGAATGCACCTCTCTGAATCTCCCATATTTCACCTTCTGGTCACGCACGTGGGTTTGAGACTACATGGACGACGTTGTGGCGGTCGAAACGCTGACGCTGCGATTGCTACTCGGCTTCGGCTCTCTTCGTCGTTGTCTTGCGCCGTTCGCGGCCGTCTCAGAAAGGCCGGATATCGTGTGTGCCAGCCGTGAGCTCGGTGGCCGGACAGCCGAGGTGCCCATAAAGCAGACGCAGAAAATGGGCATTCCCTTTCGACTTTTTCGCTGCCTTCGAAGAACTTGTGTGTTTGAGCTTCTTCAAGGCATGAGATAGCTTTCTCCGAATGATCATTCGTCACTACATTATTGCTCTCTTTTTTCTACTTTTAGGTCATGAACTCTCAGCGACCACTCTGCCTTTTTCTGTAAATAGGATCTTTATTTGCATAGGTACTGCTGCTCTGCCCTCAATGAAGGATTTCTGTAGCATGTCGCAATATTTAGAAGCGAATACTGAATTATCAAATGGGAATATTTAGCACAGTGTGTCCCATTGTTTAAACAAAGTTTAGTAGGAAATGTGGGATTCTGCTTAGAGGTGAATGCAACACAGCGTTTCAGTGTACAAGTTGGTAATCTTGCACAACCTAAACTTGCGATGAAGTACCGCACTCCAAACAGCGTCATATGCGTAGGATTATAATAATACCAAGAGACATCAGTTGAAGTGAATCTCCGTGAATTGCATTGTGATATGCAAGCGGAACAATAGCGTAGACTGTAGCTCGATGTTGCAATTGGTCTGATCAGTACAAATGTCGGATTTTTTGGCACCTCTACGGGCGTGAACTGGCTCTCGATGTTTTCACCATCACCACCGCCGCCGCCACAATCACAATCATCATCATCATCATCATCATCATCATCATCATCATCATCATCACATTATTATTATTATTATTATTATTATTATTATTATTATTATTATTATTATTATTATTATTATTATTATTATTATTATTATTATTATTATCGTAGCAGTTGAGGCGGAGGGGTGTTCGCGTTAAAGGTCCATGTTTTTTCTACAAAGCATCTTCAAACCACAGTTTATGCATCAGTGAAAGAATGACTGCTACTGGGAAAAAATAGTTGTACTTAACATACATGCTATTTGTGCCTATAGCGTCCAGAGGCAAGAGAAGTACGCGGTGGTTGACGGACTTCAGAATCGACCTTTATGGAGAACAGAGAGTTCTAGGGAATTGCTCCCAAACTAACTCCACTTAGAAGGCTGAATCTGCCCTTCTCGAGCTCCTCAGGCCCCCCTAGTAGGCTTTCGGAACGCTGACTGCTACCACTCGATTCTGTACGTGGTTTACACCGTTTCTGTTCATGGTTATGTTGCGCTCAGTTTTACAAATACGATATTAAGAAAGGACAGGACGTGGACGGACGTAGCGCAAACTACCAACTGTTTAATAATGTTGAATAACGCGCTTATATACAAGGAGATATGGCGCGAGGGGGGGGGGGTATGAAAGATATGACAAGTTCACGGAATGTGATCATAGTTCGGGTCAGGAATACATGGTTCACTGGCACCCGTTCGCCCTGGCAAACTCAACCTCAGCTTTGATAAGCGCGATGGACGGAGTGCTTACGCACATTTCTTTTTCTTTTGCGATCGCAAGCGCCTCCCATATTTCTCGCTACGTTTTTGTTTTTGATGTGCCAATGACTGTGGCGCTTTCTAGAAGCGGAGAGCATTTGCATTGTTTGCAATGTGCAGCCAGGTTGCTGGGTGCTGTCAGAAGCTGGCACGTGTATTTGTGCTCCCGTAACCTATCATTTAGACAGCGTCCAGTTTGCCCGATGTATACTTTCCCGCAATCTAGTGGGATTTGGTAAACAACTGAAGTTGCACATTCCACGTACTTTGTCACGTGCTTAGTTTGACAGATCGTAGCACTGGTGTTTGCCTCTTTGGATCCTGCATTCACCCTCTTGCACATGCCTTTTAGTTTTTGTGGAGCGGAGAACAGAACATGAACGTCATGGCGTTGGGCTGTCTTTTTTATCCTATGTGACAAGCCATGAATGTAAGGCAACACCACGCGTTTTTTCAATTTTTCTTTTTCCTGTGTTTTCTGCCTTTTCCTGTTGGTTCTGATTTCGGGCAACAAGTTTTCACAGATTTGCACCACCATGCTGTTTGGGTACCCGCTGTTTCGTAAGCGGCTTACTTGCAAATCGATGCTCTCCCTCACCGCATGGCGGCATGATTTTTCAATTGCTTGACTGATGCAAGCCTTGGCGATGCCTCTTTTTATGATTTTAGAATGGCATGAGTCATACCTCAGGATTTCTTTTTCTCCTCTAGTTTTGTAGCACCAGCAGATGTGGGAGCCTCTGAGCCTAATATTTATGTCAAGGTACTGCAAACGACCTTCGGTAGGAGTCTCGTACGTGAACTCTAAACCTTCATGCGCTTTTTTGAACATGCTGATGACCAACAAAGTTTCAACGCTAAATGGATCAGATTCATGGCTTGTCACATAGGATAAAAGAGACAGCCCAACGCCATGACGTTCAAGTTCTGTTCTCCGCTCCACAAAAACTAAAAGGCATGTGCAAGAGGGTGAATGCAGGATCCAAAGAGGCAAACACCAGTGCTACGATCTGTCAAACTAAGCACGTGACAAAGTACGTGGAATGTGCAACTTCAGTTGTTTACCAAATCCCACTAGATTGCGGGAAAGTATACATCGGGCAAACTGGACGCTGTCTAAATGATAGGTTACGGGAGCACAAATACACGTGCCAGCTTCTGACAGCACCCAGCAACCTGGCTGCACATTGCAAACAATGCAAATGCTCTCCGCTTCTAGAAAGCGCCACAGTCATTGGCACATCAAAAACGAAAACGGAGCGAGAAATATGGGAGGCGCTTGCGATCGCAAAAGAAAAAGAAATGTGCGTAAGCACTCCGTCCATCGCGCTTATCAAAGCTGAGGTTGAGTTTGCCAGGGCGAACGGGTGCCAGTGAACCATGTATTCCTGACCCGAACTATGATCACATTCCGTGAACTTGTCATATCTTTTATTCCCCCCCCCCCCCCCTCGCGCCATATCTCCTTGTATATAAGCGCGTTATTCAACATTATTAAACAGTTGGTAGTTTGCGCTACGTCCGTCCACGTCCTGTCCTTTCTTAATATCGTATTTGTAAAACTGAGCGCAACATAACCATGAACGTTCACCAACTAGCCCCTTCATTGCTTTACGTTTCTGTTCCTCTGTGTTTTTTTATATCCTTACCTCTTCCCCCCACGCAGAACCGACAACGCGAACTAATTCTGTTTAACCACGCTGCCTTTTTATGCATTCTTTATTTTTCGTTGCACTTAAACCGTGGTCATATGCAATTTTGTTCAGAGAAAATTATGTCTGATTTTTCAAATAAACGAAGCCATAAGGGCATTTATAGGGACAACTGTTTTGCTTTTTTTAAAGTAGATAATGTTCGCAAATTGTACTTGCATTCTTTTTAATTTATATTCTCACGCCAGTGTACGACACATTTATACCCCCTCCCCCCCAGGAAAAAAAATAACTATACAATTTAACTGATATGCGCATGTGCAGATCGATAAATTGAATAAAGATGTCACTTGTGACAAGTTTCCTCCGAAGGTTTATTGTGGGGCGAGAAGTAAATGCCAGCATACAATTGTGAAAGGATTTTACACTGCGTAAGATTTTTCAGCTGAAATTCTGCCATACATAATCGAAATCGACAGTAAACGAGCAACAAGTTTATCTTTTTCTAAAGTTTACCTTTAATTAGTGAGCATTGGGGGTACGTCAGCGTTAGATGCACTTCAACGTGTGTCGAGCGAATTCCTGAGAAACACTTTCAATGTTTCAATGTGGTAAACGCGCTTTAATTTATGTATCTGAGACTTCAAAGTGGTGCGACTTGATACTATCGCATTTCTCTCGCATTTACCACAAAATCGCCACTGAACTTCCGAAATATATATTACCATCGCCAAAAGAAAATAACGTCACGTCTACGACAGCTTCTAGCGCCTTCGATAGCCGATACTTGGCGCTGAGCTAGGGATTTGCGCTTGAATCGATCGTGAACACTTGACAAGCTCTCTAGAATGCCATATTCTCGACAACGCCATCTTGCAAGGATATAATAAACAGGCAGTGCAGCCCATGGAGGAAGGTAAGCCTAGGAGAGGCCTCGGCCAGCACGGACTTGTTGGAGAAAGTGTGGGGGAAGTCACATGTTGTTTTTTGCAAAGCAGCACTAGGACTCTTACCCAAAATCTCGACTTTACCATAGCAACTTTGCTCCTGCAGCTCTCACTGCTGCTCTCCACCTCTGAAAAGTGAGATAAGATTTTCGGCCCTTGTCTTTCTCGCAGCACATTCCGTTCGCGAGACAAGCTGCCTCCGGAGCGTGGTGTGTGTAAGCTCGAAAGCTGTGTTTTGGGTCTGTGACTGTGAGTGTCAGCCAGGAACAGAGGGAGACACTCAAGTAATCACGGCGCGTGTCATCGTCATCTTCTTCATCGTGCCACGGAAAAGCACGGGAGCACATGTGGGTCATTAAAAATGTTACAAAAGTTTCGTAGTCTTTACTCTGACGCGCGTGGGCAGCACACACTGCCGGCGGCTCGTAGCAATGGAAATTCAAAGCTCGCGCCTATCTGCTCCGGCGAGATGTTTGTAGGCGCAAAGGGAGATGGCACACTAACATGGCGGCCATTTAGGCTTCAAAAAACTTGACGTCAGAACATTTTATTGCTTTCCTTCATGAGGGCAGCCATACAAGCCATAAAATAGATGGGCTTCATCAGGGACGAAAAACGATGAAATTACATAAATAAATAAATAAATGAATAAACAAACGAATAAATAAATAAATAAATGGCAGACTATACTAGTTTAGCGATGGTCTCGATAATGAGAAGTTCACCTTCCGGTGCGCCGTGGACAAGACATACGCATAAATTTCTAAATTTCAAATGACAACCTAATTGCATTGAAAGGCTTGCGATACTTCTTATTATTGTCTAGTGGCGGGCGCGGTTTACATTAACCTGCTCTGAATAGACAAATGTTCGCATGACGTATCGGTTACGTCCAGATATGGAAGAGGTAGTGCAATCTCAATAAGTTGATTCGTATGTCATCCAAGTAATGAACTCTCAGCGGGTAATGGAAGTGCAATTGCTTCTTGAACGATGGAACAATGCAAGAGAGTGCTGGCCGTACCGACCGAAGATTGTTATCGAATAGGGCGGCTGTTGCGGGGACGAGAGGAAACAGGAAAACGAGAACGCACAGAGACAACTTCAGCAAAAGTGATCTACACAGATGATCACTGAAGGCTTTTCTAGCTTGGTTCGTACTCGGCAAAGAAAACTCAGAAAATGAGCACGGGCCTCTTCGGCACGGCTATTCTCGTCGGTCGTTATCATCACAGAGCGTAGAGCACGTTCCCGTCAGTGGACCTGTGCTCAGCAAATTTCTTTTTATATGAAAGGGAGCATAGCGCCCATGGCATTTGAGGCTTCATGCTAATGCATGTTCAAATCACGGCTCTTTTTCTATGCCATGACCAAAAATAAAGTAATTATAGAAGCACTTACAAAAAACAGCCTTTTTAGCTAAAGAAACGAAAACTAAAATGCGAATTCTCTTTTATTCCTATTCCCCATTACAGGCCTTCGAGCCATCCCTCAATACATACATCTTGTCATCATCATTGCAATATAGGCGAAACATTACTGAATGTGCTTCACAACATAAACGCAAAAAAAGCAGAAAAATATTGCTAATTATTTTAGATGAACTGCTCACTCATCTCTAGTGGTAGAAAACCTAAGTATTTTTAGGGCTAAACTGTGATATATTGCGCTAAGAATTGGGGTGCATATTCACAAAGCATGCACCATCCATTCGTGTTTGCAAACTTGCGATTAGCGAAATGATCGGCTAATTGCAGCAGTCCTTAAATTAAGAACGAAGAGTTTAGGATGCAGGTGTGTTAGGTTGTTTGAGCTCTGCGACAATTGATTGTGTTGACGCCCGACCACCCCGTAAATGAGAATAGAGTGAAGTACGAAAACGTTCACTGCAATATTTAATATCCCATGACGTGGGTTCGCAAGGAAGTGCAGTGTACATACTCTTTCCCTTCCTAAGTAACACTTGCCATGTGAACTTCTGGAGGCGCACTTCATACACAATCCAAGGTAGTTTTAGGCAAAGCAATCTGCGATCTAGATTGACAAGCTAGATACGCCTTCAGCCTAGTCACCGCTGATAGCTCCGTAGGATAATATGAACCATCAATATTTTCAATTTTAGTGTACAACAAGGAGAGAATAATCAAAACAAACAAATACAGCAACAAATTGAAATCTATGTCAGCAAGTACATCGCAGCGTTCGCGCGATATTTTTGTAATGTTTTTGCGCTAGCATGGAAAACAAAACGAGAAACAAGAACGCGTTGTACCGTGTACTTTTTACTAAGAATTTCAGTTGCCGTTGCCAATTTCTACTCTGAAGCTGAATTTCTGTTTCATTTTTCTTTCTTTTAGTTTCATTTATAACTATAATGACTATTTTTTGCCATTTGGCTTCTTTCCAATGCTCAATACTGGGGCATCATTCTGTTCTTTAAAATGGAATTGCTATGGTGGTCGCTTTAGACACTTGTTCCAACATTCTACAAGCATCAAGATGGCTCCCTTTTAAATTCAGATGAGTCGCAGTGCAGCCTGGGACATGTAATGTTACTGAACATAATAAACACAAGAGAACAAGTATAATGTACGTCGTCACTGGCCACTTTCTTTATTGTCCCTCAACCCGTCCATCTCTTCTGTTTCCTCCTTCTTCCTCAAAGCACCGCTCCTTTCTTGCCCCTTAAGTTTATACTTCGTGCAGAGATGGAATGTAACAAACGAAATCAGTCCAACTATTTGTATTTTACAAATTTTAAAAATGTTGAAGCACACTATTGCGGAAACGTTGAAAAAGTTACAATACTTGGCAGAAAAAATGTCATTCGCTGCAATTTGTAAGTGTAATACACTTGTTATTATTTCTCGAGCTCAAACAGAGGGCTGAGCTAGAAATGGATAAATGCAGTTAAATAATTTTTTCAATCTCGACGAGGTATTTCAATGTTGAGGCATTTCTATGTTTCATGCGTTAAGAATTAGTTAAAGAATCTCAATGCCCGTATTAACTCAAAAGTACTGGGCGTTCTAGCTTATATATAAAAATTATGGGGTTTAACGTGCCAAAACCACTTTCTGATTATGAGGCACACCGTAGTGGAGGACTCCGGAAATTTCGACCACCTGGGGTTCTTTAACGTGCACCTAAATCTAAGTACTCGGGTGTTTCCGCATTTCGCCCCCACCGAAATGCGGCCGCCATGGCCGGGATTCGATCCCGCGACATCGTGCTCAGCAGCCCAACACCATAGCCACTGAACAACGATGGCGGGTAGCTTATATATACGGCTCTCTGATAACCTTCTTGGGCACCTTGCATAGAGGGTGCTTCACCTAACTTGAGCCAAACTTTACAAATATACGAACGTTACATATCTGGATAGAAACAAGGTACTGTTGCTTGCCGTCGTTCGGAGATACTGATATTATATTTTGCGTTCAGCCTAATTGCACATTAGTTCTAAATAATTATTAAAGGTCTCAATTATTATATTTCGATGAAAAGTGTCAATGAGAAAATTGTATAGCAACACCAAAAACTACCAATACAGCTCTCTGTTGCTCAATAAGCACTACATAAAAGTGTTTTTCCGAGCATGAAAGAAGCCCGCGCATACATGCAAAGTGCCTCGAGTGGCCAGTTGCGCGGCACTCTTGCGTGTATTCGCGGGCTTCTTTCACGCCCGAAGAAACACTTTTATGTAGCACGTATTGAGCAACAGAAAGCTGTATAGGGAGTTTTTTCAGAGTGCTCCACTATTTCCTCATTCACACTTTTTATCGAATTATAATAATTGAGAAGTTGATTAATTATTTAATACTAATGAACCAATTGAACTGAGTTCAAAATAATTTGAGTAACTCCAAGCGACGGCAAACAACATTACCTTGGTTCCATTCAGCTACGTGGCATTTGCATATCTTTTTAAAAGTTTGGCTCAGGTTGCGTGAAATACCCTGTATATTATTGAGCATTTCTTTCCTTTCTTTTAAAGAATAACCAGGAAGCAATTACACAAAACATTCATCCCGGATATAATTCACATGCAGGCAGGAGTCTATGAAAGTGGTTTACTTATATCTTTTCCGTCATACTTCTAAAAAATTAGAACATTGTGTCATGACGGGCGACAAAAAGCACCTGTCGAGTATATTTGCAAAACTACGAAACGACATGAAAATACAGGATAAACTACAGAATGTCAGTCCACCCCAGGATGTTACATGGTAATTTCATTTGTTTAGGTAATCAGAAAGCAGTTCTTTACGACAATGAAACGCGTGGAGATGGCTACTATACATCAACGTCAACGGATATGTTGCTTTCAGCATGTAACCGTAAATTTCAAATAAATAAATAAAGAAAAGAGGGAGGGGGGATTCTTGTAACACACCAGTAGATAAATTTAGATGACTTAAAATCATATGATATGTTGTTATGTCATCGGGTTTTTTTTTTAGTCTGGTTATAATTTTTTATGAAAGCGATGTCAGCGCCGATTCCGAATGAATCCCTTGCCGATGCTAACTTATGTTGATATAATGTTATGTAGCCCTAATCACAGTTACGATTCGCAATGCCTGAAATAGACGCATTGTTGTCTTTCTCCAAAACGTGTTCGTAGTTGCGTTGCATGCGAACGGCGCTTGAAGCTACTTCATGCTCCTTTCAATTTGAGTGCAAATGTTGCCAAGTCGCGACCGGTTCGTTTATGTTGCACCAGTAGCCCAATCCCCACGGCGTTGTAAAGGCGCTGAGAAGAGGTGCTGCGTTCGATTACCCGCCACCATTTCGGCATTCCAATGGCAGCGCTATGCAGAAATTCGCTCGCACTTATATGTATATAGACGTCTGTTAAAGAAGCCCCGTTTACCAACATTAAGTGGTCGTGGCTGGAATTCCCTGCCAACAGGGCCGAATGGAAACGAAGGGAAAATTAAATACGCTTATGTATCGAGCGCTCCGGTGCACTGGGATATAAAATCTCAGTTTTTGTGCAAACTAATCCAGACACGCGCTGTGGCTTTCCTAGAAACCCTTTAAACACGCGGCGTCACACGCAACTTAGGCTGATTGAGGAAGGTTTTTGGACCGTGACAATGCTCTGAATCTCAACTGAGTACCACGAAAGCGCTTAAAGTATTCGTGCCACATGCAGGCTTCTATGGGACCCTGCAAATGACAGTTTTTTTGTTAGTGAGTTCGTGCTGGTTTACGTATGCGAGATTTGTTTTTCTGTTTTTCACTTCTTTTATTTCATCCCTTACCATCACACCTGAAGTAGCATGCCGGGCCTGTGGACAGGTTAACTTATCCAGACATACGCGCATAATTAAAATGTGTTTTTTTTAGAGCGCAGCTCTTTGGCGTCCGTTCCTGGGTTTCGCGTCGTCGTCGTCGTCGGCGTTGTCGTCGGCGTTGTCGTCGGCCTCGTAACCAGCTCGCCGACGAATCTGCTGCTCCGCCGCCGCGCATGCGCGCTGTCGGCTCTCCGGGCGAGGGAGGATGATGGAAGGGAGGAGGAGAGACTGTGGAGGAGGGCTGGCTACACAAATGGCTCTTTGGCGTCCGTTCCTGGGTTTCGCGTCGTCGTCGGCGTCGTCGTCGGCGTTGTCGTCGGCCTCGTAACCAGCTCGCCGACGAATCTGCTCCGCCGCCGCGCATGCGCGCTGTCGGCTCTCCGGGCGAGGGAGGATGATGGAAGGGAGGAGGAGAGACTGTGGAGGAGGGCTGGCTACACAAATGGCTCTTTGGCGTCCGTTCCTGGGTTTCGCGTCGTCGTCGGCGTTATCGTCGGCCTCGTAACCAGCTCCGCCCCCCTTTCATCCCCCCAGCGCTAGCAGCGACCGACTGATACCGCTTTCGTGAGTCCGCTACCGCACTCACGAAAGACGTCGTGCACTTCCTGCAACTCGCATTAACCGTCCATCGATCCACACCGATGTTAGTAGTGGGGGACTTTAATGTTGACATAAAGACAAACAGCAATTTCCTAACACTTATGCGGGAGAACATCCCGTTCCTCTCGCTCGTAACGCGTCCCACGGCTGTGACAACCTCGCGAGGCACTTGTATAGATCTCGTCTTTGAGAATCAAGCATTGGTGTACCATGTCGAACATATATCAGTCTATTTCTCCGACCACAAAGCTTCCTTCATGACTGTCAAGAACTGTTAGTGGAGTCTTTGTTAAAGGAATACGTGTGAAAAATTAAAAAAAAATTCTGTGATAGCGCATACATGTGTTGCTCGATTTCTTTGCCTCAATCTATCGAAAAGGTGAAACAGCTTATTTGCTGCGCTCAAATTTCGCATTAGGAAGTAACGTAATCGTCGGTAATTTTTTTTCATCTTCGTAGTCCTTCTGTGTATTTCAGCTACCACGAGGACTATATTTCAACAAACAAACAAACAAACAAACAAACAAACAAACAAACAAACAAACAAACAAACAAACAAACAAACAAACAAACAAACAAACAAACAAACAAACAAACAAGCAAACAAACAAACACACAAGAAACCATCCACTGTGGTATCCTTATCCCATTCTGCAGCTTTGGGACAGAGATGAACATTAATGTTTATCGCTGTCTCCAGACTAGCGGGACTCTGTCCTCTCTTCTCATCCTTATCCCCTTCTCATCTTTGCCGCAGCACAGTATAGCAAACTTTGTTTCGTCGCAGTTGACCTGCCTGCCTTTTCTTTAATCCCTCTCTTTCAACACGCAAGAAAAAAAAGGACCTCTGAATTATTATTCTTACTGGTCATTTACTTTTTTTTCCTTTTCGTGGAACCAAACTTATGCCAGACACGTGCACTCCAAAGAGTACTCAGGAACCTAGCTGTGGCTTTGCATCGCCGAGGAAAAAATAAATCCTCGCTGCCGGTGTTGAACAGCTAACGTTGGTTCTCTAACGGGTGCTCGCGCATTAAGCAACACTGATCCGCTTGCTCTCTTGCGTGCCAGGCGAAATATCATCATTGATCCGGATCCCCTGGGCGATGCTCTCCTGCACCGACTCAGAGATGACTTGGCTAGCGGTCGTAGGTCGCAGGCCGTCAAAACATGGCCTCCCTCTCTTATGAAGCCACCTTCCATCAGCTTGACCGCTGCGTCGCCTGCTCGTAAGCTTAGAACAGGCTTCTCTCCACGGCTTATTACGTTTTGCTACTTTGTCCTCTGTCCTTTCTATTCTCGTGCCAGTATATACCAGTCCACCTTAACGTATACGATATCGCCACTTGCCGTCTGCAGCGGTGCACATTGAATGATTGCGACAAAATACATGGAAGGTTAGCTCATTAATGGTACGTGCTGACCACGGTGAAACAAATTAACGGTGGTAGAGAACCTTAAAGAGTGGATGCACTTGACGCATAATAAGCCCCAGTCTTCTCGTACGTAGAATGTGCGCTGTTTTTATAGCAAGTTCATGCTATTGCACTAACACTGTTCACGAGATCCCCATGCTTGGTTTGCTTACTTCACTACCTGTGCGTGAGTGTCAAGTGCAAGTTACAGCGGCATAACACGTGTGCAGAATTGCGATAGTTGTAATAAATAAATAGCCATCGTCATTCCCGGGTGGCTACGTGTCATTCTTTTACTTTCATATATAAAAAAATATTTGTAGCTGTTCGAGACACGAAAGCGTGCTCGAGCAATAAAGCAGGCCATGCGTTCACACCAGGTGAACGAGACTCCCCCACAATGTCACCTCTATTCCATACAAGACATTGCAGGTATCGAACGTCATGCGCAGAAAAAAAATTGTGTAGGAACCATCCATGTTGACTGTCAATTTAAACGAATAGCGCGAACGAATGAAGGAGCAAACGAACTCGTGTTTTTCTTGCCGAGTCTGACAACCGAACATCGACCACCAACAATGAAAACCGCCGAAGAAACAAATCAAGCTATACGCTTTAATATAAAACAAATTATGGCAGAACTCATCTCGCGATTACTGTTAAGGGTAATGCGAATAGGAATCGAGCAATGTAGAAACAGGTCATATTCCTGAAGTACCGTCTATTTAACACCTGTAGTGGTAATTCTGAGCATTTCCACTGTAAATACTCTGATATCATCTCATTCTGAAATCGCACTGGCTTGCCAAGGTTAAATCTGAACATGGAGACACGTCAACGACTGTATACCTATGCAGTGACGATGAAATGATGAACAAGGGCTGATATCTATGGAACGACAAGTACGTATAACGACGATGGCATGAGGACAATGAAAGGTTGATCTTTAAATTATGACGATGGTATAGTGACGACAACGTGACGACAATGACATGAGAACAATGAGATGACGACAACTGTATGACGACGATGACGTTTTCACGAATGTGTGACGACAACAGGAGAAGCGTGAATGACGACGGTGACTCAAGAACTCAAGACGAAAACGGTATACATGACAACGGATGCATGATAACGTGTGCGACGACGAATTAACGACGACGATGCCCTGAGAGCGGTGGCACAATCCCGACAGCATGATTACAACATGGTTCGTAATCAAATGACGACACCAAGATTACGGTAGAATGATGAACAAGGAATGATGTCGATGGATCGACGAAGGTGGTGTGACAATGACATTACGACAACAGGAGGACGTTATTGAAGTGATAACGATGTTGAAATGATAGCTTGACGATAATGGCATGATGACAACGGTATTGACACGGCGGAATAACGAGAAGCTGATATCAAAGTAACAACAATGATGATGGAACGATCGCGATGGCACCGCGACGATGGTAAGACAACGAATGCATGACGACGATGCAGTGACGACGATGCAATTACGATGGCGTGAGTACAATAGGATGACGACCAGTGTGTGATGACAACGACGATGACTGCATCACCAAACCTATGTGACGACAATGGCGCGACCCCGACCGCATGATGAGAGTCCGTTAGCCAAGCTTTGAGTGACTATGACGATACGAGCACAATGGCATTACGACGACAGTCTGAAAATGTCAACATAATAGCGACTTTCCGACGATGACCACTTGACAAGTGCGGCATAAGTGGGATTGAATGACCACAATGTAATTACAAACAACGACGAAGAAAAATTGATGTCGATGGAACCACGAAGGCGGTATGACGACGACTATGTAACGACGATGGCGTGTTCACGACGGCCTGAAGCCAGTTGGATGACAAAGCTGGAATCGCGACGATGCAATGATCACGACAGCCACACGAAGTCGAACAGACACCTAGCGGCCCAAGCGATTAGACAATATTGACAATTTGGTAGCAGTAGAAGGCGTGACAACAACAGCATGACGAAAGCTAGTTGCAGTTCACATGATATGCGTTGCCAGCATCTTGGCCAATCCCTTCGTTGTGAATACGCGCCATAATATTCTCACCGGAAATTCTCACCCTAATCAACACGCGACGATCGTCTCAAGAGAGAGAGAGAGAGAAAGGCAAAGGAAAGACAGGGAGGTTAACCAGAGATGATCTCCGGTTGGCTACCCTGTTCTGGGGGAAGGGAAAGGGGATGCAATAGGTGAGAAAGAAAGAAGGATAAAAAAAGGAAAAAAAAAGAACCTAAGCACACACACGCACGTACACACGAACTATTTCTGTGGGCACTGTCACGCAACCCGCAAAGGCATTCCTAGTCTTACGCAGTGTCACCGTACAGTCCTGCGCCACACAGTGTACTGTCACAATTTGTCAGAAAGTCCCGTGTCTTTCAAGTATCGCAGCAGCGCCTTCATAGCGGATCGCGCTGATGTTCGCGTAGGCCAGGTTCCAAGGATCTTGTCTTCTATCATAGGGCGCTTGTCCAGTTTGTCTAAGGTGGCTGAGAGGACAGTTCTTTGTGGGTTAAAACGAGAGCACTGACAAAGAAGATGCTCGATCGTTTCGTTGCACCCGCAGAAGTCACACAGTGGGCTGTTGGCCATTCCGATAAGGAAAGAGTAGGCATTTGAAAATGCTACTCCAAGCCATAGACGGATAAGAAGGGTGCAGTCACGTCGTGGAAGCTCGGACGGAATATGGAGCTGTAAATTAGGGCCAGAGTATGGAGGCGTGCACTTGTGAAATTGGATGAATTCCACTGGGCTAATGTCAGGTCACGCGCAAGTGTGGCAAATTTTTTCGCTGCGTCGGCTCTCGAAAGAGGAATGGCAACGCAGTTGACGCCGTCATGGGCAGATCGGGCAGCCGCGTCTGCTCGATCATTGCCATGTATGCCACAGTGACTAGGCAACCACTGATATAACGATCGTCTCAAAGAGCTGGTTGGCATTGGCAGCTTAGAAGTATATGTACCCTTGTGGCCATTTTGACCTAATGACAAGCACCTCCACTTTCTACAGAGCCTTTCGAAACTATGCCCATTTGGTGAAGGTTTTATGGTGTTACTGAGTCCGGTCATAACCTTAATAGTTTTCAAATGAGGTGCTGTTACATTTACAAGATTACTGTATTAAACACCATGAAAGAAGCAAAAATAAGATTGTAGCCTAATGGTTAAGACATTGGGCTGCCTTGATGGGGCCAGGCCGAGGTTTGGTCCAAGACACGCAATTCAATTTTCTTCTTTTTTCTCTCTTTAAAATGTGAGCTATACGTCAAGACAGCCGTAGCAGCACACCTAATCAGCAAGATCCACGGTCAAAAAGGTTCGGGAAGGTTCGCAATGAAACTCTCACTTTAATATAGCTTCGAGATGCATGCCAATCTGGCCAACTGTTGCATGAAAGACCGCGCTGATCATCAACACTGTTCCTCAAAAGTACTAGGGGTATGTTTGCTGGCAGTTCTTGACGATGATTCATCGCCGGCGCCTTGGTAACGTGGCCGTTTCGGGGATCCTGCGCAGTCTGCGTCGCTGGAACCCGCACTGAGCGTTCACTGCCGGAGTGTACCAACTTCTGAACTTCTGGCTGGCCTCCAACAAGGTGCCGGTAAAACACGTGACGTTACGAACAGCAATTGCGGTTTACTCGCTAAAAAAAGAAAAAAAAAACGGACTGTAGTTTTTCATTTGAATGAGGGATACGGAACCCAACTTTTGTTTTATAATAGTTGAAAATTACGTTGCAAAGGAATAATTCGGGACTCCGACGCAGGGTGCATTGCTGACTGTTCTTTCATGGACATTTGGCACGGAGCACGCAGTTGCATATGGTAGTCGCACGAAAACTGCTGCAGAAATCCCCTGAACAGCTCCCTTTCTTGTTCTTCTAGTAGTAACTTCACCGCTATATTAAAACGACGTGGTTCAATTGAAATTAAATTGTGGGGTTTAACGTCCCGCTAATGCACAGCGGGTAATAATAGGTGGCTCCGGAAGGCAGGAAAAAGAAAGAAAGAGAAAAGAAAGAAGGAAGGCAGAAAGGGGAGATAGAGGAAAAAAAAAACGTGTTTCTGCAGGTGCGTTCACTTCTCACGCTTACTGCAGTTACTATCTGCTCGCAAATAACGCGCAGGAAAATTAACAATTAGAAGTTGCATACTTATTTCAAAAAAATACGAAGAGCTTTCTTTTTTTGTCGTTCGGGTCGCTCACTGAACGCTCAAGTAATTCCAGGCCTCGATAACACGAAGCAAAATCTCATACCGCCATCCCAGGGCCACATAAAGCGCTATGCCTGTGCGATAAGCACGCGTGAACGCGCACGCAAGCGAAGCGTGCAGTGAAAACGGAAAAACGCGCTAAGCAAAATATAGCAAATGAGGTCCACAATCGAGCGGCTGTTCATGATGATGCCGCAGGAGTAAAATAAGAAAGCTAATATAACCGGGCAGTCAGGTGGCGCTGTTCCTGCGATGAAGTTTGCTGCACATGGCTGCCCTCGTTTGTAGTGCTTTGACGGTTGGTGCAGCCCTGGACAACAAAGAGAGAGAGCAAATGATAAATGAAAGGTAGGGAGGTTAACCAGAACTGAGCCCGGTTGGCTACCCTGCACCGGGGAAAGGGAAAAGGGGACGAAAAGTATAAAAAAAGAGGAGAAAGTTCACTGAGGATATCATTCGGCCACTCAGTCCGGATCACAGACGTTGACTCAATCAGGTAGCTTTGAAATATCGCAGCAGCGCTTTTGTGACTTTTTGTAGCGGCAATATGTGAGGCCATGGACCCAAGATCTACAAGGTGAACGGTTAGCAAAAGAAAAAGTACATGAGCTGCACTAGAACCGGTGTGAGCATCTTTGTTGTCTTCAAAATGCACAGGTAACACACTCGCGCAACTATGCCGCTGCGCTCGCTTAGATATTTGTTGATCTGCATCAAAACAACTCTGATATCGCGCACTGTTATAGCACTGACGCCACTGATGCCTTGGCCCTTCTTGAATTGCACTTTCGCCGCACAGTAAAAAAGGCAAACTGAGAGACTTGCCAAGAGTTGTAAACTTGTAAATTAGAAAGAGTGTAGCCAGGTACGCGTGCCAGTTATTCTAAGTTAGTGGACCCATGAAGCACTGGCAAGCGACTTCATTTAAAGTGTTTTATAAAAGTAACATTTTATTATGGGGGTGACTATCCTACCGCGCTGTAGATTGCTCAGATCTGTACACTGGCTTTATTCCAGCTTTCCTCCTTGTGGGAGGCTGATCGCAGGGGAAGCGAGAGTGACTAAAACACGAATGGCAAAAAATACTGGCGTAGCACTAAGATCGCGAAAGTACACTACTCCAGAGACATTTTCAAGGAACTCATCTATCGAAGACCAAACAAGGCGCATGGGTAGACGACAGGTGGAGTCTTCATGTTGTTTATAGTAGCAGTAGTAATAATAATAATAATAATAATAATAATAATAATAATAATAATAATAATAATAATAATAATAATAATAATAATAATAATAATAATAATAATAATAATAATAATGTAAGTGATAATACATGAAAGAGATGAAATGTGCTCCTGTTGAGCACGTCTGGTGGCTCGGTGGCATTAAGAATCACACGGTGCCGATGACGTCGGCGGACGCTTCGCAGACCAGGTACGTGCCCGTCGTGTTGGCGCAGGTCCGCCTCCTGCACTGTCAAAGGACAGAGCGAGGTGCTCGAAGTAGCGTCAGCTGGACATCAACTGTGCGCAGACGGACGTTGGGACAGCCGCACTCTCGCAAACTCTTCGGCGAGATGCCTCATTTTGGCGGACGTCAGACCACCCGGGAGGTGAGAGCGACGAACAGCTATACGTGTGAGAGCTCGGGTCATGGGCGCCAAAGTGTTTCTTTGCAAATTTCCATTTTTTTGGAGGGTAGAAGCTTCCTCGAAGACCGTGGATTTGTCAAAGGACAACAGGTGGCATCGGGTGCAGCATCAGCTGGTGCGATAATTACTTCCTTATCCATATAAGCTCCCAGGCTTCTTGAGCATTGAGTGAGGGGTGTTACGAGACATACACAGTCACTGAGGAAGTGAAGTTCTCACAGGTCTCACGAGTTGCACAAAACTTCGAACTAGCAGCACATGAGTATGTCAAAGAAGCGGACTGACGGGCAGGCACGCAGAGGCGGCTCTTGGAAGCTTCTGAAGCACCTCTTGGACGGCGCGAACACCAAGACCACACGGAGGGACGCTATGAGCAAGCTGCTATACGAGACATGCAAGACGGAAACTCGGGGCGAGCTCGTAGCAAGACTGACGGCCAAGTACACCACCGTGGCGGATGCGGCAGCTATCGAGGACGCGACCTCCCAATACTCGGGTCGACCTAACGCGGAGCTTGATGCCGACTTCACCAAGGAAGAGATCATACAAGCGTTCAGAGGTCTCAACAGCCGATTCGCACCGGGGCCGGATAACATCACCAACAAGGCCCTCCACAATCTGGACGAGAGCGGCGTGGAACCGCTCACTGCGATGGTTAATGAGACGTGGCGTTCAGGCAAAGTTCCCATAGAATGGAAGACGGCCAAAACGGTCTTAATACCGAATCCCGGGAAACCCCTCGGCATGGACAATCTGCGCCCCATATCGCTTACGTCGTACGTAGGTAAGACCATGCAGCGTGCGGAGCTTAATCGTATGAAGCCTTACCTGGAAGAGAATGAGATATATCCTCACAACATCATTGGCTTTCGTCAGAGGCTGGCGACGCAAGACGCTATGAAGCTGGTGAAAAGCCAGATACTAGACAACACAACGAGAGGCGTCAAGGCCATCCTAGGCCTAGACCTAGAAAATGCCTTTGATTACATACGGTACTCTTTCATTCTACAACAAATCTCAACATTCGGACTTGGTCAACGTCTCCATGACTACATCCGTGACTTCCTGAGGGGAAGGCAAACCTCGCTACAAGTCGGGTCCTTGCAGTCGGAGCCAGTCATACTGGGCGACAAGGGTACCCCGCAGGGATCGGTGATATCCCCCACCCTCTTCAACCTGGCCATGATATGACATGTCCAGGCAACTGACTCGAATCGAGAACCTCCAGCATAGCATCTATGCAGATGACGCGACCATGTGGGTGGCAAAGGAGAGCGGACAAATCGAGCACACTTTACAATATGCGATCCGAACCACTGAGGAGTACCTCAAACCAACAGACCTGCGGTGCTCGCCGAGCAAGTCTGAGCTGCTGCTATATAGACCCAAGAGATGAGGTCCCAAACCGAAGGGATGGGACACAGGCGCCGACCCATGCTTCCGCCTGTACACCACTGAAGGCGACACGATTCCGGTGGTCGGTCACATCAAAATGTTGGGCATGACAATATAGGCAAACGGCTCGAACACCATCGTAGTCGCTAAGCTCACCTGGAACGCCGAGAACACCACACGCCTACTGAGACGAGTGACCAACCGGCATCACGGGCTCAAGGAGGACAACCTGCTTAGACTGGCACAGGCGTTCATAATCAGTCGCTTCGTGTGCATCGCGGTCATGCGCAATCGGTCCGAAGTTGAGGGAGACAAGCTTGACACGCTCCTGCGTGAGGTCGCCAAGAGAGCCATGGCTCTACCCATGCACATGAGGATGGAAGCAATGGACGCATTAGGCATGTACAACACGCTGAGCGAGATTGCGGAGGCACAGGAACGGACACAGATCACCAGGCTGTTCGGCACACCTGCGGGCAGGTGGATCCTACGAGAAATCGGCGTCGCGCCTCTGGAGATCGAGCGTAATAGCCACGGGTTAACATACGACCAGAAGAAAAAGATCAGGGCAGCCCTTCCGCCCATGAATACGAACCCAGAGCACAACATCGACAGAAGACTTGCTCGAGCCAAAGCACTCCTCCGACAGGCAGCCGCCTCAGGGAAAGCATGCTGCTTTACGGACGCATCCAAATATCCTGGCAGACGAGCCTATGTAGCAGCGGTAGTCAATAAAGGTGGCACGGTCATTAACGCGTGCACGGTCCGCACTGATAGTCCTGAGGTGGCCGAGCAGGCGGCCATCAGCCTTGCACTCCTAGAAGACGACAAAAGCTTGATATAATGCAACTCCAAAAGGGCGATTCGGTCCTTCGGAACAGGGAGCATATCCCCGACCATTAGCAGAATACTTGGTACTCATCACCTCACCAAACACTACATCAATTGGTTCCCGGCTCACATGGGACCATTGGAGGGGCCGCTCCCTAACCTCATCAAGACGGCATACGAGGCCGCACGAGACCTTACTCACCGTGCGGGCCCGGACTCCCTCTCGGCAGCATGGGAGAGCGAGCGCGACCCCCTCGTCACTTACAACGATCTCACCCAGCATTATAAGTTACTCAAGAAAACCATGCCGCTACCGCAGAAAGCACTCAATAAAGCAGAAGAAGTCACGTACAGGCGGCTTCAGACGGGCACCTACCCATGCCCGGCCTTCCTGCACAAAATCTTTCCGAACGCGCACCCTCACAATGGTTGCCGCTACTGTCAGGATATAGCTAGCCTTGCTCACATGCTCTGGACTTGCCCCCTGGCACCGGGACTCCGGACCACTAAGGAAGAGTGGTCAGAGCTCTACGCAGCTCGGGCCTTGAATCACAGCTCTTGGCTGTTCATTGGGCCCAATACGCGGCGGAGGGGCATGGCCTCTCTGTGTAGACGTGGGAGCGGCCCGCTGCGCACTAATCGCGCGCACCGACGGACCTCAAGAAAGTTATTCATACATCATCCATCAGAAGAAACATGTGTACAATGCTAAAGATGTGTAAACATAACGTACAAAGACTTTCAAGTTTACGCAGAAATAAGAAAAAAAAATGGAATTAAACATAGCAAGGCAAATGTGAATGGGTGGTTGTGAACACGTATAACTAGACGGCTCAAACAAACAAAAAATGATACAGACGGTTACCAACAAAAATATAGCACTCGGTAATGACGAATAACCAAAAGCACGTCTTCTGTCGAATATGCGCTTGAGACTGACGTGATTGTGCAAATGGCTTGAGATACGAATGAGTGTATTTTATTGATAGTGTGAATGGCCGATGTGCGGAGACATATATGCGAATCAAGCACACAAGGGCTACTGTTCAGCGAATTTCGAGGGGCTGTAAGGAAATATGAGGATTAACCTGCATTACGCTGGCCTGCTGGTTATACTTATTTGAAATAAAACGAGATGCTCAATTTCGAACTGATTCGATCATACTGGATAATAAAATTTGATACGGAGATCGTCAAATCCAGCAGGCTTGGACAGAAGCCTCCGCCCAGAGCGAACGTTTCGATAAGGGAGTTGTCTTCGCCAGGATAAAGGTCCTTGATCACTTGAGGAAATGTTTAGTCTCTTGCTGAAGTTTCTCCTTGCGCGCACTTTTGACAATATATCAAGGAGAAGTCGCATGCACACATACCAGACAGCTTAAAGAACCGAATGAAACGCATCGAAATCTCGTACGTACTCTACATTTCTTTTACGCTTACGCCACCTACCCATCTGCTCTACATATTTCTTTCTAAAGGTAGCAAGGCCTCACACGAGCAGTTATTTTCGCTTTAAGTCACAACAAAAAACATGTTAGCTACAAGGAAATGTAGATTAAATGCTTGAATAATGCTCGGCGCAGAGAAATACTGTGTCATTGAAGGGGTTCACTCACTCACTGTCGTTTATCAATGCACACATATGTAGTTGCACGGGTTCTACAATTATATTCTGCCCACCAAAGTGCAGATGCGTATAAACACGAACAGCGTAGGGTTGTATATATATACACGAAAAAAGCTGATCTGAAGAAAGGCTCAAAGCTGATCGTCCTGATAGCAGTACCATCCCCACAGTATTAACGGGGCTGCTCTCGCAAGAGTTCTCAAGGGAGTTGTACCTCAACCATTCCTTCATGGACGGCACCACGCTGAGAGACAATTTTGTTTATTGGCTTCTGTCAAGTCTCATTTATCCATCCGCGCCTGTTTCAATGCTCATCTTTGTCACAAACCCCGCCTTCACGCTGGTGGGTTAAGCTGTGGATGCTGCAGTTTCGCCAGCCTTTTAACTCTTCCATCCTGAGCTATGGTGGGCTGAAAGCTTCGCCTACCCTCTTCATAAATGAATGGCTCAACGAAAATTACACTTTGTCATCACAAGGTGCGAACTTGAGCTGAACAGACCACAACAGTGTACAGTGTCCGCTGGAAGATAAGGGAACACTGTATTATTTTTCATGCGAAATTTAATTTTACTATCACATATTTTATTGAACAAACAGCTATACCTGGATTACGTGTTAGGTATTCAAAAATCAAATTATCTCTGATAGGCAGGCGTTTGCATCTTACGTGAAATACAATCACTCATCTGATACCAATTACGTATATGCTCTAAATTTTGCCGGTACGTTACGTGAAGCTTTATTTCATCAAAATTAAGTCTATTGCCTTGTAGACCATATTCTCTTTATTGAGCAAGACACCACCGCGTTTAGAAATCAATACATCCAAGAATGTATTCCGCGTCTCCCCAGTCTCCATGACAACTCGAGAGTGGCATCGTGCTGTTGCGGTGGGGAATGCATAATTACCAAACAGCTGGTCCCTCCCACTTATATCATCCGCGCCAATGGTCGATACGAGCCCGAAACCATAGACATAGGATGCCTTCAGGCTGAACGTGACAAACTCAGCTTAACAAAACTCACGGTGTATACGGTCAACGTTCATTATAATGTGTTGGTGCAAATAATCGGAACGAGATGCCCTGTTTATTTAAAAAAAGCTTCCAAATATGAATCTATCACGTTAGAGCCCTATAAAAAATTACTTTTTTTGGGAGGGGGGGTTGACTATTTTACGGGGATTTTTGTGCCATGAATTCAAGACTACACATGTAGGCTAGGTATCTAAATTGGACTGTTAACCAAAGGGTGACGGTTTTATTTTGCACATTGCCGTAATAACGCATCTTCCCTCAGCTGTTTCACACGAACCGCATGACGCGTTTCCTGCAAGCTTCTCACTCACTGTACAGCTCAAAGCGGCCGCCTACAACTATAACCAGCGAAACGAATTCGGATAGAGGCGCTTCCCTGCGATAGCAGCGAGAGGATACGGCACCTCTACATCCATATATGTGAATCGCTCATCAAACAGACACATTGGCGCAGCCGACGCGATTGTATTTTAATGCGTAAGCAATTATACAGACATCTCAGGCGCATTTCCGTCGTCGTTGTCGCCTTGATGGTCAGGATAAAGTCCAAGCGTGATAACACCGTGGCCGCACACCGTAGGCTGCACGAGTGAAAGCGTACTCGTACTCGTACGAGTCACCGTACGAGTGAAAGCGTTCGAGGGCGAGCCGAGGATGGTCATTCGATCCTGCGCGCGCAAGGAAGGAAGGCGAGGAGAGAAGCGCGCCGCTTTCCACCGCCCGCAAGGCATCGGGGAGCCGGGGGGGGGGGGAAGGGGAGGATGAGTTGGCGTTCTACTCCGGCGGATGGCGCGGCTGAGCGCGGCCACGCGAGCGATACATATGCGAGGACCCTATCTTAATAATAATAATAATAATATTTGGGGTTTTACGTGCCAAAACCACTTTCTGATTATGAGGCACGCCGTAGTGGAGGACTCCGGAAATTTCGACCACCTGGGGTTCTTTAACGTGCCCCTAAATCTAAGCACACGGGTGTTTTCGCATTCCGCCCCCGTCGAAATGCGGCCGCCGTGGCCGGGATTCGATCCCGCGACCTCGTGCTCAGCAGCCCAACACCATAGCCACTGAGCAACCATGGCGGGTGAGGACCCTATCTTGAAAGCGATCTGCGATGAGTAGAGAGTCTAAGTGCGCCGAGGGCAGATAGCTTCGCGTGCGCTGTATTCTCGGCGCTTAGTTCACGTTGAAGCAAGAGGCAGCCCGAAGATCCATTCGCTTGCTGCTGCGGCCGCACTTCCTCATGCCATCATTTTGGCCGCGAGTGTCCGCGCTCATCGAGTGAGATGTGTTTGTGGTTGCGTATGCGCGCTTGACAACATGTCTGTTAATTTAGTTAGTAAGCGAATGTCTGCGATACTTTAAAGTCGATAAAGCTACTATATTTACTTCGTACAGCTGTCTATTAATTTGCTTTCCAAATCGATGATTCGATATTAGCGCGGAACTGCGGCATTTCTTTTTGGCTTTGGATTACTCGCCATGATGGCTCAATTGCCTTCTGCTCGGAACAAGGTAACAGGTTCAATTCACTGTTGGAGTCAAAACCAATGTAGTGCTTCTTTAATGTGTTCCTTTAGGTTCCTTTGGTAGACGTAATAAAACAGCCGCGTGTTAGGCTCTTATATGCTTCTCTCTTTGTGGAATAAGGGACGGAAAGGATATAGTGGAAAGAGGGCGGCTAAAGGAACGAAACAACAAACAACCGCAAAAAATCAACAAACAACAACTCATCAGTTTTACGGAGCAATAGTCGCGTATCGCGTACGGAAATAAAACTTTTAAAGGATCAGTTTGACAATACAGAGCCCAGCTTGGTTCAACCTTTGTCGACAATCCACTTACTTGCGCCGGCGTTTTATTTTCTCTACCGTTTATAATGCTTTAGTCGACGGTACACTTCTTCCGTTACTCTGTTTCTTGGTTTTCAGTAAACAGCACCTCGCTCAGTACTCAGATTCTGGCCTTCTTTATTTGCTGTGAACTTTAGCCAACGTAATTTTGAACATATTTATTGCTAGCGATCTCATCGTCGCCATTTGATCTGTGGATGTTTTTTTCTGCACCCTTCGTTCAACGGCCAGTTCTACAGCTCTGCCATTTTCGTTGTGTTAATGCAAGACCGAGATTGAGCAGCCGATATATGTCTCTGTGTATATATATTCTTTTTTTATCTACATCTACCGGAAAAAGAGAGAAACTGTCAAGACTGATGCGAAGAGCTGTTCTGATACCAAAATGTCTTTCCTCTTTTGCAGGCTTCCTCTCTTCCATGCCGTTTTCTATCGGGCTCCGCTCCTGACTCGATTTTCTGCTGCCGTCGCTCTTTCTCGTTTTTTGGCCGCGACAGCTCCTAATGGGCTTTCCACTTCCGTGTTTCGCTCTTTGCCATCAAGCGCTTCTATACCATCGTTTATTTTGTGCTGGGTGACACGTTGAGAAGAAATAAATGTGTGACGGCTCTCAGAGTGCTGGCCTATTCAGAGCAACGCGCAGTTCCCTAAAATCCCTCCCTACAGCCTGGAATGAGCGAGGTAACGTGGAAAGTCAAAGTATAAAACAAGCTTATGCGGCTGTAAAGTTAAACACGAAGTGCTTGATAGTTTATATCTAATGTCCGTGAAAATACAGGCAATGTCGTACCACTGCAAGGACGTCTCTTATCGAAGTTTCCTTCCTTCGTTCAGAAAGTGAGAGTACTGGCTCAAAAACATAGCTGCGAGAATTTCCGTTGCTACATATTGAGCTGGTAAGCCAACAGGAACTTGATGTAATGTCGTTCTGGAATGTTGATATGCGTCCCTGTTGAAGTCCAGCAATAGATTTGCACCACGTTGTCTCGGTTCACTTAGAAGAGGATGTGTGTTAAATGGCTTTACCTTCATCTTCAATACACTTCAACTTATATTGACGCATGTTTGCCACCCAGAAGGAAAATATATATCATTAATAGTGTGGTTACTAATACTACTTTAGAATGCGCAAAAAACTAAACGGCATCTCGTCGTATTGACCAATGATGCCTGAAACACGTTTACTTGCGGAGATGTCAAAAGCGGTCACAAAGGCATCGTACCTTTCTTCTAGGCATCGACTAAACGTGCGCGAGAAAGAAGCTTCGGCTACAAGCACTTGCAGCACAATATAATGATACCTCTGATTTCTTCAAAAGAGCACCCATGAACGACCGCACGGTGTCAGCATCAATTTGAAATCCGCACCAAGCATACTTACAATGCCATCAACTAACACTTCTAGAACATTCTTTCAAACTGGCATTGCCCAAAATTAAGGTAATCACATATATTGTTGTAAGGGGTCTCGGGCAATAAGTGATCATGAAGTCGGAGCCGGAGACCCCATCAAAATGAAGCCGAGCAAATATGCACAAGGCACCTCCACCAGATATGTTACGTAGGAAGACGCAGACGAAAAGCTATGTACAAGTAAATTTACAAGAGAATACGCTGCGCTTGGCCAAGAGGCAACAGCCCGCGCTAGCTTCTAATCATCGTCGTCGTCTTCTTACTACTCGGCTCTTCGTCATTGGAAATACTATCCCGTAGCAATATGATTGAAGGCCCATGGCAATAGGCATGTTTCGATAATAAATGTTTGGCTCCTCCCTCCCTTAATATTCACACTCAAATTTCTTAACTGCAAACACCCTCTCCCGTAGAAGCTCGTGTTTTGCTCTTTATTTAAGAAAAGAAGTTTCTATGGCAGCAATATAGTCACTAGTGAAAAGCGCTTTTCTCACTTTTTACTGCTGACGATACACGCAGACTTCACTGAAAGAAGCATGTCGATTTTTTTTGCGATACGCATTTTTGATACGCGCACATGTACATAGAATATTTAGGTTAAAGTTAGTTTACGCTAGGTTAAGATAGCTAAGGTCTGTAAAAAAAGAGACAAGGCTATCACTTCTCCATGCAATTGGTGCATCACAATATGGCATTGGTTTCTTCCATTCAGCATTAGACTCAAGTCACAGCTTGCCATCCTTGTGCTCAGATCTAGTCTCCATAAAGTGGGCGCAATCTCAAATTCAGGAATGAGAGTAGTGGTGGCAGCCTGGTTTAACTTATTTCTGTCGCATGTTTCACTAATATTCCGTAGGCCAGAAGCTGTTACTCTGACGCATCTATTTTAGATCACGCACATTTAATCTCAAACCCAGCCACGAGCTCTCATTGCAGCCCATGCTGTGCCGCAGCTTTGATGACGGAGCAGCTGAGACAAACCATGGCGGCGATTACTGGCTGCGAGTTTGTGATAAGAAGAGGCTGAGCGTTGTCGCGATTCTTTCCACCAGTTGAAGCAGTCCTCGCTAAAAGAATGGCTACCCCCTCAACCACTAGCCTTAAAGGGCAAAAACGGCATTTTTGCTCCCTACACGTTCCATTTTCTTGCGTTAGTTTGCCCTACGGCATCAAAGGGAATGTTTACATCGTGGCTCAGACATTAGCCCATCAGACACTCACGTGTCAAGAAAGTGAAAAAAAAACAAACTTGCGCAGCAGCCCGAAGACATGTTTAGAAGAGAGAGAGAGAGAGCATGAAAAAGAAAAAAAAAAGACTCTGGCATATTTTCTCGCAAATCCCGCAACACACGCTAGAAAATTGTGCTCGCTACTGGGAGTCGAACCAAACACATCCTGGAAGCCCGCTGGTCGCGACACTTGAATGCTGGTTTTCAGAGCCAGTTTCGACCGATTTCTCTATCGATCGGCGCAACGAGCGCTTCTCCTAAAGTACAACACTAGGCTGCCGAAGCCTCAAAACATCACGTTCAGAAGAGAGAAACCTGCAGGAAGGAAAGAGAATAATAATAATGCAGGCACTGTCGTATACGCATGACAAAAACACGTGCGCAGACAAACGCATGAGAGAACACACATGCAGGAGCGTGCAAGAGGAGATGGGCAATTATGTAAGGAAAGACGACGCTCTATAGCTCCACGCTTCGATTCTCGCAGTCAGTTCTCAAAATAGCACACATCGACGTCTGGCCTTGGCGCAGTATGATACACTGCGTTCAACCGAGCCAAGGCTGCGAGGTAGAGGTGTGCGAATAGTGATTTTTTTTAGGCCGAATCAAATCGGAAGTAAATAGGATCGGAAGAAGTGAAGAAGTGAAAGAAGAAGAAGACCGGAAGAATCGGAAGAAGTGAATCGGATCGAACCAAATTGGATATCGCATAGTTTTCGAATAGTTTACGTATGAAGAACAGCCGTTGTCACAACTATTATAAAACAATGTTCAAATCCTAATATTCTTAATCTTAGCAATGGAGCGTACGGCGCGCGGCGACGGTTTTATCGCCCTTGGGTTTTATGCGAAACCTCACGGTGAAGCCGACGCCGATGGCAAGAAACCGCCTGAAGTGTCCATATAATTGCTGTCGCAATAAAAAGGGTAATTTAAACAAGCTGCACGTGGTACAGAAGAAGACGATACACTTTATTGGAAATCTCTCTACTTACGAGCACTCAGTGCCTTTTTTCCAAAAATTTTCTGTCCTATCGATTACGAACACATTTTGCCTAAAGTTCGCAAATCTTGTACACAACGGTAGTAAACAGCATTTCTGGCGTCTTTTCGCCGCCCAGACTATGGCCGTGCCTTAAGGCATGTAGGATACGTTAGGAATACGGTTAGGACATCTTACGGGCGCCTGTCGGCTAATTACCGGATACCCGAGCTTTCCAATGCTTACCCACCATTAGCCAACATCGTATTAAAATCTTATTGTGAATTCAGAAAATCGCACTGACGCGCACAAATTTGAAAGTATTTGTTTTCGTATTTTGGCCGCGTCGGCCCGGTAAAGGTTATCGAAACTTGACCTGTTCAAATACTGGCTCATTAGAGCCGCAATGTAGTCGATTTGCACTGATAAACGAATAACCGGATCCTGTGAGACACCGGAGGTTAAAAATTCACGACGTTGAACCAATCTGATCCTGGAGCTACACGGTGGTGACATCCCTCGTCCTTTGTTGTTGTGCCGTTTCAGGCTTAACAAACATCTTCTAGCGGCGAAAGTGACATTTTTGTTATTGCTGAATAAAATTTGCTAATGCAGATTTCCCAATATCTTTCTTTCGTGTGTCTTTAGGTTTGTCCGCTTTAAGTACCTTAAGGGGCCATTAAGGCAAATAGCAATAGCAGCGTTAGCAATCGCACAGTGCTGCTGATGCCCAATGCCGTCGACACTGTACAAATGCACGCTTTGCGAACATTACGATGGCAGTATGAACATAGCATATGCCATTAATATGTACTTTGCGTAGGGCACGATCGCTCCTTGCAGCATGCTTTCTTACGCAAGCTAGCGTGCGGCTATGTTTCTGTCCTGGCTGAAAGCAGCCCAGCTCATGTAAAGAATATGGGCGTAACCTAAGTCTATACGGAATAGCAGCTCAGGAAGGTCCGCAAAACAACTAAACCAGAGGCTAGGCGAACTCCATCGGTTTCCAGTAGGCCTAATCAGTTTTTAGCGAAGATAGCGGGAGCTTGGGAACAGAGCTTATCGGCCACGTAAACGCATCGTCAACTATCAGGCCCGCTTATATTACGGGGGTACGTGTTAACGCCTATCGGTAGCCTGAAATGGCATAGGCAGAGGCTACGTGCAGCAGCAGCAGTAAAGAGGCGCCCCTGCGGAACATGCATCGCTACCTGGCGCTCGACCGACGATATAGGGACCATAAAAACGTGACCTGGCGAATGCTCGCAGAGACTTCGGCGCGCCTATGCCGTTCGCGTGCCCTGAGCGAAAGAGCAAACAAGCCGTTTGGGCCACTCGTGTCAGAGCGCCATCGAATAAACAGCCTCGGGAGGAGGGAGGGAAAGAGAGCGTGAAAGAAATGGATTCCCGGAGGCCGTAAATGACCTCATCTGCGACACAGGCCTGTCGACACTCTGCGCCAACTTTGAAATTGCACGAGAATATCTTTGGTATCCGGCCCATAATGAAAAGCGACAATGGACTGTTCGGTGTTCAAACTGCGATAGATAATATAATATAATATTTGGAGTTTTACGTGCCAAAACCACTTTTCTGATTATGAGGCACGCCGTAGTGGAGGACTCCGGAAATTTTGACCACCTGGGGTTCTTTAACGTGCACCTAAATCTAAGCACACGGGTGTTTTCGCATTTCGCCCCCATCGAAATGCGGCCGCCGTGGCCGGGATTCGATCCCGCGACCTCGTGCTCAGCAGCCCAACACCATAGCCACTGAGCAACCACGGCGGGTAGACTGCGATAGATAGTTCGAGATAGTTCAAGCTGCGATAGACTGTGTTGGCAGAAACAATGTTGTTCCACGTGACATACTGTGTCAGTAACCGACGGTGTTTTCAGTTAGGTCTCAAGAATGCCGACCCGAGAGCGCCGAGTGCAGACCAAGTCAATGGACAGGATCCGCACCTTAACAGCTACCTTCCTGTGGCAACGTTGCTCTACCGGTGCTTAAAGTGGTGCTTTCAATCATAGGGAAAGGGGGCACGCAGGAATGCCAATTTGAAGCATTCCTTCCCGGTCTCTTGCTCGGAATGCTCTATGTCGCACGAGCGCTAATGAGAGAGAGAGAGAGAGATAAGGGAGGTTAACCAGAGGTGGTTCCGGTTCGCTACCTGGGGCGGGGGGAAGGGTTAAGGGAACAAAAAGAGAAAGAGAGTTGAAGGGGGAGATAGAGAGAAAGCTAGACGAGCACTAACAAAGCGCGTACACTATATAGCTGTAGGGGGTGGCGTTCTCAAAATCTATCGTTAAGCCCCATAAACCTCAGTAACCTTAATAACGCGAGTAAGGCCTTCAACGGACCAGTTGGACAATCGTCCACTATCAGAACTGAATCTTTAGGTCAGTGCTCTGAACGAGCGCTAAGAATAGTCCGGACGACTATCGGGAGGAAGCTGGACGAAACTACAGACTATACATGCCTGTACAACATGAATTTTTCTTTCTGCACTTTTGATTTTTATTAGATAACTTTTATCTTTCTCTTCATCTTTCGCACGGGAGTTCTACCGCGGTTTTCGTCCAACGGCGTGGTCAATGGCAAATGCAAATGCAATGCAACGTCTGCCAGAGCCACCAATTTGCTTTCCGATTTTCATTCGAATAGACGACTTATATGTGTGTTTTTTTTAAGCCAGAAATTCGTAATTTGAAAGCGACAGGAGGTATTGGCTCGAAGTTTTTGCCTTGTCAACAGGTCTCGTCCGTCCACCTGTCCCGTTTTTCCACCCATTCTGTTTCGCTGGCGGAAACCATTGCCATCCCTATAGCTTTGCAATGGCGACTGTGTGAAGAAAAAGATTGTCCACAACCGCTTCCACAGGGATTTGAGATTTGGTAGTCGAGCGCGCTAATTACTGAGCTATCACACAACAGCACTGCTGGGCAGTTAGTGCAAAGTATTGCTCTCCACACCGACTTTGAGAGCAGAGGCATCTGCGCATGTATTTTGGAGGCCAGAACGAACGATACCATAGTGGAATGAGGATGAAATTGTGCGCATAGCATACTGAGGTTCTGAGGTTTACTGAGGTTCTAGATGAGATGACATTGCGTTTGCGCGGAGTCCTTTCCTGCCATGCTGTGAAAACAGTGTCGGCGGAACAAAGGAGGCTCACACGACACTGATGACAAGTGTCGTTCTTGTGTTCTCTTCCGCTTCTCCCGTTTTTATTTACGGTCAGTATGATTCCACGTAGAGCAAGAGCCGAGAACATGGTCATTTGGGGAAAGCAGCTCCGAAAGCATAGACTCCGAAAGCGACAATGTCACGAAGCTTATACAGTGGCTCATAGTAATCAAATTTGCCATGTGTCTATGTAGTAGTACTGCAAATGTACAAAGGAAATGACATGGCTCAGATCTTGTAGGTGACACTGCCTAATTTCGCTCGTACCATCAGTTGTAGGGAAAGTTTAGCCTCAGAGAGAGTACATGAGTCCCGGGCCTTCAAAACGAATCATGGAGCCTTAAAAATATAAATTCTTTGGCACATCAACTCTGCCATCACTGGTGCCCTAAATATTGACGTACATAAAAACTGAAATTAAAATGGTGTAAGTAGATGTCACATTTCATGGTCACCCCAAATGACGCGCTGTTTTCTTGTCAGACTGGTATGTGCTTGGACGTTGCCCTACTAAACAATAGAAAGAAAGGCATATGGCTGTGTTACAATAAACAAAGAATCTGAATCAAATATATTTCAATAGTAAAATATTGAACCGGCGCAAAAAAAAAAAAAACGGCAAGAGAAGTTTGCGTAAATCTTTGGCCACAATATGGTGAATGAAAGGTTTTAGAAGCCTAACTATATTCAGTAAATATATACAGCCGAATAAGGTGAAGTTTGCGAGTGCTGAAATCTCTTCATGTACGAAGTTTCATTTCCACAGCATGCATTATGTGATAGAGAAAGGAAGTTGCGTGCATCACAAAGAAGATAAAATAAGAACCTATCTAAACCTCCTACTACCCCAAATTCTAATTACCTTTCAAATATTAGATCATACATCTTTTTGAATTCCTAAGGTAAATTATAGACTTTTATACCGCCCTATAACCGCTGAGTCCTCGTATAGTTTTCTGCAATAGATGAGCGAAATTATTTGAGGAAGAAGAAGAGAACCAAAACAAACAAATAAGATGCTGGTCTGCAATGTGCGAGAATGTGGCTGTCGCAGTTAATGAGTTGGGAGCCGAAGAAATCACTGAACTCCTTGTGTCTTACGTATCCTTATTGACTCTTTTTAAAAACATGACAGCGATTCCGTGGCCGTCGCCATGCTTGATCAAGTGCTGATGCGTCCATCGCTCGCCTCAGCTGCTTCCGATGCCTCCGTGTCTACAATGGCTTTGTACAACATCGGTGCCACTCTGAAAACCTCTGTTTGGGCCATGGCCCTGCACATGCGCAGTACTATGGCCCCAAGCGCTAGCGGGCCCCAACGCTTCCGTCCCCCTAATCTAAGACTCTCTATTTACTTCTCGCGTTTCACAAGGTTTGAGAATTTCTCCGGGTGGCAGGTGTCAGCTGTGTTCGCAAGCAGGGGTGCTACAGGCGCTAACATTGCGTGCTGCGAGCATAAACAAAGGTCACGCCACTCATCGGACGCAGACGACCTTATCACACTTATCAGTTAACCCTAAAAAGAAGGTGCACCCCTACTAACGAACGGAACTCCCATTTGGGTTTATACTAAGGCACATTGAGCACGTAACTTAAGAGATTTTAGCCTCGTTCTATCAGTGCAGCATATCAGTATTTAGCTTCGAAAAACACGAGAGAGGTTACTGCCAATATAATCTGAGATGCTGTATGTGATACAGTGCAACACGGGTCCAAGTGCAGAGTTGCTTATGAAGGTCGAAAACAGTCAAGTATTACACCTGTAGCAGCGGAGCCACCCTGCGAACAGTGCTCGCACATTTCCTAGAGGCTCGCTACGCACAAGCACTTCCTTCTTTTTTAATCTCCGGCTCACATGAAAGGCTCTTTGTTCTTGAAAAAAAAACAGACCCTTCCCCTACCGGAAAATGGGGGTAAGAGAAGTTTGTCCTGCGTGCACCTGACCTTCGTCACGGTTAAGTAACCCACAGGCAGTGGTGCCGGATTGCTTCGGCCTCCCGCTATCTCAGCTCGGGATGTTCTTCTCGTTGCTGTCGGATCGCCTGGGTTCAGGAGAAAGAAGCTTCGGCTACAAGCACTTGCAGCACAATATAATGATACCTCTGATTTCTTCAAAAGAAATTGGGTTGGCGCGCCGGCGATGCGCCCTTTCATAGGCGAGTTCCTGCTGCCGCTCGTAGAACGCTGCGCGTTCCTCTGGGGAACGCACAACGCGTAGCCGTCCCATTCGTTTTGCGAGACAACTGAACGAAAATGAAACCGGCTCAGCGTGCGCGACACCCTTTCTTACTCTTCCCCTTCCCTGTTGAAGCCAAACGGCTCTGATTGATTGCGAGCGTGGCTTGAGCGCGCGCCTATGCAGCTGGAATCCTTGCTAATGACTGAAGCTGCCATGCCGGCGCAGCTGTCAACTCATCAAACCATGCTTTCTCGTAGCTGCTCTGCTCTGGGAGCAACTGGGTTTTTGCGTAACCACGACAACTCCGTTTGTGAGCCAATGCAAGCTTCACTTGAAGAATGATGCATGCGACTCGCTGAGCAGGCCGGATGTTTGCATCCAAAGCGCAACCATTTCTGAAATTTCGTCGTTGAAATCCCTCGAGACCACTATAAATAAGATGACTGTCAGTAAGGACCCTTTCGACTTCCTCGAAACACCTCGATTTGACGCCACAAAATAGAAACGTGACCACAGCACCAAGCGAGAGAGTCGCCGTACACGTGGATGTCGTAGCCATTTTTGTTTACTTGAACAATGTTGCCAGCCCAAGTAGCGGACTCTGGAGTTGCAGTACCGGCTCCACATGACAGACCAGCTACAGCAGCCGACAACTTTCAATGGCAATAAAAGGAAAGTTATGGGGGCGGAGCTTCTGCGCATGTGTTACCGCGTCGAGTAGACCGCCAGCGTTTGAGAGTGCTTTAGTTGCTCGGAACAGACGCTGAATTGACGGAGCTTCCACGTGCGACTGTTTCGCATTTGCCGAGACGCCGAAGGAGAAAACCACAAAATAAGTAAAAGTTTACACTCAGTGGCGTGTTTTGTCCTGTTTATTTGCTAATAACAAATTATTTATGTTTTCTCTTCCCAAGGTTAAGCTAACGTGGATGAAAACACGGGAATCTTTTCAGAAGCGCCCTGTCTTGTTCGTGCTTTGCCTCCGTAGCTTCCCTTTCATTACCACAGAAAGTTGTCCACGAGAGCTTGTATGGCTGCGGCTGTGGATCGTGGCTGACGCCGATCCACAGCCGAATACTTCGAATGGTTCATAGGTTAGAATGGAATGCATCGAATACTTTTCGAATGGTTTTCGAATAATGAAATAATTAACAGCCTTTTCACCGTTAACTTGAAACAAAGGTGGCATCCCAATACTTGCTGCATTAGCAGGTCTTTGTCATTATGTACCAGAAATTACAAAGTACTCTTTATTAAAACCTCCATTGAAGCAGGATTCTTCGGATCGTGCATGGTCGTTAATTATCCAAATGAAGTTTTAAAACGCCGCCTTGTGAGCCCTTTAGGATATGTGTATACCTTCAATACTAAAACAAAAATGCACCTTGACAGCAGTGATGACAGAGCGAGAATAAAATATGTTTTTCTCTAGTTGAAATAGTCACTTCAGACAGTGCCATTAACATTGGATAACGTCGCAACCAAGCTCATTCAAGTTTATTGCGCGAGAACACACAGTTGTAGCATAGATGATCAGCGCCAAACATTACGCGAAATTGAGCGCGAATGATTGCGGTTTAGCTGGGAACGTCTGGCCCACTGTGCGACATAGTGGGCTCTACCTGACTTAGTTCTTTATTTTCACTGTGACACAAGTGACATTTGCTTCAGTTTCCCTTCAATATCGCGTTAAGATATTTGAAACCATTCGAAAAATATCCCTGCTTGCGGGTAATGACTGTAGGAAAGATATATAGACACACACTTCCATGACCTCGCCAGCGCACTAGAATCGTGTCTTGCTTGATGGGAATTATCTCGTTCGCATGATCTTTAAGCTGATGGTCGGCTTATTCCTTCATCATCTTTTCATGTACGTAAATTAGACCCCTCTGTAGGATGCTGCAAAATGATGGGGAGTAGCCGACACCTCTTGTGCCTCCCAGCACAGCAGGCTAATTGCCTAGTTGTGAGCAAGCCGCGTTGAGCTCTTGTTACAGGCGAGTTCTTCATAATGACTGTCAAAGGTGGTGGAGAGTTAGAACAACTGGTTCACTCTTATTTCTGACCATGCAGAGTACATTCATAGAAAACTCAAAGTATTGTTGCGTACAAAGACTAATTTGTATTGCAATTATTTATTCACTAATTGGTTTGCTTAACTAGCCACAACTTAACAGTAGCTCTAGCGTATAAAAACGCTACTATTGGCTAGCGTGAAGTTTCCCACGCTGACGTCAGAACTTTGAGGTATCAATCTCAGCGTAGCGAACATAATGTGTTGGGGTTAGTATAGGTAAGAGAGCGCCATGTTTGTTGTGCTTGTTCTTTTACCTCTGTCCTGCTCGCAGTATACTTTTTACAAGTTTGCCGTGAAAGACCGACATGTCCATGTTCACGCCCTCTTAATGAGCTTGTATACCTTTATTGCCTCCTCTCTGCTTATACTGGCTACAGTATAGACAAGCTCATACATTCGGTACACCGCGACGCAACGGTGAAATTCGGTAGTTCTAATTTAAGTTCTCATCCTTACTACGGCAGCTGAACTTCCAATAGGCGGCAATACACTACTGAAAATGACGTGGCGCCGTAGATCGCCCCATGGATACAGAAACCGGATTACAGCATTCTCCAGATGGTGCCTACATGAGCCGCGCTATCTCCGTATAGCACGCCCGCCCAGCAACGTGGAAGTTTATGGACTCACCTAATAACACGGATAAGGCGTGACTCCGGCCGCTACCGCATTGCACCAAGAAAGGCGTCCGCGTGTACGGGCGTGTGAGGGATGGTGTTGACAATAATCCGCAGAGTCCCTCTGACTTTCTCGGGATCCCACTCTGGCGAAATCTGGCGAGAGATGATCCCTTTTGTTCTGGCTTAGACGTCGGAAGGCTCCTTATCCTTATTACAAAAGACATTATCAGATATTGTCTGCTAGCATTCTTTATTTTCCTCTAAACTCTGCCAGCTATCTCGCTTTAGGAACCAATCTTGCCGCAAGATTTGACGCCACCATGTTCAGGCGCAATTTACGGTGATTTTGTTGCGTTCCTCTGTTACCCTCTGAAATTCTGCGTCTAATCTTGCCGCAAGATTAGACGAAGAATTTCAGAGGGTAATAGAGGAACGCAACAAAATCACCGTAAATTGCACCTGAACATGGTGAGAACAATGTTTGGTGAGAGGCTAAGAGATACAAGCAGATTAGCAAGAAAATTGGTGTATAGCTGATAGTCTAGTTAACGTAAAGGAAACGAATTGTAGTTGGGTTGGGGATGTAATACCGCAAAGGAGATAGCTGGCTGTGTGATAGAGTAAGAATATGAGCTTTAAGAGAAGGGATACTAAGTCGAGGACGACGGAAGACTAGATGGTGTAATTAGATTAGAGACTTTGCCGGCACACGATGCAGCCGGCTAAATCAAGACACTGGTAATTGGATAGTGTTGAGCGAGGGCCTCGTCCCTGCAGTCGAGATGAACAATGATAATCATCATAACTACGGATGGCTTGGAATGTCGCGTCTTCTTGCCAAAGCCACAGGTAGGGAAGTTGCCTTATCAGCGTTTTGTCAAGTTGCGTTCAGGTAGCAGTCAAATTTTGTCTTTCGCGAGCGTGGAGCAAGCACAGCATATGCATCCAACCGAAATTGTCGCATTGTTCCTCTAGCAATGAGAATAAGAAGAGATAAATTTTATTAACATCCTTCCAGTTACAAAAGTCATCGAAACCAACATCTAGTTATACTGGAGTAAGTTCGCAGCATTGCTTTCCTGCTCGTAATAGGAAGTCGCGCTTTCTGCCGGACGTAACGTAGCAAGCTGTAATTGCACCTTGCTTCTTTCTCAAGCACACACGGTAAGCAACTTTTACTGACTCCGGGCTTTCCTTTTAGTGGCAAGGCACGCAAGGACGGCTGCTTTCTTCTACGCAACTCGTTTGGAATGCAAGCGAACGAGCAATTTTCACGCATTTCAGAGTAACTCTAAGAGGTGCGAGCGCATGCACTGTCGTTATGCATCTGTGCGTGTTCTTCGTGCCCTCGGAAGTGCGACGCCGGAGTAAGCTGCAACTTTGGTTAGCAGTGCGGCCACATGGGAAGTGAGAGAAGTGATGAGGAACAGAGCTCTTTTCTGCCGTTTCTCTTACTTCCCACGTAGATCGTCGCATTGCTAACGAAAGGTGCGACATTGCCGACATGCCCTTTCAGCCACCCTTGCAAACAGTAACTCTCTCTGCACTTTACTCCCCCCCTCCCCCTCCTCTACTGTAATGTCCGAACTTGCTCCTGACCCTAACTTCTGCAAATTTATGACCACGTTGAGTTAAACGACATTGAATGTCGTTGAACTAGTATGCTCTAAACGAAAAGAAAGCTGAAAGTGTCGCATAGGAGTTGCTCTTAACTCTTCCACACATCTGTAAATAAAGTGAATAGTACTGAAGAAAGTTGAGCCAGACAGACTATAAGTCATTGAATCCTTAGAAAGTGACTTTATGATGAGAATGAAGGATAATTTAGGGGGTCAACACCTGTGAGTACATCGTGATGAGGTAGCTTCTTAATCACCCTTGAAACTCGACAGAGACGTTTTCCTTTTCCGTAAGAGAAAAATCGAGATTATAACACTGACACGTTCAGCTGCCTTTGAGTAACATTCTATATTTTTTTAAGTACGATAACAATGAAAAGATAGACATGACATGGGCTTTCTTTTGCTTGTATTTGTTCCTTGTTACTGTTTTTTATGAGTTACATGCAGACACTGCCCCCCTCACCCCCCCCCCCACAATTCCTTAATGAAGACAAAATCAATCCTGTCATTTTTTTGAAGTCGGGCTAAAAAATTTTACATCGTACACTCCTTGTAAACAGTTAATTAATTATGTTTGGGCGGCTTAGTTTTACGTGTAATTGTGCTTTACGCTCTACTACAGAGATGTGTACGTCAGTGCAGCATATGGCCACCAACACTGTTTTTAAACAACACTACTGCTTCATTTCAAACCCCAAGCATTTTTTTTCGCATGCAACATCCAGCAAGCCTGTTATCTAAAATGGCGTCTTTGCTTTGCGCTTGAAGAACAAATATTGGCAACTCCATATTCCACAATGCTCAAAATGAACAACTAGAGATCATTACTCAATCTCGCTAGACATATTCTGGACGTTGTTTTCGAAATACGTCCCAAGGACATAGTTTGTGATAAGTGTTTAGTACTTCATTACTACTCTAATTCAACTGCGCATTTGGGACTTGCACTCTAAACTGGCTATTTTTAGAGTTATTTAGTGAGGCATTGTTTGTTAGGTAATATCGCACTGCAGTTTGTCTAGCTAGTAGCATCAGCTTCTTCAAGTCATATAAATGATCTCACATAATATGTAGCGATACGTACCACAGGAAATATTTAAGACATCTTTAAGCCGACTGGATTCTTGAACAACTTTTCAAACTAAAGTTTTTGATCTCATGCCGCATCCGTCACTGGCACTGAAAGCTATTAGTGTGCTGCTGAAAATATTGAAGAACTGCGGCCTCAGTGACCGATTGCAGACCTTCTGTGCATCTTACCGCGTGTGCGCAGTTCCGACTTTCCGCCTCTTTTCATTTGTCCGTTCCCCCTTTCATTTACCCCCTGTATGAGGTAGCAAACCGGATGCTCATCTGGCTGACCACCATACCTTTCCTCTCCTTGATTTCTCTCTCTCTTTCTCTCTTTGCTTTTGTCAGAGTAGGCAACTCAATATATAGGGCCGTTTCTCAATGTCCTCCCTCCATAAAGTGCGAAACAGCAAAGGACAGACTAAACTAACTGCAAACCAAACCACGAATATCCCTATCTATTCTCCCCATGGTCTCTGAAGCAGAAAGCCGAAGTTCTGTAACTAAGACAGAAAAAAAAGAAAAAAAAAGAAAAGAGAAAGGAAGCATGAGACGCGTTGTTCTGTTCTACTCGCTCAGTACTCGTGCACTCTCCTTGAGTATGTTTTCCATGTACTTCTATGGAATGGAACTTGGCGCAAAACAAGATAAGCTCAAGTGCGAAAGGCACCTATCATACAAATGTTTTTCGGTCGGTACATGCTTCGATCCTTATGTTGCCTTTTATATAGAAAAAAAATGATACCGTTCTACGTTTCATAGCAGGAACTACAAATCGGAAAATTGGCTGAACAAGGAAAAAGTGTTACGACAGAACAGGGTAGCAAAACAATGCTCGCCTCAATCTCTGTTTACATTAAAAAAGAAAATGTTGAAATATAGGTGGAAGCGACCTGTGAGTCAAGTATTCGAGTGTTCGCGATAAGACACGTCCACTCATTAGTGTTATTATTAATAATAACGATACTACAACTACTCCTACTGCTGCTACTTCTAATAATAATAATAATAATAATAATAATAATAATAATAATAATAATAATAATAATAATAATAATAATAATAATAATAATAATAATAATAATAATAATAATAATAATAATAATAATCCCCTTTTTATGCCCACTGCAGGACGAAGGCATCTCCTTGCCATCTCCCATAACCCACGTCTCATGCTAGCTGATTTCAACTTCCGTCAGTAAATTTCCTCATTTTATAACTCCATCTACTTTTCTACCGTCCTCGAATGCGCTTGCGTTCCCATGGTGTCCATTCTGTAACCCTAATGGGCCACCAGTTATCTACCTTACGCATTATATGATTTACCCCGCTCCATTTTTTTTTTTGCTCTTAATGTCAAGTAGAATATGGGCTATCCCCGTTCGCGTTCTGCTCCACACCGCTTCTCTTCCTGTCTCGTAACATTACGCGTAACATTTTTCGTTCCATTGCTGTTTACGCGGTCCTTAAATTTTTCTCCAGCTTCTTTGTTAACCTCCAAGTTCGTGACCCATATGTTAACACCGGTGGAATGCAATGATTGTATACTTTTGCAAAAACTTAAGTAATGACAAAACTGTTGAGCAGTATTTCCCAACAAGCACCGTAATAGGCCGCTAAACCATGGTTGATATGGAGGACGCTTCCGTCCTGTCTTTCCTTCATTTTTTTTCGACCTTCCTTTCCCAACTGCCATCCCTTTATCTTTTCGATTCTTTTTCTGCCCCGCTTACGTTCCCGTAATTTATTTCCTCCCTCCATTCCTTCTTATTTTCTTCTTACTTTCTTTCCGAGTCTTCTCGCCCGTTATTTGAAGCCTTTGTCGCTCCATTTTGTTTTCTCTTCCTTATTTCCTTTCTGATCCACGAGGAAAGCTTGTGGGGCCGACGTGCATCGAACGCAGGCGTGACTTTCGCGAATGTCTCGTCTCACGTTCCCCAATTCCTGGAACCAGCAACGGATCCTTCAAGGGGGGGGGGGGGGCGTGAAGCGAGCGGGACGCGATCGCGCTGTTCACGCGAACTGGCGCCGGCGCACGTCGCGCCATCAATAACGCGCCGCGTCTCCGCACTCAGGTTCGAACCTCGCGGACGGCCCGTCTTCAGGAGCATCTGGGAAACCCAGGACGTACGGTGGTGAAGAAGAGACTACGAGTCTTCGGTGCTTGGTTGCATGGTAAAACATTATGAGTGAACTTACGTGACAAATAAAACAAAAGTAAGGCTGCATAGATGTAGCGACAGGTTCAGATTGAGCGGCTAATTTTCGGGACTCAAAATTATAGCTGACCGCACGCTGGCTGGTGCTCTTCCGTCATTTGGGCATCATTTTATTGACCGCGTACGCGTCTTATCTGGTCGTAGCCAAAATTGCGCAAATAAATTGTCAGTAAACATTCTAAAAACGGCTAATCGCGCAAATAACGAGAACAAAAGTTTCTAGGATTGTAGAAAACGGTTGACATATTTTTCTTGGCTTCTGTTCAGAGTTTCAGCCGTTTTTAATGCTGGTGTTAAGATGAAGGTGCTATTTGATACTACAATTTTGTCATTGCAGTCAACCAAAGCTTTACGCAATGTTCTCTGGATTTATTTGTACTGTTAAAACCGGTAGCTCCTGTAAGTAATGGTAAAATAATTTGCGAAGAACTGTGAACTGGGCTAACTTCATCGCTTACCCATAAATGCCAAGGTAGAACGATCTTTAGAAGCGAAAATTTTACTCATGGATTTAATAACAATCAATAACTTGAACAATCCAACCACGAATAAATAAATAAATAAATAAATAAATAAATAAATAAATAAATAAATAAATAATATAACGTGCCGAGGAACAACCCTAAGGTATGAGTGTTCGCATACGCGTACATTAAAAACCAAAACAAAACCTAATTACAGGGGAATGCGAGTAAACACAGAGAGACAAATATAAACGAAAAGTCACAACAAAGGCTAATACGGGAGAAAACAAAACAAATTTAAAGAAGGAAAGAAAATGGCAGTTTATATACAGCAAACGCTAAACTTCAAAAGAAAGAGGTGGAGAAAATTAGTAGAATAATGTGTGAAACTCTCATGGTAACAACGGAAGCTCGTAAAAAAATAACGATAACGTTGAGTTATGAAAAACACTGACATAAAGAATGCAAGCGTTATGCTCTATTAGGCGGCTATGACAGGTAGGAAGACGGAAAAGTGTACGTCCCGTGGTGTTCTTGAGTGGAATTCAAAACTTGATACAGCTGAGGGGTTCGGGGTCAATGTGGATACCGTGAAGCAGTTTTAAAACCACAACAAAATAGAAGGGCCATGCGCTAGAACAAGGTCCAGTCTCGGCGTTAGCATAAAGACGATAATGTGTGCTTAAAGCTTTTTCTGGATTCATTTTATGTCACCATTGAATTTCGAAATGCTATTCCGGACGACTGACCCGTGTTCGAGTTGAGAAGAAAGGTTGTTGTGTACAACTTGGAGAAAGGTGGCGGAGAATTAAATTATTTTGATAGTCGGCAAACAGAGCCGAGAGAACGCATACTTCGCATCGCAATGCGTTTAGCGTGAGGGGAAATGTATAAGATATCAGAGTACATCGACATTATTTATCCCACCGACTTTACACGATGTAAGGACTCTACAAAAAAGAAAAATAGTTGCTGTCTTGCGAGTGAAAATCTTACTTTTGTCTTAGCAGCCTTCGAAGTAGGCTTATTTTTGTGCCGCTAGAAAAAGAAAACATGTCAGCACAGAGGAGGTGATACTTACTAACAGTATCTTAACGTTAACAGTATTCTCACTAACAGTAACAGGAAAGGTCTCGGTCAAACACTACAAATAAAACTCGATTACTTCATTTTTAGAAGTTAGGCTGGCCATTGACGCGTACTGAATAACCACTCATTGCTTTTCGCGTTAAAACGACTAACGCATACTGTTCTATTCAGATGGTTAGGCTTTTTGTGTGCGAAGATAATCACATGGCTGTGTTGCTGCCTTCTGTGGTATTGTACGGACATTCAGGCGAGTAACTGCTGACGCCCAGGCACAGATGTCATCGACGTACACCGAGACACCGACTGTTTTCGGTAGGGATTAGGCAAGCCCAAGAAGCCCGAGGTTGAAAAGAACATTTCTAAAACGCCAGCAACGGGAATGGCACAGCACGTGTAGGGATCGGTCGTCGGATGCCCTTCAGTATACACAAACAAGGACCGTCGTGTCAGGTACCCCAGATCAATCGAAATCCTCGACCTCTTAGTTCAGTTGTTAAAAGTCGATCTAGGATGGCTTGATGGGAAACATTGTCGTAGGCAACCTTCACGTCAAGAAAGAGCCTTATTGATAGTCCCTTCCCAGACGCTTGCTGCCCTACCGATCAGACTAGATCGATGACGTTGTAAATCGATGAACGCCTGGTCGAGATCACGTCAAGGAGCCACGTTAAATTTAGTATTCTGCAAGGCTTCTTTTGAGGCGCATGAGGGTCATTCGTTTTGTGAGCTTTCCGACCAGGTTGGCGAGTACTATTGACTTGTGTGGTGCCAGTTGCAGTGGGGACTTTACTGCTTTTAGAAGTGGTACCAGACGGCTGCGTTTCCATTCCTGAGGAATGACGCGGTCTTTCCATGACCTAATAACAACGCTTACCAGTTTTCGTCGTGTTTCTTTACTTAGACGGAGCAAGTCAGCGTAGGCACTTCCGTCGGGCTCTGATAAACACGAACGCCTACAGAGCGCCACAGCAGTTTCTAGACTTTTTATAAAGAATGGAGTGTCTAGACTTGTAACTTATGGTCCCGGGATGTCGCACAGAACCATTTCGTTAAGTAAATATGTCCCGCTTGCGATGTTCGCGCAAGAATGCTCTAAACTTCATTCTAACAGAGGTTTCGATAAAAGGCAAGGTTGTTTAAAGGGCGTCATTGCTGAGGAAATGCGCAAAGACCTCTAGGGTTCGCCATATCCGAGCCAGTGGCTTGCGAGAGTTCAGTGACTCACAAAAGCATTTTCATTTTTTCTCATAGCTCTAGCTTATTTACTCGGTGATGTAGCTTTGTTTGCATGTGCCTACCTACACCGACGTCGAAAATTGACTTCGTGTGCCTCTGTATCCTACCAGAGTGCCGACGTAACGCACGAAAACTTCTCAATTCAATAAAACACTCTGTACGCTTGCATAACTGTGTGAACCAACGCGTACACTCGTGCACTGCGCTTTTAAATTACATCTTCTAACTTGCGTGCGACAAGTTTCTTGCGTGCGTCTTCAACAAGACCTTCGCAGATTGAGCAGTTTATTTGTCAAGATACCACCAGTAAGAAGGCCTGTATTCAATCAATTCTCACATAAGTCACAATATGATCACTTCCATGGGTTTCAGTATCAGTGAACCACTGCACGTTCGAAATCAGGCCCCGTGACAACCTTGCGAAAGCTAGACAGCTGCTCTACTTTGTTCCTGTCAGAAATGTCGAGCTTCCATCATTTGCAAGTCAAAGGCTAAGTTTGATGCTAAGTATATGAGCGACCTGCCACTTGAATTGATCTTTGAGATTCCCCATATCACGAGTTGGGGGCGTTGAACTACCCTCTTATTATCCAAAGATCTCGCGTCGCAGCCATAATATTTATTAGTACGTTGCGAACAAATTTACGCGTTGAGGACAGGTAGACGCCAATAAATGCAAAAGACGGCCTCTTTTTCACGGTTAGACCTGCGCATTGTTTATTGTCTTGTGGTCATACGGGGCTGGATGAAGTAAGTAACGTCCTTCCGAGTGTTATGGGGAATCATGCTAGTCCGTGCACACTTGGTTGAAACGAAGGGTTCATACCCTGAAAGTCGTATGGCAATTGACCAGTTCAGTTCACAGTATAGAAAAATCAGTGTTCAAACACGAACTGCCTCAAAACCTAAATACGCGTCTTCAGGACTCTCGCATTCCACGGGAATAAGCAGTCACTCCTAACGTCATCCCGAAACAATCGCATTTCTTGTCGGTGAGCCATGGTTCTGATGTATAAGTTCTCAAGCGCTGGACTTCTGAAGGATTTGGACAAATGGATTAATGGAATCCAGCACTTGGACAGCGCTTCGAGTTTTTGGTGCGTGCAGCTTGCCCAGAATCACGCGAATAGCAATCATCATTGATCTGGCAATAGAGCACACGGTATCAACGCATTGCCACTTCACTCCTCGGATAAACACTGGCTATGAGACGGCTTAATGAATCATCCTTCTTGACGACGAGCCACGCCTTCACTCGACCCTAAAGTTGCGTTGCATCGTCTACTCTGTATTATACCGGCCACGCCACTGCCACCTCTCACAAAACGGCACCACCTTCGCCGAGAATATTCTCGCGCAAAAGCTGGTTGTATACACCGACAGTGCCGCCTCATCGCGGCGGGGGTATTAGGGGAGAGGGGAGTGGGGCAGCGGCAGACAGCTCGTGCCCAAAATGTGGTCTCTCGCTCTCGTGTGCCTCATCGATCGGCCAAGTTTGCTTGGCTCGCGCGTGAACGTTTCATCTTTCTCTGTACCATAGAGGGGCCTCCTGTCAAAGACGGCTTCCCACACGCTCGTCCTTTGGACCACACACCAGGTGGTCTTCTTTCTTTGCCCTTCTACCAAAGCACTCAAGCTGGCTGAATGTGTGATGGTCGCCCAATCGTTCTGGCCTGAAACTGATGCGTAGCGCAGGTGTTTGAGCGAGGCCCCTTGGCTAGACCGGGTACTCCGACTCCATCTGGCGTGGGCCCGAAGCCCATAACAGTGCACGAACACTCCCGATCACCTCCTCTCTCTCCTTTTCTTTTCGTTCTTCCGTTCTCTAGCCAGCTGCCTCCTAAAAGCTCAAATCGGCTTTCCTTTTATGCCTCCTTTATTCATTTTCTGCACAGATATTTCGGTTCTCTAGCCCTTTTAGCAAAGGTATTTCATTGCACAAATATTGACGTGCACTTTATTTAACACCGACTCACTTTTCCTGTTTGAGTAGGCAGTCTACCTTAGTTGTCACTTTCGACCAGGTAAGGCGTAGTCAATCTTTTAATACAATTTGCTATCCAGTTGCGTTCCTTAAGCTGTTCAATTTGTTTGTGAGTTACGTTTGATGTCATGTACATGTTGCAGACTTGCCTTCCAGTGTATGTAGACTCGAAGGTAACAACCTTGTTTTTAACTTGAAGAAATTTAAGTTACAAAGTACCTTGGCAGCGTGGAAGCAATACACAATAAAATGACGTCTTTTTTCGTCGTCGTCTCACTACAAATTTGTGGTTGGCCTCGGCACTAAAATATTTTAGTGCATTCCCCAAGGACGAGCTGTGTTTCTTTCTGCAGACGTGCACTCATTTGCTCACAATATTTTTTTATTCCAATTTAATTACAGAAATAGAACAAGTCAATCGTTTGTTACTGTTTATAACAGTAAAAGAAAGCTATATTGAGTAACAATATGATTTTTTTACAAAGACGCTTACCGCTGCGGCAATACTTTCGTGCCTAGCAGTAACAGAAATAATGATTTGATAAAACTTGCGGATCACACTCCGGTACGCGGCTTTCTAGAATTACCATCTCTTTAAGAGGATGAGAAAAACCAGAACAAGGTAAAAGCGGGAGCCAACGTTTTGACAACTGGACATGTCTTTTTCAAGGCGACATATGCTTTCCTTGGTACAGTATATATAGGTAGGGTTCTTTTAAATGGGAGAGGGGTTCTGGAGGGCAGAGAGGGTACTCCTCTTCCCTTTAGAAGAACCCCACCTACCTTGTTCTCGTTTTGCTCATCATATTGAATTACCTTCTATCTCCCGCCTTCCTCGTGTTTACCACACCTTTTAAGAAGTTATTTACGAAAAGAGTTACCTCATTTGAAGCAGCAGCTTCAATATGCTGAATTATTTTTTTTTGAGTACCTGTGTACTTAAGTCCCTCACAGTAACCACACGTAGTGCAACAATAGCATGTATGTAAGGTAAATAGGTCAATATCAGCAACAACTTTGCTATGTGAAATGCCTGCGAATGAAAGAGGACAGCAATAAAGCAAATCGATAAGTAAAAGTCAGTGACCTTCGCGTATTTACTTTCTATGACATTCACGTTTCAGTATTCATAAGATCTATGAATCCTTTCTTAATACCCACACAGTTCCGGACTTTATTTCAGAAAGTGTCAGTCGCCTTGTGAAAGTGGACGTGGGGAAAAATAAGAAAACGCTAATGCTGATGAAACGAAATCAACAATAACGAATAAAATACTGTACATGTTCCTACATTGGCTGCAAAACGATTTTCCGTGATGCGATGTTTAGAAACTACATCAGGCTCGAAAGGGCGCCACTTGTCGGAGAATTCGGTTATGTTACGACCACACACGGTAATCATATTTACGGAGGACTGACACCCAGCGTGTCAAAACGAGTACATAGGAAAGAGAACTGTCTTCCGAGCAGTGCATTCGTTGAAACTCGCTGATGTCGTTTCACGCAGTCTCTACGCCTCGGTGAAATAATAACAGTGAGTCTCTCACATTTTCTTTCGACGTCGAAGCAGTTTCTTCCAAAAGACGGCTGTGCTCGTTTGACGGAAGCCTGCGCTGCACAAAGCAAGCCGCTACACTACCGCCCCCACGATCCATCCTTAGCTCCGAACAATTACGCTTCTCATTCTCAAAAGAAGTTGCTCATTCGCTTATATAATCAGACCAGGGCTTTAACCGGACTAAGAGCGAAGCGGAATCTGCACAGGTAACCTCCTCAAGACGGGTTGCGAATGCAATGATCTCAAACAAAATTGCGCACATAAAGGTAAAGCGTATGAACCGAAAGACCAAGGGTACAAAGGGAAACTGTGGCCCAAGCATGAAGTAACATTTGCTCGGATGATTCCCTTGCTTTTTCAGACAGCAGGCTCTCCCCGAATTACAACGCCTACTACGTCCTTCCAATCCGGCTGGCTGATGAGGACAAGGAGAAAAAGAAGGAAAACCGGAGAGAGGCGTATAATAAGAGCCTAAAGACACCGCTGGCGACGGCCGTATAACGTCGTCACAGGCGTGGCCATTGTGCTGTTTGCGCTGCTCCAACTAACAGCTTTGTTCCATCTGCCTGCTACAGGAGACGCCCCCAATCACCTAGTCCAGACGTTGAGCGGAGGCGGGCTGTTGAATCTGTCCTTCGTTTCTTGCTTAAGTTACGGCGGCAGCATACCTGAATAAGCTATAAGGTCAGTGCACTTTTGTCTGGTTGACAAAAGCGCGGTTGGCTAGATGGCTTAGCCACTGCCAACACCGCCGTCAATCAGAGCCATTCAGCAGGAGGAGGAGACTAAGGAGGGGAAAAACAGGGAGGTTAGCCAGTGTAAGTACCGGTTGGCTACCTTGTGCTGGGGAAAGGGGTAAAGGATCGTGCTTCATAGAGCCATTCAGATGCTTTGATGACCCCCTGCGGTTTTATTGCGAGAGCAATGATATGGAATCTCTAGGAGAACTTTCGTCGTCGTCGTTACCATGATGTTCCGTATAAACTCATGTAGATAGTATGTTTCGTGTTTCTCTGCGCCGTCAGTGCAAGGTAGATGCTATATTATTTATCGGCAATTGCTCAGACCACATTTTATCGTTTTGACTTAATTCTTCCTCAGAATGTTTGACAGTTGCCGTAGGAACCACAGCCATGACAAATTTGCTTCCTTCTCAGCAAGTGCGAATCCCCTCCAGACACTTTAAAAGTGCGGAATAATATTAGAATTCCCAATCTGAAAGTAACTTAATTTCACTGGCGCATTTCCCTATAGACAGCGCAACCGTGCCGGTGTGATGCCATAAGGCCCTACGCAGCGTGATAATGTTTTTAAGGGTGAAATAAATCGTTAGAGACAACTAAAATGTTAATCAAAAGCCTCAATGCCCGCATTTATATAGATCAATGGAGTAGAAGTACGTGTATATCTGTGGCCGTTGCCAAAGCGAATTTTGTTGGGATCCAAAATGTAGTGATACCACAAAAAATTGTTTGTTTTAGTTGATCTGTACTTCCCCGTGCTTTGCTTGTGTACAAGAATTACAAGTAGTTCGTGTGTTTTTGGGGTTAGGCAATGATCCTGCCTCCTTATAAGTTTAATATTTACTATCGCATCTGCTGCACACAATATATTTAGCGGGCCTTCAAAGTCACACTTGACTTCACCCTCATCTTTGCTACAATAATCATTATCGGCCAATTTTTATGTCCACTGCAGGACGAAGGCCTCTCCCAGTGATCTCCAATTACCCTGGCAGATTGAATATCCCTGGGAGAGAATTTAGTCCTCCAGTGATCAAATGAGTCTAAGTTGGTGTAGCTTAACATATAATTTACCGTCATCTAGATGTAACTTTACTTAGACGCAGTTATTAACATTACGTATACTACAGAAGGGGCACTTACACGCGAGGGCTTTGCAATGCCGCTGAATGTACAGATGGTATTTTCGCTTGGAACGTTCGCGAATTGCTACTTGCGGCTCATACTGGTCATTACGGTCACTTAGCTTTACCTTGAACAGTATTATCGCATGCATTATTTGTGACTATTCGAGCACATTCAATAAACACAGGCTAGAAAACGCCTCAATGTAAAGGGAAAAGCTATAATGATGTCAGAGGATAATAAAAAAAGAATGGTTAAGATGCCAAGTTTCTCGCACTTTTATTTTCGAAGTAGAACTTGCAGAGAGGATATCATAATGTCTGTCTCCGACATATATATCTCGCCGTGGTTCAGGGACCGCTGTTTTTTTCTGTGCAAAGAATTGTGCCACTAAGATCGAAATTCGGGCTTCTTGGTTCTTGACAAACAAAAGGCAACATTGCGGTCTGTGTGCCGTCTTGCACTTCTTTTTGTAGCCGCTCCCTCTGTGCTATAAAACCAGAAATATGTCTCATGACCACTGCCTAGTGAGAGTAATTTTGCCAGCGTGCAATTTTAGGGCGCTGTTGATCACGCAGAGTGCACATGCCTGCAGGATCACGCACAGTGAGTATTTGCTATGACATGTGAAAAGGAGGCACACACACATAAAAAAAGTCATTGCCACATGCTTTGTTGCGAGTGGCTCAATACAGAAATGTGATCGTGCGATTTTCACAATCCAAATTATAGTAAAACTCGGCCAACAACATTCTTGAGAATCTGAAACACTGCTGCAGGAAGAAGTGTAAATAACTGCTTCTGTTTACAGTCTTCTTGTTTTTTTTTTCCAACAATCTATACCTCCTATAGGGCGGTCGCTGATATCGTGTTCTCCTTCCTTCCTTGCCTGCTGAACAAATAGCAGTCTCAAGGTCCCAGGTCGATTTCGCGTAAACCCCTTTGTAAGACTGCCATCTCGCTTGGAGCGGAGGCAAGCTATTTCCGGCTATGATATTTTCTCGCATCCTGCACACATCACCAGCTCTGAATTCGATGCGGCTACGCGGGTTCCTTTTTTTATTCCTGTCTCCTGAAGACCTCCGCATTTTACGCAGACGAGCCCGAGATCACACCGAAGGGCCGCAGTTCCGAAAAGTGCGACATGCCGTGCAATGGAAACAGGGTGGCCATGGCACAAGCGGCAGAGATGGCGAAGGCCTTGATTAGAAGAGCGGCAGTCGTATTCTGTAGATGGCTGCGCATTTATCACCCTTCGGGAAAAAGGACAGGAAGTGACCTAGATGGCATGCCATCCCGTATTTGTGGCCTTCGGGGGAGCCTATCTTTAAACGTCGCTCTGATGAAGCAAGATGCGAATGCAGGCGCTAGGTAATGCCCATGGGCTTTAGTGCACCTTTTGTTACCCTTTTACCCTGATTTGTTTGTTCTATGCAGCACTGCATATCACCGAAGAATGTCTCAACTAGCTCGCATTGAGGCCATGTTTTGTTTACTTGAAGTGAAAATAAAGAGGAGATTTGGTACACCTATAATGGTAACGATTGTTTTTTCAAAGTAGTAAGAAGAAATATTAAATGGTAAGAAGAAACATCTCCGGCTTGGAAAATCTAGAGCGAAGTTAGCTAGCGTGAGCAGGTGTGCCCCATTTTTCGTAACCCTTCGCTTCGTTGCTCTTGTTATTATTATTCTTGGCAGTCAGTTTACCATTTGTGGTAGTGCCTTAAATAAGATCCCCGTTCCTCATGAAAGGCAGGCGTCAAACGTTATTCACGACAAGTGCGGGAAAGTAACAAAACGGTCTCCTGGATTTGTTTCTCGGCTTGATACGTGCCAGCCCATATATCTACATCTAAGCGCGCTAGGTAACCTAATGACATTGTTTTCGTGGGTCCTGAATATTCGTGCGGCGACTTCGAAGATACTGACCGGTTGTGCGATATCGATAAGGTTACATAGATAGTTACCCGACACTTCTTCCTTCCTCATATGCGCGTGCTGACAACTTAATAATGTGTAGCTTATTGCGACCAAATACGTGGTCGGGATAAACGCATTACTTTCGCATCTTCATAGAGTCCACTTTCTCCTATTTATGCAATTGCGATTGCCTCCACAATTTTTCATCTTTGTCGGAGATTTTCTTTTTGGTTTTGCTTGTTAGAGAACTGATGCTTCTCATTTCGCAAGAAGCACTTGATTGTAGCACACAACACGAGCGCGTTAAGTACTGTAAAAGAAGAACGTCAATATTGGAGCGCAGAAATTTGAATCCCGACTTTCCCAATGGTGGGGCTTTTTCCAAAATTTTCTTCACTGGCACAAGATCAATGACTAATGATTCCTGGTACGACGGTGGAGATATGGAGTTACTGGTGAGGATTAAAAACACGGGTGCCCTCTTTCCCTTATTGTGGAAAGACCACGAGATTTCACTCCAAACATGGCTGAGCCTACGTGAAGAAATTTTATGCCGAAGAGCATGTAAATGACACTTCGTACTGTCTGCCCGCCGAGTCGGGTTCACAGTAAAGAGACCCAATTATCTTGTAACATGGCACGCTATAGTTTATGCATTGTGCCCTCTATCTTCAATTTCGGCGTTGACAGTTTTACTGATGACTCACCATTAATGGCCGACGGACAGCTAAATTAGGAGAAAGGAGACCACGGGGACTGTGCAGAGAAATAAGGGAACGGGCAACACCTGGCTGAGCTACTTGGGCACGAAGCGTCTGAGCAAGGTGTCGGAGCCGTTCAGGACAAACGCAAGAAACATCACGATGCCGCGGCACCCCAAGCGGTTCGTGGACATTTCAGCGTACGTTTCACAGATGCCTTTGCGGCGCTATCCAGGCAATAAAACAAAATACAGCATTGGTAATATTCCCCATAGAGTTTTTCCCTATATTGTCTAGAGCGAACTCTGGAGCTACCGTCTATCGCAGTTTTCTGATGAGCGCTGTACCGTCATGGAAATGAGGGTGTACGAGTGTGCTAGGCTCGTGTTGGCTGGTGTCGTACGAGGATTCGCATAAAACGTGAATATGACTACACAGATAATGCTTTAAAATATGGCCTTCATAAAAGGTTTTCATTGACAAATATTACACATTTTCAACAAAGTTTACTCCCCTACAATCCATAATCCAGCGAAAGAAAGGAAGAACAGGCGATAAACATGTTGCAAAGTGATTGCGAATCTTGTCGTCAGTCCTCCAACTTTAACGGTCCGCTGGCACGTTCTTACGTTTCGTATAACTGTGCATTCATTCATAAGTCCTCACAATTAAACGAAAGATGCTTTTGTGTAATAATAGATGTAGATAAGCTCTTTACGTGCTGTTTTAGTAGGGGATCACTCATTGTGACGGAATGAACGGTGCTAGACAGGAGCGTCATCACGGTAACTTGTTTCTCCGAGAACAATGCCAAACCGAAGTCACCATATACCGGCATTCCTCTGCATGCAACAGAGCAGCAGCGCCAAATTTCTATCTAGGTAATATAGTGAAAACCTCTATGGTAGTCCCTACTCGCTGAATAAGAAAACAAAGAGAAAAGAAATGCGGAAAGGACCATATATGGAATGAAAATGCAGACGAAACCCTGGTGAAATCTTCACTCGCACTTCTGAGAGCTGCTACAACAGTAAGAAAGAAAGGAAAGAAAAAAGAAAGAAGGTAATGAAATACTGAACATGAAAGAATGGGGCGTTTGAAAAATAAGAAATACATGCATAATAGAGGCGAGGGCCACTCCTGTAGGTTCTCATCGATCCGCACGTTACTCTAGAACGACCACTATGGCTTCCCACGAAGCGTCTGTCGTGCGTTCACTTTATGTGACGTCTAACTTTCGAATTCTGTTGGCTGTATGCTCTTTGAAGTCCGGGCCGGTTACGGTCCAAATATCTTTCTGTTTACGCAGTTTTTTTGCTAGCAAGAAGATGGCTGAATGGGGTAGTCTCTGGCAACGCTTGTTCGCGCTACGGCAGTTGGCTTTCTTTGTTCAGTGCGCTGCGCATTGACTGGATAGAAAAAGGATCAACTGTGATGGGACGTTAAGAGCAAGGTTTTGGCTAGGGCGTGTGTGGTTCGTGCAGGTCGGGCTCGTTAGTGACTGTCTTGTTAACTCAGGGTGATCGTCGTTTTCCCTCTACCCGTGCTTTTTTGGTCAGTCACTTTACTTTCTTCATTGTTTTCTGCGTCGGCAGTGAGCACGCTCTTGTCACGCGCTTTCGATGGAGATTCAAAAGACGTAACGAGATCGGACCCCCCCCCCCCCCCCCCCCTACCCGGGGATTTCAGTTTGGAGACTTTGGGCAGGAGGAACAGGATAGAAGAGGGGTAACGCAAAAAAACGTACCTAACTAAATGACGGGACCATATGCGTCCTTAATGAGGAACGCAGATGAAGGCAATAGCTGTGAGGCTCCGTGATCTAATCTTTACTGTGAATTATTCACGGCGGGCGCTGAGAGGCTATGGCGTTCTGCAGCTAAACACAAGGTCGTGGGTTCAGTTCTCGACTGGAGTATAAAAACGCTTGTTAGCCGAGCTTAGGAGACACGTTCAATAAACCCAGGTGATCCACAGTAGTCCGCAGCCCCTTAACGTCGACGTCTCTCGTGCACTACTGCGCCGCGCCATTAGACATCGTATCAAAACGGTTTGTTTAGGGCAACAAATCTGTAAACAACTTTAGCACTAACTTGTGTTTAGTGTTATCCTGTGCAGTGTTTGATCGTGTGTGGCTACGATTGTGTACAATCTACTCCTGCCTCTCACTCTCTCTCTCTCTTTATATATATATATATAGCTGAGCGAGACTGAGGAGGAACCTGAGGTGCCAAGTAATCCTAAAACATTATAAAGTACAATACACGTCGTAATGCGACATCGTTCATTCCCCAGATACGCAAAAACTTTGAAACACGACTAGTTTCCTGCTCGTTGCCGTCCTTGCTAAATTCACTCGGTGTGAGATTACTTACTTCGTTCCTTATGATTCTGCAACAATGATGAATGTAATTGTATTACATTGCTCTGATTACACTTCTTCATTGAGTACATTTAGATTCCTCTCTTCTATTAGTTGAAATGCTACGTAACAATGTCCGATTGGTGTTTCGAATTCCTTTTTCCCATCTGCAACAATGATGGTTGTCCTTGTATCCAATTGCTTGAATAACATTTTTTTATTGCGCTCATTTAGATTCCTCTCTTGCCATTGTATAACACTTCCTAACAATATCCGGTTGCTGTTGCTAATTCTTGTTTTTCCTTTATTTTTTACACAAATATTGAAAGCGGCGGAGACCCTTTTCAAGCCAAATTGATTTTGGCTTTTTGTCTGTGCCACCTACATCATATATGGATGTGAAATATATTTGATGTTGATTTGATTTGATTTTGCCTAATTTTTTCTCGGCCACAACCATATCAAGCACACAAGTAATGAAGCCATGGAAAACACAAAGGAAGTCATTGTTGATTTAACTGAAATGTAGAAATTATACGGGAAAAGGAACTGAAACTGGAAAATAAACAATTTGTAAGCGCCGAACGCACATCCTCTACATTGTTGATACTTCACTACACCTATCTTGGGGCGTCACGATGGTGCTCAGGAGGTAACGATTCAGAGCACTTCAGTTTTGAATCTGAATATTTGTGGGAGCATTCGGGCTACTCGTTAACGTCGGGATTGTTTACTTTTTTCCCCTTGTTAGGCAAAGCTATATTGGTGAACTATAATCGTGGTAGCTACTCTTAGCTGCATGAGGAATATCAAAACGTATGTTTAATCCGAACACGAGGAACTGTCAACACCCTGCAGTTCCGGTGGATTTTACCACAGCTTGCGCTGACTGTGCCAATAATTTCCTGGGTTACTTAGTACGTGTCCGCACGATGTAGTAGCGAAGTCACAGACATTTAGAATATTGGTAGTGATTGAAGACCCAGAACGAATGCCAACAAAGTTACAGCAAAAGCCTTTCGTAGTCGTCCTTGATATAAACTTCCTTCGCAGAAGAGAAAACAAGTCTAATAGCAGCAAGAGCAAACTTTTTTCTTACTGTTATGTGCAAGATTAAGAAGCGCACAAATGAGTGTTATTCTTGCTCCTTCACTGTCATGCGGCTCATTGGTGCATAACAAACACTCGCAGAGGAGTACCACACACCGAGTAAGGAGAGCGTGCTTACTTGGTCTGCATGACAGATTACTGTCCAGAACTGTAATCACCACGATCAGCAAACAGTGCGTTAGGTATTTGCGAGACATTTGCGTTATCCTTGTTTGAGCGATGGTTGGTCCTGTACTTTCACTCTTTTATTTGTTTCGGCACGAACATCACTTCTCAAATAACGAAAGAACAATATGTACTGGCGGCAGTATAAAGCTGCAGGTTAGTGGGCATCCATCACAGCTAACGACTTGTCTGACGCTGAAGCATTATTCAAGTTTAATCACACAACGCACCATCATTAGAACTTGGAGAAGGAAAGCAAATCCTAGCGTACTAAGTGCATGCTTCCCCTCGGTATTTATTACATATGTTTACGTGCCATCTGCTACCATTACAGCCAATAGGGAGAGATGAGACAGATGGAAGCGAGGAAAGGTAGATAAGTAAACGAGATTTTGTCCGGTTTGCTGACCTACGCGTGAAGAGGGACAGGTTGCAGATATTTGTTGGCTGACCGGTATTGGATGATACTATAGTTATTTAGTAAATAATGGGCTATACAAAGTGATAAAAAAGAGGCAGGCGCCAAAAACGCTCAGGGACGCCCACATGTAGACACACTGAAGCAATTCGCCATATCTCTTTAGGCCTGCAGTTTTTTAAAGATGCCCCAAACGCTAAGCTCGCGGAGTGCTTCTGTACTACGTGAATTACAAAAGGCTGCGATGCTAAGATAGTTCAGCTTAGAATGCGTACAACAATGCAAAAATAAATTGATACAGATACAAAAAATACCATAAAAAAACACCACATGAGCGCTGATGTGCTGAAGGCAAAACATCCCAATTAGTAACGATGGTATTACGCACTCACTGTGCGTCACCTTTTAACGCGTTAGCGTTAAGGAGCTCGTGTCGCAGAAAAGCCGGTGTCGTCGGCGTCGGGTGTCGGCGTCGGCGGCGTTGACCGTGAGCGATAAATCACGGCAGGCGCTTCATAAATAAAAAGCAACTTCCAAGATTGGCGCGGTGGGAATCGAACCCGGGTCTCCGGAGTGTGAGACGGAGACGCTACCACTCAGCCACGAGTTCGATGCTTCCAAGCGGTGCAAACGCGCCTCTAGTGAATGCGGTGTTGCCTTCGAAACGAGCCGTGGAAAGTTATACTGCGGTGTATATCGGTAATTATGAACATGTAACGTACAGAAGTCACAATTACACGAGTTGCGAAGTGCGTTTCCGCTGCATTTCTTCTGCGCTTTCCGCACACGCAGAGCCATCTTGCGGCAAACACAGAAGACCCCCTCCTCTCAATGTACGGCGCTGCCCCGACAGGAGGCGCGCCGCGCGCGCATTGGGACCGCTGCCAGGCGCGTCGCGGGACTCCCTCTCCCCTGACGACGCTTCGCCGTGCTTCCGGTTTAGATTACTATCTATCTCTCTGCCCGTGCCGATCACGACGTTTGGCTGGCGTAGATCGTTTCCCCTCCGAGACACCGAGTTCTTTGGTTCGTTTCTTTCGCTCAGGCGCACGTTTCGTTGCCGCGGCGAACGCTGCGTTGCTCGACGCTCACCGCGTGATAGGTGGGCGCTAAGTCCGATGCGGGGCGCATCGTAAGTGATCGCTGTGCCGTAGCGCATTGTCTTATACCCCTTGGCGGGTCGACGGGAACGCTGTCGCGTCCCACTCTTGAAGGCGAAGCTTAAGCGTCCTCCAATTTTTGATTCTACTGTAGGATTATTTTCCTATTTTCACTCACTTCAATCATTATGAGTTCATTAGCGCTGATGTTTCCGATGTGTAACATGTGTGGCCAGCTTCAGCGTTAGATTTTCCGGTCCATTGGAAGGCGTGATACCTGTGTCATCTATATTTAAATCCGCGACGTGCAATGTGCATTTCTGTACCCTGTGCGTATAAAATTCACATTCCAAAGGCTCGCCACTCACTGATCATAATGGTCCACACTACATCTTATCTATGATATAATATAATAGGAAAAGCTTTGGTTCTAGCTTCACTGACACGTCATTATTTAACGTAAATTGAAATCTCTGAAGCCATCGTTCGCCTTTACGGCAACATCATCTTTCCTGGTGCCACAGCGTCCTAGAAAAAATCACCTGGCCACAATCATCGTAGCACAAGTATCAATACCGCTCACAATTCATCTCGCGCGCGCGGATTTTCTATGCGGAGTGAAGACAGTGCAGGCATTGCGCCAAGAAAACGGAGTTGCGCTTTCTGAAAAGCATCGCGGAGTTGATCCACCTTTTGAATAAAGTACCACGTTGGGTGTGCACGCTCGAGGAAGCACACAAGAAACCAAGAAGCGCAACAGAAACAGAGGGCAGCGGGGAGCGAGATATTCACAGTGGGAAGCGCACTCTGGATAATCATATACTGCAGGTTCGCGAAAGCGAGTCTACAATCACATGTTTCGGAAAGTTTGTATGTCTGTTCCTCATCCACCAGGTCGACTGCTTCCTCCATCGAGTGCGATATGCGTGCCCTTCCCATATGGGGTTAAATGCCGTGCACAAAAATAAAGCAAAATAAAGACACAAGACAATAATATATCACAAACGGCATATCAAGAAGCATTACATGTGGCAAAAGGAATGTAGATGTCCGCCATAGAACGAGCATACTTTGCTGCAGAATGCGTGTATATCGTGAGTTCCTGCACAGGCATAGCATTACGAATTCCTCCTTTTGGAGGGAACGCCGATGCAAACAAGCGCTTATTTGGCAGCTCTTTCGACTCGCTCCTTCCACTTACTCCTTCCATCGTAAACACCAACTGCTCTAGCGCCACTCTCATGCTGGAAGGAAGCCGTTATTCTTAGCTCCATCTGCTCTCTCTGCAAACAACAGTTGCAGCGATCGACTGTCTCCAATCGTCATCAGCGATTTTTTCTTCCCGGCTACTGCACCACGCGGACTCCCACCAAACCCCGTGCCGAATAACATCTCCAACTACCTCCCGTTCCTCCGTTACTTTACCTTTCCAAGTTTGCACAAAGCAGCGTTGGTTATCTTTATGTTCGTTTTCTTGGTGAGTATTTTATTTTGTCGTTTCCTTGCGATAACAATTATATGGGCACTCCAGGTGAATTTACGTCGTCGTCGTTGCCATCGTCGTGATGTTCTGCATAAAGTCCAAGTGCGACATTACCGCGGCCACGCGCCGTTTGACGTGGGTGCTAGTGAAAGGGAGTGATGGTGAGCCGACAAGGGTGGTGGCTAGATCTCGCCCGCGCAGGGAAGGAAGTCGGGGAGGAAGTGCGTCAGGCAGCTTGGGGCTGCGTAAGGCGCATCTGAATGCGGTGGCGCAGGCCATATGTTGAAACCGGGGAGTACAGAGTTTGGGCACGCCGGGAGCTGATGACTGTGTGCGCTCTGTGCGCTATGTCCTCACCGCTTAGCTCGCGTTCAAGCGAGAGGAATCACAAAGGAAAAATTCGCTAGTTGCTTCCACCACTCTTCCTCCCGCCGGCGTTTTGAAAGCGAGTGTCCACGGCCATAGCGTCAATAGTCTGCATGTTCACCTATGCGCGCGTAGGTGAACATGCAGACTATTGACGCTATGGCCGTGGACACTCGCTTTCAAAACGCCGGCGGGAGGAAGAGTGGTGGAAGCAACTAGCGAATTTTTCCTTTGTGATTCCTCTCGCTTGAACGCGAACTAAGCGGTGAGGACATAGCGCACAGAGCGCACACAGTCATCAGCTCCCGGCGTGCCCAAACTCTGTACTCCCCGGTTTCAACATATGGCCTGCGCCACCGCATTCAGATGCGCCTTACGCAGCCCCAAGCTGCCTGTCAAAAGTCGGTCAAGGCTCTGTTGACTTTTCTACGTGACAGTGGCCTATTAGAAAGACTCTAATGACCCCATTTCGTCCCTTCTCATATTTTTTTTTCTCATGCTTTCATTTTTGTCACGCTCTTCTTTCCGTCTTTATTTCCCCTTTCCCTTCCCCTAGTGCAGGGTAGCAAACCGGACGTTTTAAGTCTGGTTAACCTCCCTGCCTTCCTTTCATTTGCATCTCTCTCTCTCTCTCTATGCGCGCGTAGCACTATGATTGTTAATTCAGTTAGTAAGCGAATGTTAATGACTTAACACGGCCGATACAACTACTATCCTTACTTCGTATAGCTGTCTACTAATTTGATATCACAATCGACGCTTCGCCTTCCGGGCGAAACTGAGACTGTTTTTTTTTGTTAGCTACAAAAATAAACCTCTAGTGGTTTCTGGGCGGTAGTCTAACATCATAGTTATTATAGCAATATTTGATTCCAGGATAGATTGTACACAGCGTACTTGCTGGTGCAATTCCTGGCTATCACTAATTAAGTTCTCGTCTTGACAGTTGGCTTTTATCTCAATAAAAATTTTGCATTTTATTTCCTTTTATTTTATGAGACAGCAGCTTCAATCAGCGCATGCAAACGAGCACTCCTTATCGCATTTTCGTGAAAGTTGTGTAGGAGGAGAAATGCACTTCATCAAAAACGAAAAGATGAAAGTTTTAGCGAAGGTTCCATTAAAGAGAAAACAATATATGAACAGCTCTAAGCTTGTCTTACAGCGAAATTCATGTCCACGCCTCATAAAGTAGTGAACGCGTGAAAAACGAGTGACAAATGTTGGCGACGTTGCTGAGAGGCGGACCCAGCGTTTATCTCTAAGAATTACTGCATGCAATTCAACTCCTTCATTATTCTCCCAACTTGTGTAGCACCCCATCAGCGACAGAATAGTGACATGTTGCAACAAAGAAAATAACTAGCCGAGTTGAAAAATTATCAGGCAGCTTGCGAAAGGACCTTCAGCATTTTCACGCTCTCGCGGATCCTCGTTCTAATACGCCATCTATATTCGCACATAGCGCGAGTGAAAGGCCGACAGAGCGCTGGAATAAAAAAGAAAAAAAAAATCGAACAGGAAGAAGAATGCAGGACAATCGGGTGAGCGCGCATACACAACTAAGATTACGATGCTCTGAAAGGCAAGGAAGGAAAAAGGAATAAGCAGGAATTGCCGCAAGAGCGATGGGCATCTCGGCTGCATAGCTTTTTCATCGCGCGGCTGACGCCGTTTAACTTCAAGCGTCGAATGAAGACGCGCGCGGACAGTTCGACAAAGACATCAGACCCGAGAAATTGTGTTGCGTTCACACAGAACACCAGTCGGCTGCGAGGAGCGCCTCTAGTAGGTCAAAATAAAATAACATAAAGAAATAAATGAATGAAGGACTGAACGAACGAACGAACAAACGAACGAATGAATGAATGAATGAATGAATGAATGAATGAATGAATGAATGAATGAACGAACGAATGAACGAATGAATGAATGAATGAATGAATGAATGAATGAATGAATGAATGAATGAATGAATGAATGGGCACCCTGAACACGGACAAAGCAAGAAGTTGGATGAAAAGAGGATACATCACTAAATAAGACATTAGGCATACAGAATTGTTACACGTGAGGAGTAAGGTTTCTCATTTTCTATTACTTCTGTTTAAAGAAATGTAGGTGTCTGTAGGGTGCGCCGGCTAGACCAATTTTATGGTTTGATTAAGCGCACAAAATAACGTGAGGGTAACGGGAAAAAATTACAATGATGAACCAAGTTATCAGCGGGGCAAGTATATTTACAGTTTTCCCGAGTGACTTTGACAGTGAAGTCGGCAGTTTGTGTTTTCATTCTCAGCTGTGTTTGGACGTTCAATTGTACAGGCGTCGAAAATAAAGGCAGCAACTGGATGTCTTAGTTCCTCTCTTTACTTTTCTTTCTCATGAAATCAGAAAAGGGATTTGAAAAATTATTACAGCAGGCCTATCCAACCTTCCAGCATCACAACTGCCAAAGTCCAGCGAAGCTATTTATTTCGAGCAGTTGCAATAAGAATTGCTGCTGCCTGTAAATAAACCACCTACTTTAAAAACGTTCTCCGTATGACTGTTCCGCTTGAAACCTCGCACGTATATAACGTTTTCCAGGACTCGTTAAGGAATATTCACCTAAGAAGTCATTCATCCGCGTACAGTGTACTTTGCCAGAACATTGGCTAAAGTGCCCGCACACCCCCCATTCCATTTTCGCTGAATTTATCTGGTATACTTCACAGTTGTTCCAGGGAAACGGCATAAATATTGCGTTCCTCGTAAAACATGCTTATCAAACTCCGGATTGCTTGCACACGCACTTTGCTTCAAAGGCCGTATTAGTCCGTGATCTTCGAACTTTGCCTTCCCACTACCGATAACATGCCGCTTATTTTCGCCAAGTACAAGCAATTTGCGTTGCTTAGTTCCCCGTAAACAGTGGAGAAGCCAACTACGAATGTCGCATGACTAACAAAAATAGGTAAAAAAAGAAAAAAAATGGTTCAGTATTTATTTGCAACGTTTCTAATTAGGCCACGAAAGTGAACATTTTTTCAGGAGTTTCACTTACCATCACCCTTTTTCGCACATTTATGTCGGTACGTTACGAAGTATAGCCGATAGCGGCCGTATGACACTTTCTAACACTTGATTAAGACATCCTTACATAAAGCTGCGTTTCATCCAAAAGTATTTAACTTCGCACAGAGAATTTCTCTGAGCGAAGTGCAACTCATTTTCCCTGCAGCGCTATCTATAGTTCTGCCAGGGCAACAGGATAAATTCTGCGCCGCTCGTAAGGCACCGTCAGAATGCTCCAGCGTGCTAGCATACGTCATTTGTTGCCCAGGTCCCAAATTATGCATCCGCTTTCAACTTTGCCTAATCATCACCCATTACTTGGCCCTCAGTGTCACCAAATATAAAGAAGCAGCCTCGTTTATTTCACCGAGGGTACTGGGTGAACGTTATATCACACACAGAAAAAAAGGGGGGTTTAGTAATTTTTTGTTGCTCTCATAATTAGGCCAGGGAAGCGAAAATATTGGGACACATTGCAGTAAACGTGCGCCGTATTCCTGCTGACTATACTTTGTGTGACACAATTTATTTCCAGACACTGAGAAATCTAACTTATAATGGCAGCGTGACTTTCCAGCCCTTGCTCAATGAATTTTTTTACAAAAGCAGTATTTGGCTCACATGCGCTTAACTTGGCAAACTAATTTGCGATAGCGTTCGTCTTCATTTCACTGAACTTAATCTTTGCGGCATTTGTAGTTACGCCAGGGCAGATTTCTTTTGCCAATCGCAAAACAGATTAATAACACTCCGGAACACTTCAATACGTAATTTATTGGGAAGGCCATACAATAAACACAGAAACTACCAGTAACAGTTACCGATAACCTGCCCCTTAATTTCGTCAAAAGAAACAAGCTTGCTTGCATAGTTCACATAGGACACCGGAGAAGCCAAGTTCAATCTTCGTATCACGCACAAGAAATAAAAAAAATGGAGCAAATCTAAAGAGTTTGAATTTATATACAGCGAAGCAATCTTTGAGTGCATAAAGAGCTAAAACACGAGTACACGCATGCACAAACAAAAACACAGACGTGCAACACACATACATAAGTGCAGGCGCACACAAATTATTCCAAGACCTTTGTGAAACGGAGTTGCTAACCACAGGAAGGACCCAGCCACTAGCGAGTACAACGGACGCTTCGAACACATCATGGTTTCAGAGACAGCACGCGCATATTGTAAGGAGCACATTTCGAATTCATTCCATCCGCAAAAACGTTTACTTCCGCATTACCATGCATTCGCTGATGCAGGAAGGCGAACTTTCTGGTTCTTTTTTTTTTCTTTTCCTTGACCGCGAACGGCGCAGCGCTGCAACGGACGTGCGGAGGCTAGCGCCATCTGGTTATGGTGCAAAGAACCCAGCCGCGCACTGCGCGCGTGCTTCGCTGTGATTGGTTGGCCTAGTCGTCAAGAAGCACCCACGGTCACGAAACCAGTGAAGTCCACAAATAAAAGTTTTCAGTTTATTTTGATCTAGGGTTCTGGAAATATTTTCACTCCTTCTGCTCGAGCCAAAAAATGAAATTTTCTCCCCACAGTACACTTAACATTACCTCTAGTTTCACTGAATTCAAAGTTGATGCCTATGCAGCTGTTTTATGACCTTCCGAAACATCGTTGGTAAGGGCATGTAACACCTCGAAACGCTTGAATAAGTAACTTTGTACAAAAGCTGCAAATAACCTAATCATAATAAATATTTATTGCTCGTCCCTCAAAACATGCTTCCTACTTCAATGAAATTTAAGCACTGTGCCTCGCATATAGTTCGCCGAGCAGACCGGAGAAACTCAAATACATAGCTTGTATAGCGCATGAACGCTGTGTGAAGACATAATATATTAAGTAAATTATTAAAGTAAACCATTAATTAAACTGCACACCTCACACTTTCGTTTGGCGTTACCCATAGAACGAAAAGAACGCAAAATTCGAAGAACGCAAAATCACGAGGAGCGCAACATTTATTCCACTGCCCTACGGAACTACGGGCACATCCCAGATAAATAAAGCGAAAATGGGAAGGGCGGAAGGGTGAGAGTGTGGGCAATATGGCCATTGTTTGGTGAAGTAAACTGTGTAGATGAATTGCTTGTTCCCTAAATATTCCTTAAGGAGTCCTGGAAAGTGTTATAGGCATGGGAGGTTTCAAACGGAACAGTCATACCGAGAACGTTTTCAAAGTAGATGACTTATTTACAGGCAGGAGGAGTTCTTACTGCAACTGCTCGAAATAAACAGCTTCGCTATTATTTGGGTTGTGATGTTGGAAGGTCGCATGAGCCTGCTGTAATTTTTTTTTTTCAAATCTCTTTTGTAGTTCTATTAGAAGGACAAGAGAGGAATTACGACGTCGAGCAGCTGAAAATATTTTTGACGCCTGCATGGTGTGGTGCCCATATACTGAAGATATCAAATACCTGCCAAGTTCGATCCTCTCAAGCAAGCGGAAGCAATATTGAAGCGTTTCCGTTAGGACCTCAGAACGAGCCAAGTACAAATTCTTATCAATTTTCATTTGACCCCTCATTGACACACAGCTCAAAATTTGCCTGTATGTTGCCTTTAGCATTCGCCATATTATCTGGTAATAAAAACTTCGTTCACTACAGATTTTTTTAAAATACCATGAAAACTGGAATACAACGTTTTCGAGCGCACCTGGTCGCATTAGCAACTTCGCTGTAACATAGAAACGCGTCCTTCTTAGCAAGTTCTTTTCCAAAAGAAATATTTCGCTCACTTGCCCAACTTTCCCGGCATTCTAATTTCCTTTCTTTTCCTTCGTAGCCATCAGCCCTATGTTGCCTGCCTACGCTGAGAGCTGTTCAACCAAGGTGCGTCCACCTGTGGGGGCAGCGAATACGACTCGTGATTTCACAGAGCGGGCGCTAACGATTGCCACCTAGCTCAACGAAGCAAACCACGGGCACCCCGCTCTGCGCAAGCCAATGCCACACACAACCTGCAATGCTCGCCGCTAATTAAAAATCGTCCCTGGCCCCTGAATCTCTTCGTTGCAAGTGCGTTGCCACTCCTCCCCCGCACACACGCCACGCACACGTACTCTCATTTTCGTTCCGCACAATTCATTCCCAGCTATGACTCACCGCCGCGCCTCAGGCAGACGCTCCAAATTACACATGCTGAGCTGGAACTCGGGATTCACCCTACCTTAACGGGACTCCGTATTTCACGGTAGAAAGCCTGCTTAATCTTCGTTCGTGGCACTGCGTTTCTTTGAGTTCTATACCCGATGACAAGTGATGTACGAACGCCGCATTGTAGAGCGGAGCTCAAACTTACCGTATGGTTTGCAACGCGCTAGGGTGCGTCGTAAATATATTGAAATGGTCACAAACTGCGACGTCATTCAGGCTTGTGTTGGAACGCTGTGAGTCGAGCCCTAAATTCATCGTATGTGCATTGCACTTTAGCTGACAAATTATTATAGATGAAAAAGAAGGAAAGCAAATCCAATACGAATAGATGGAGATCACACCACTCAAAAGTTCCCCCGAAGTTCTGTACATGCCTTTGTCAAGGCCACCAACAGCGTTCATTTAGCTCACTTATGTACATAACGCACAAATTTCGTATAGTTACGCCAGCATAACGCAGAAAATTTATTTCGGAATGCCTGTATTGAACTAATGCGCCGATCATCGGCGTGCTAATTTACTACAGAACTACGCTCATGGACCAAGTACATGTACTTGACGCACTTTGTGCCAATTTTATCCGCTTTCCGCACGTGCCCCAAATTTTCAGTCACCTACCATCCCTTTCCCCCTTTCCCCACTAACCGCACTTCTTGCTACCTGGTCTCTCCTTTTTTGCTCAATCATGCTAAAGCTGAAGTACGTACTTTACTGACGGCACACAGTATCACGTGCAGGAGGCTGTAGTAATAAAGCAAGGATGCAAAACAAGTTCAGCGATATTGACATCTGTTCAATTTCTATATTGCTAACTACTACGAACAAGGTATCAAAACTGCCCATGTTAACTGCGGAGAGATATGCAGAGAACTGTCGAAAGCAAGACTCGAGCGATCGGCCGTCAAAGTGAGCAGTAGTAGTTCCACAAACCATTTGCTTGGCGCTGCAGCTCACCGAGAACGCTAGACTCCAGCAAAATCCGCTTCACACCACAGGGTGTTAAGCTTCGAGCTTGACGATCACATTTTTCAGCAGCCAGTCACGGCTCATTTGCTCGCGCTTAAAACCGGAGTTTCCTCCTTCCCTACCATCGTTTTCTCCCCTCCTGTAAAGGCTCATTACCACGCCGCTGCGCTTTAGTAGTTGGGGCTGTCACCAGATCGATCGCATGCTGCTCACTGCTCATGCCCACATGCCTTGCCGGTGTGAATTTTACAGGTTGTCCTCGAGGGATTCGCATCTTCACGTCTGTACTAGCGTTCAAGACGAGGGCTGCGACAAAGATGGTGACACTGTGGGGGGCTCTATTCTCCATCACCTTTACTAGACAGCCTCGCTTTCGTCTTCACTTCCATCTTTTCACTTTCACCTTTCACCTTCACTTTCGGCATCGTCTCAAAGCGCTGAATAAAAACTAAAAGGCGTAATATGACGCTAATGGGACGTACGACGCTATTTTTTTCTGTTTGATTCGCTTTGACTGATTTCAGACTGAATTTGCTCTAGCTTTTCTCTGGCTTATCGCTCCAGTGGGTTCAATTCCCGGGCATGGCGGCCTCATTTCCATATGGTCTACTGCAGTTCTTCTAAACAAAGTCAGAGAAGGATACGCCATGGCAGACAATCATCATCCGCAGATGCCACTTTCCATGGAAACCGAATGAGAGCTAACGAGCGCAATCACCTCCGCATGAGAAATGTTATCCCTGCTTAAAGGAGGTAACTCTGCGCGTTCGTCCTCTTCCGTAGGAATGTGAAGTACTACGGGCAATCCGGCAAAATCACTGGCCCAAGGAAGTGACGGCTTGACATCATAAGGACACTTGAGTGACTATGAAGCTAACGGAGGGGTGAGGTTAAGGTGAGGAAGAGAGATATATTTCTGCCACTGTGAGCATGACTCAGTGTCCATGGGGAGAGGCAAGTGGGGAAAAAGAAGATAGAAGAGTCAGGGGAGAGTCAGAAGAGTCAGTGGCGTACCATGTCGAGTTTGGAAGTGGGCGGCAGTACACCCCTACAGTGTGCTGGAAAGCGAGTTGTCCTCCAGGAAGTCCCGGAGTGCCTCGAATGCTATGAAGCTCGCATGGTGTGAATAGTGTGAAGCTCGCATTCACACAGCTTGCATTACCCTTCCCCTTGCCCATTTCCCCCCAAATGCCTCGAATCATTATTTAAATATAACACTATCTATCTCTCTCTTTCTCCATGAGGGAGAAATACAAAAGCGCTCACGTACTTATATTTTGGTGCAAATTCAATGAGCCGTGCTCGAAATGAATGTTGATCACCCCGATGCGGCCTGTCTCGTAGCTTCGGTGTTGCTTTGGGGCCACTAAACCCCACAGACCAATCAGTGGTGACAAAGCCACTGCGTTCTCAGAGCGGTATCACCGAAAGCGAACAGTCGGGAATACGAACCCTCGTTTCTTAGTAATTTAGTATGATGATATGCTGACGCATCCACTACATAATAGTTTAACAAGGTGAATTCTTTCTGCCGCAAGAAACGTGTTTCTGAATGAAAAAAGAAATAACTGCAGTTTTAAATCCGGCCTTTTACAAATGAAATGTTGTCACTACGTCTAATGAAACTTCCTGTGACGGCAGCGACGTGATCAAACTTTGGGCCTCCAATGTTGGGCGATCGCCGCCGCATACGAGGCAACCACTTGGCGATTTGGGGGACCATAGTAGACGCAGTTCCAACCAAAATCCTCGATGTTGGCCCCTTGCATCAATTTATGGGCTCCCCGTGACGGTATTGCTGTCAGAGTCAGTTGACCGACCTTCGCGGTAGTTAACGCTTCCACGGAGGGCGGCCGCTGTTGTCTCCTTGAAGTGCGCACCTTCGATTGCGCGTCACAGTCTGTCACAGTCTACGCCGGGCCCCGTCGCCGTCTGGCCGGATGCTGATGAAGGGGCTGCCTCGTGGGAAGCACTTCCGGAATGTCCGTTGCCGTTTCTAGACGTAACAGCACCCAGCAGTTCGCTTCCGTTTTAGCTATTTTCTTAAATGCCCTTGCATTAGAAGTAGCACATAACTCGTGGGGTTACACGTTTCAGTTATGACAGCTTGACGACTTAGCGTGAAACATACTGATCGGGACTTCGAAAGAGCTTGGACATTCTCGACATGGTTTATACAACGAATGATTACTTTGCGCGCAAGCACAAAAACTCGGTACGCAAGAGTGAATTTTTGTATTGTTTCTGTCGAAAATTTTACATGATATTGAAAAAGCAATGGTCGCCAAACTTTCTCATCAGCCCGCTCCTCCTTTTGAATAATTTTTCACGTCATACTGCCGTTAGCTCAGACGTACGTTTTGGATGCGACCACGGAAAACAAGCCTTTTGAGTATTGCCGCTATCATCGAAGCCGAGCATGCGGGTCGCATTGAACAAGGAAAAAGCACGCACGCATACGCACGCGCACGCAATATCCTGGAATTCCAAAACACACATGTTTTTAGAATTAGTGGAAATTATTACTCACCTTCTTCTTCTCAGTGATTACGCCTATTGTTTTATCTCGAAGTAAACACGAATATGTTAGTGTTTGAAAGGACACCACAAACACAACAGGCTATGTTGTCTTACCACAAGTAATAAAAATAAGTACATAGTGGTGGGAAGTGAGTGAAGGAGAAAGGCGAGTTTGTTTCGCTATTTCCCAGTCTGCTGCTCCATTCTGTGCCTGTATTTTTGTTACCTCATCAGTCCATCTAATCTACAGGCACCATTGACGGCGTTTTCATAGCATTTCCTTTTCCTTGACACGCAGTCGCCCGAGGAAAACCAGATCGCTCGGCAAGCTTCCCAAAATTTTCACTGCAGATAGGTTGGACTAACTCGTCTAATATTGTTGGCAAACGGCTATCGGTGAATTCTATATCTAAGATATGAATGGAATCCAGCGCACATCTTTTCTTCCTTGTTTAGGTAAATATACACGTATTGCCAGTTCTTTGTTGTATAGAGTCAGCCGATACTTCCAGAAAAGCCACTGTGGCCTTAGTGTTGCTTCAAAGCGTGAAAACTTATGGCTAAATCACTCAAAATGGGCGTGAGGCAAACCACTCAATACCGGAAAGCGCGCGTTATTGCTAACTCGGCGGTGGAGATAATACGATTACTTCGGCGGACACGCCTGAGTGAGAGGAAACGTTGCTCCCCTGTGCGTACAAGAGAACGTAACGCCGTCTAAAGAGCCATTATATAGCCCGGGTGACGAAACGAAGGAAAAGAGTCGGTTCCGGCTTTCTAATGGTAAATTAATTACTTCAATCCTGTATGATCGTGTCGTTGTAACGAGCGATCTATGGAAATGTGCTCCTCGTGTGCCCTCGCACTGACTACGCGGCCCTTTCTCTCTGTTTACACACACACAAAAAAAAGAAGTGCACTGCAGAGGGAGACTGAAGCGACAGAGGCAGAGAGAAAGAAAGAGAAGTAAATGCTATACATATAAAAATAATAATAAATCATTCTTCCCAAAAAGAGCAAGAGAAGACATCAACTATTCATGACGAAAGACTAAAGGCATGCGAAAACAATGTAACCCCCGTGAGTGCCATATGAAAACCGACAACCACGTACCGACATTCAGCTATGGGGCCTAATGCAGGGCCCATAGTTGAATGATGATTACTCCTTGAAATCATAAAAAATAGATATCAGTATAATGAATATAGGTGCTATATTGTGTCGCGCTCGGCCAAGTGCCAGGATTGAAGCAACTTCCACTTCGTGTCCTCAGCGGTGGTGGTGACGAAAGTAGTCAGCTCGTGACTAACCCCTATCGACTGACTTTGCAGGTGGTTACTGCACAAGTGTGGTTACCGATCGGCGCCTGCTGCCCCATTCACTTCTTCAACACCATATCAAGAATCTGGGGGCCGTATCAAGAATCGACAGCGTCCCCAACGTGACCTACGTTACCGAAGCGCTTCTACAGAAGGCGCTATCCAGACACCAGAGGACCATTTGCTCAGCAGTGGTGGCGACGAAAACAGTCAGCTCGTGACTAACCCCTATCGACTATCTTTGCAGGTAGGTGTGCACTGTATCTACACCTCACTACATTGTCGCTGTCCGCCACTGCCACCGCCGCTATTGCAATAGCTTCTTGTTGGAGATCATTGTAGCTTCCTTTCAACGACCACTGTTACCGTGAGCCGTTGATTTTTGCTCTGTTTGATACGTCCGAGTCCGATGCCTGCCTTGTTTGTTTTGAGCCACTCCTAGATAGTGGCACATGTCCAACCTGCTCAGAATGCAAATATGGCTATCACCTGGGAGCATGCTCGGGTGTGAGCAAGACGACCTTCAAACAACACGATGCCGCAAAGAAACCATGGAAGTGCCAGACGTGCCTTGTTTTGGTGGCCCGAAGGGCACGTGGTGAAAAGAGCCACACCGGCGAGCATAAATTGGCTCACGAGAAAATACTTATTGAAATTGATAAGAAGGTGGCCCAAATACCTGACATACAAAGCAAGGTAGATTCAGTAATGGCAATAAAGAATAAAGTGGACAAATTGGAGCTGTCTGTTCAGCATTTGTCTGATCAGTATGATTCGGTGCTTGCTGAAATGCAAAAGCAATCAATTGAAATAGCCGCCCTTAAAGAAAGGCCAGATTCCGTCGGAACATCTAACACTAGCATGAACGTTCTTGAGTTGAAAAAGCAAGTCAATGCCCTAGAGCAATACAACAGGCGACAAAATATTGAAAACCATGGCTTACCTGTCACCCAGAATGAAAATTTGCTCGGACAGCTTAATAATTTGGCAAGTAAGCTTACCTTTCCAGGATTGACTAGCTCCGAAGTCGAAGGCGTGCATAGACTGCCGCCAAAAGCTGGCAAAGTTCCTGTCGTGCTCATCCGTTTCGCATCACGTTACATACGTGATTAATGGATGGCTAAGAAAGTCGAATTAAAAACCGGTAATTCTGCCGTGTATTTCCTTGACAATCTGACGCCACAGAACAAGAAACGTCTCTGGCTAATGAAAGCAAAAGCTGAGGAGCATCATTATCAGCTCGCCCGGAAAGGCAGTGGCCCCGGGTTCGAGTCCCGGACCAGGACGAATTTTTCTTCAACTATGAGGCTTTCGAGGAACCCGTATGGGTTTCCTTGTAGCAATTGCTACGAACGGGTGGATGTCTGATTTCCCTTTATTCATTACTTCTCTCCCCCTTGCGGGTTCCCGCAGAACTACTACGTCAAGATACATGCAAATATGTGCAGGTCAATTTCTATATTGTATAATACCAGAACCTTGATGCCAAAATGGTTAAAACTACAGCTATACTATGCCCTTGTTCATTCACATGTACACTATTGTCTTCTAATCGGGGGTACAACTACTAAGACAAATCTAGATAGGTTAATAATCCTGCAAAAAAGAGCTGTGCGTTGCATAGAAAACCTTCAACGTAGTGACCACACTGCACCATACTTTTCCAAGCTAAACATACAATAGAGCATCCATTCCAACTGAGCCTTGCTATGTATACACGTAGGGAAATTTTGCATGACCCAAATACCCTGTCCACATTTTTTGTGATCCGACAACTCACAATATTACCTTAGGCATAAGACTTAGAACACCTATGTTTATAACCAAATATGGTACTCAGACACTCGCCTACCTAGTACCTCATTTCCTCAATAATAATCCAGAAATCGGTACTGTGATTCAGGAATGCAGATGTGCTTATAGTCTAAAGAAAAAGGTTAGGAATTATCTTATGCTAAGTTCAATAATGGTACTTAACTGTTCTTGTGGTCTCGATAACTTTTCTTTTTATTTATTCGTTTTTTCTCTTACATTTTTTCTCCTATTTGCTATATATTGTTTTGTAACACACATACGTATTATTTGCTTGTTTAAATATTTCCATGTTCTCGCGCATTACTGATGATATATTATGTATAAAGTGTAACAATCTTACTTCTTTGTATTCTTGACTGCTTGGTGCATGCATTTTGTTCTTTTTCTTGTTGCTACATTGTTCCACTTTATTTTCATTATGTTCCAACCCCTGAGCAATGTACGGGTAGGGGGACCTGTGTCAGGCAGCTGCATCTGCCTTTAGCCCCTGCATCCCAAACAATGTATTGTCTAAATAAAGCATTCATTCATTCATTCATTCATTCATTCATTCATTCATTCATTCATTCATTCATTCATTCATTCATTCATTCATTCATTCATTGCGTACATCTGCACGCTCGTCGTTACGGTGTTCTTCTGTGCCTTGCTGTCGCTCTATTCCCAAGTTCCGCTGACAGCTCAAGTCCGCGAAAATACGCTATTTTGGCTTTGTTTGATGACCTTTCGCTTCACCAACTAGTCCGCGGAGTCACCAGATCGGGTCCTTCCTGACGACGTGGGCGCACGCGGATAGGAGCAGCGCAGAGCTGACGCGAAAAGCAACGCCCCCACTGTCTCGCCCCCACATTAGCGGAGTCCTCGTGTTCCGTATTGATGTCCCCTCGTCGCCCCGGCTGCAAGTTCCGGCCGCAACAAAATTTCCGCACCAAGGCCTGAACAATTGCATCCTGGCCCCGAGAAAGGAATTTATTCCGTTCATTTGCTTTTTGTTCTTTCATTCATTTTTTTTTTCGTTCATTCCGCGCGATTGTTGTTTCCGCACGAACGGCGCTGCGATTCCAATAAACGAAGAGCTGTCCTGTCGTCAAGAACTGGGGGACTCTGACGAAAGCCAGCCACGATATAGCGACGTCAGCGAAAAATCGCGACACCCTACGGCGCTGCGGCATGCAGTCGGCACCTCTCCCCATGGGCCTATACAGAAAACAAATAAGGAGGAAGCGAATACTGCATTTCTTCGCCTATAATCCGTGGCACACCTTCTACGTCCGCAACGTTTGACGCACTCGCTGCACTAGTCACCGTAAAAAGAATACGGATCATTGGTGCGGAAAAAAAAGAAAAAGAAACGTATAATTTCTGGGCAGTTTGTGAGCGCAGTCACTGCAGCCGTAAGGCACTATGCTCTTTGCATATGCTAGTAAATACTGGAAATCCAAATAATAGGCTATATACGTGCCTAAGCTGTGGGAATATTTAACTTTTTCTGAGGTCGTGCAGTCCACAAACTTTTTATGCCAACAGCGCGCTACCTCATTTTCTGTAGCTACTTATAGTTTTGTAGACGTACACTTTGCTAGATTCTTCCTTATGCATGTCATTTTAGTTAGCGTAGTAGGCTCCTACCTCAAACAACGCCGCATGACCAAAGAACGTGGGCTGCGGGTAGTCGAGCAAGAAATCCTATAGTGTGTGCGTAAACAACACACACACACACACACCAATCGCATTGGTGTTCCGTTTACTTTTGTGCTTCAGTGCATAAGACAGTGTTTTCTGGAAACAAGTAACTGGAACGCCAATGCATTTGGCAGGAGGCTTTCAAAATTAATATCTTGAAACTGATGCATTCTTGACAATTCGTTCCAAGTGGATACGCCTTGCGAACACACTAGCTACAAATCATAGATTAAAATGTGGGCTGTAAGGAAATTAATGAAGAAGTCAATTAGCGCCAGTGTGGTAATGATTCAATTAATCATTTTGTTCCTCGTAAAAGTAATGGCCACCTTGTCGAGTAGTTTATATCAACGGTTAGAATTAATTAACTGCCGCAGGCAATATTGAAGAAGTTGGTGCTGCTAAAAAAAGAGAGAAAAAAACAAACACCTTATATGCGCATCGCCCGTGGACCGTCCGATCAGAGTAAGGGTGGTATGCGAACGATTTGCATACATTTCGGGGTTCTTATAACGTGGTCAGAAGCCAAGATCTTGCGCTCCTGTCTTAAAGTAGCCGAGCACGATGCAAGACCAACACAGCGAGCAAACGGCCCGGGCTGTGACCTCGCCAGTTTACCGCAGTTCCTCCTTTCTATGCAACGCCTTCTTCTCTCGCATAGTCACTGCTGGTAGCTGGACAGATTGCCAGCTGGGTGCACTTCTTCGTTTCGGAGGGCACTTTTAGGAAATATCATTGATTGAGACCCACTGTGAAGGCCATATATATTATATATATATATATATATATATATATATATATATATATATATATATATATATATATATATATATATATATATATATATATATATATATATATACATATATATGTATATATATATATATATTTTCTATTAATTTTGTACTTCTCTAGCTGTAGTGTAACTCTGGCGCGCGTTGTGAGGCCTGTACACATGACCTGGCGTGAAAACAATGTCATGAATTTCGAATTACAGGGCTCTTAAAAAGACAGCAAGCGTATTTTTGTTCTGGTTCCTTAGGGAAATGACGCGAATTCTGCGATTGCTTCCTGCTGGTTTTCTTGTGCTCTTCTTCTGTTGTCATGACGCAGCAAGTCGCCGGCGCAATCTCGAAGTAATAATCTAACCTCTACATTAATGTATTTTTCTTTTTTCACAAGCGCGTGCCTTAGATTATTCTATACTCACAGAAACAGCGCATGCGAGACAACCGGAGCATTTCATAAAGATGTTGATGAATCGTTCATAGATGTAAAGAATATTCTGCGAAATGTAAGAAGCAAGACGACTATAGGAGCAAGGAAAACGGTCGCCCAGAATTACTGTCGCGATGCCCTCAGGCAATGCGCTTCAAGCTACAGATGTGTAGCCATACCGAATTCAATCTCCCAGTTCCATTAAGGACACGTTACTCTTAGATTCATTTCTTCGCTACACCTCTTTTTGGGCTGAACAAGGCCGAAATAAAGTATGCTGCCATCAGATCCTCAAGATACCCAAAATAGTTCAGAGTGTGCCTGAGAATTTAACCAAAAGCAACTGAAAGACGACAGAGGAAGGCGGAGCCACAGTTCGTTGCCATTGTTTCGTCAGGAATACTCGTCTGCGTCTAGGCAGCTGCCGCAGTCGTTGAAATTGGTAAGCGCTGCTGGTAAAAACATTGGCACTGGTTTGAGGCTTCACTTTCTCTTGTTCCCGTGTAGTAAGACAATGAAGCGGACAATTTGGAGGTTATTCAATACGATCAGTGCACGAAGAGATGGGGACAAGGAAGACGCAATGCGCCCCTTTCTTTATCACCCTGTCATCGTCGCGCGTTTGCGCGCTAATCAACATGGTTCCCTTTGCGTTCGTTATCAGGGGTGCTATGACGTAAACTAATTTAATTCTGACTTTAGTACAATCTATTGAGGCTAAGCTTTCGTAACCACTGACGCAAATCCGGGGGTGAACCGTAATGTCGCTTCAACAGGAAAATCCCGCGCTCTCCTCGTTTAAAGGCAGTGCGCTTGGTGTAGTTTGAAAGCGAAATGCATAGTCGACAGTGGCAGTTTTTCTTCAACTGGCTGAGGAGTGACGAGGGGTGCGCTGCAGAGGAGAAGGATTCGCGGGGGGATGAGATAAGGCATTGAAAGTAGGTAGCCGGCTGATGAGAGCTGTGTCAGCGCCTCTGATTGGTGTGCTTCCATTTGGTTAGCTCTGCAGTGGCTTGTCAACGATTCCGGCAACGTGCAACAGTCTGGAAATGTGTCGCGAGAATGGAGGGCTCAGTGAAGATTTGGTAGGTCGATGTCGTATACGTGCCGACAAGACTCCGAACGTTTCACCACAACGAAAAATTTTTATTGCACACAGAGAAATCAATTCTCGCCGGCTACTCCCAGTTCCCAGCGCCCGAGCGATGGGTGGACAGACATCTATTCCTTTTGCAACGGAGCAGTCTCCGGGTATTAAAAAAAAAAAGTTCGGTTTTGCTCGGCATATCAGTGCATCTTTAGTACATAGGCATCCCTTTGACATGGCCCCAAAACATTCTGACCAATCGCGGAAGCCTAATGGTGAGAAATGCGTAGAATCGTAAAGAACTATTTTTCTCTTACGTTCGGCCCAATTATGCATGATCAGTGCTTACACTTTATCTTAAGACCGGAGGTTTATAGCACTTTTCATGAAGTCTCGTGACAGTTAGGTGCAGTGGGCGTAGCTCGAAAAAGTTTTTGACGAATCGCAGAGGGATAATAAAGAGTTTGGAATAGAAACACGTTGAAATAACTTTACGTTACAGCGCCGCGAGATACCGTAGTCGCTCTTACCACTTCAGTAGCAACAAAGCAGCCGCTCTTTCACCGAGTAAGCCGTAGAACCAACAACGAACAAACTGGTGAAACCAAATGTGAGCGCGGAAGGAGCTCTTTCCACGATAAACCTTCCCAAGAGAGGTCTTGGAGCAGCGGCGTGGTCATCGAATGCATTATTCAGATGTTGCCACAGGTCGGAGCTGAGATTTCCGTTCGGGCTTCCCGTATGCGCTAGGAAAGTTACCGATTCATCGAGAGAGAAAGCAAACGTGACCAGCAGTTAAAGACGATGCTTGGAATACCGCATACTCCGCAGTTGAATTAAGGTCCCATGCTCCGAATCGCAGCGAACGCTGCAGGTATTTTGAATGCCGCGAAACACAGTCTGGCAGCTTCAATTCCGAGCCATCGTTTCAGGGGATCAGAGCGGCCAAAATTTGCACCGGTGATGGTACACAGGCGTTTATTGAGTGCGCAAGCATTGATATAGTTTAAAGATTTGTACTACCTTAAAAAAAGTTAAGATAAATTCCGGGCAGTAAATGCTAAAACCACAGTATGAATATGAGGCAAAGCGTAGTGGGGAACTTTGTATAATTTTGAACACCTGGCTTTGGTTAACGGGCACCGAATGCACGGTACATGGATGTTTCTTTTCGCATTTCGCTCGCATCTAAAATTTGGAAAATTCGGCTGCCATGGCCGGAAGTAGAACCCGCGATCTCGTGCTTAGCTGAATGCGATAACCTCTCAGCCACCACGGCGGGTAATTTTGCTAGCTTCTCGGTGTGCGTGCATGAGTACTGCCGACTGGCGTTTATTCTAGCTCTAGCGGACCAGAGACTTGCATTTAGGTTATCAGAACTTATTTACATATACGATTTGAGCTTTTTTATTTTGTTCCGTAGTTTAGCCAACGGCATTATGTATTAAATACGTACAGGAGTGCTCAGTCATCCAAGCCGTCTGAGCAGTAATATTTCGACGTATCCGAGACACGTGGCTCTACTTTGGTTCCTGTTTATAAGAGGAGTGAGCCTAAAGTATAAGCTTCTGCCTAGTGGGAAGAGGGTCATCTTAGTGAGCTTTGTGGACGTGATAACTGCTTTTATCTTGGTCTTGGGATCTTAAGCTTATGAGCATAATTATTAATGAGCGAAGAGGACAATGTAATGAAGATGCTGATACCCAAATGACGCAGACATGGGTTGAACAAGGTCATCTACAGGGTCATCTTTGGGCACGGCGTCTAGACCAGGGGCTACAGGAATTCTGGGTGCGCCGTCTCAAGGTCTAAAGTAACTGCAATGCGTCGTCAATATTTTAGAACGTGTTTCGATAAACGAATGGCGTCGCGAACTTGGACTTGATACAAGAAATCTTGAAGAAAAGCTTTAATGGTTACATAAAAAGAATGTCCGCAAACTTAGCGGCTATAGGAATTTCTCAGAGACAGTAAATGAAACGGAACAGATTGTGGAAACGTAGAATACGGGCACTTGTACTTGCATTTGCAATAAGTCTGGGTACTGGTTCTTGAAGCGTTGCATCAAACTCGAGGCTTTTATCAGTCGCGCATCGTTACCTGCACTCGAACACGTACACCCCATGCACATTTTGTGTGAAATCCACTATTCTCCTTTCCCCTCCGGTTACTGGTCGCTCTTTCACATGGGAAGCAGTCACCTTCTGGACCTTTTCTCATGTTACTTTTTCTCATTATTTATAACGCGCAGGATATCAGCAGGCAAGAATCACAGGCAGCGAATGCTGCCTGTGATGCGCACAATCGGCAGGAGTTCCTCCTGCCGAGTGTGCGCTTCCTCAACGTGAAAGGCAACTGATGGCACTAGGAGCAAAAATCCCCAACCGAGGCGCTCGCTTCAATGAAGCACCTACTCGCTCGATAACTCTTCCTTGCGTTGGGCCAGTGGCTGCCAGAGATCGGTATAGGAAGGGGATTGGCGCTGGAAGAGAAGCCTTTATTCTATGCTCACCTCTTTCCCACATTACTGCGAAGTGGCACTACCAGCTGTAGCCAATCATCATCCGTAACTCCTCTTCGCAGCAACCAGTGCCAGACCAGCCGATATTTTCATGCCCCTCAAGAGAGACAGCCCTCCCAAGCAATCTGTCAATTCTCTTTCTCTCTCTCTCCTTCCATACTTTCACATAAAGCCGTGCGCAGATCATCTCTGCAACTAGTGATCCCCTTTCTCATCTCGGTTCTTCGGTTTAGTCCCGCATTATCTCAAGTTGGTCCCGGGCGGCTAACAAGAGGATAACCTCCCTTCTGCTTCTTTTATTTGGCCACGAAGACTCGGGCTGTGGATCTTCGCTGCGTTGTATCCGCTTGCCCTTCGTCCTCATTGTGGTCGCTCGTCCTCGATCCGGTCACGCGTGCACGCGCCAAGCCGACGTGCGGCGTCTACTACTGCTAGCGGACTCGCCTTAAGCTCGATCGTATTACGTTATGGCAGAGACTCTTGCCTTCGGGCTTCAGACAGCGGAGCGTGCAAGAGCACAGACGCAGACGATGCTCAGGAAACACGAGTGAGAATCCTCATATTTTATTTGCGAGTCTCAGCGCCGGCGCGCACAGAAATGTGTCAGCTCTGACACGATGCGGCACCAGCAGAACATCATTTTTCTCCGCTTGTTTTTGTTGCGTCTCCACTTCCCGTATTATCGAAGGCAGTATTCTTTTCTTCATTTACCTGCCTTTGGTTGCCTACAACTTTTCGATCTTCCTGTTGCCTGTGTCGTTCTCATCTTGCTTTTTCGCTGTTCATCGTATTCTGTCACATTTCTTTGCATGGACTTACATTGCTATATAACTTGCGCAGTTTTTTATGCAGTGTTTGACGTATTAGTGATCAGCATAGTATCGCTTGTTCTCAATTAACCAAGAATGTCCCCCATCTAGGGATTAAGCTTGGGTGTGGAACCTCTCGCATCAGGCATAGTTTAAGCAATAAGTAGTCCATCAGCGTTTCAGCCTCTTTTGGTCACGTGCCAGAAGGTCTTATTTTTCGTTTGTCCCACGTACACGCTAGAAATACAGAAACTGGTTTCTTACATCGCAAACGTCGATGAGGGGTCGCTCTCAGACGAGTTTCTTTTGGGTCCTTGGCCTAATGTGCAGCGTATCATTGATTACAAGGGCCGCTATAACCTTTCTACAAGCCACTGGGCTAGACGCATAGATTTAGGAATGCCACAACGTTGTGAACTTGTATATATGCACTTCATTCCAATATGACTCTACGGCGATGACCACTAGTAGATGCTGCCAGAGTAGCGTGTCGTCGTCTCTTTATCGACGACGCCATCGATAAGGCATGCGGTGAACGCGTCCACCAATACCATATATGGAAACAAAGCGCTGCATGAGCGGGAAGTCGCACCAGACTACGCTGCGTTTTCAATGTGCCGCACGAAACTGATTGTTCGCGCCAGCCACGCTACACACAGTGTTTCCTTCCTAATATAAACCGCGTACGTATATAATATATTGTTATAGCAAGCAAGCTTCTTTCTTATGGAAGAAAAAAGTTCGCTGATTGTGCGTGCTGCTCCGAATGCAATTCTCATGTGATCTCTTCCATGCTGAAGCACCATTTTGCAATAGATCTGGTTACAATCTTCGTAGCATTAGTGTATACGGAAAACAAAACCTCGAAAAAACACGAGCATATCAACCTCGTGAAGGTACAACGTTTCAATCAAAGAAACATTGAGAATAAAAGCCTATGTCTAGCGCTAATAGATAGAGAGAGAGAGAGAGAGAGAGAATTAAGAGGAAAGGCAGGGAGGTTAACCAGATATTAGTCTCCGGTTTGCTACCCTACACTGGAGATGGAGGACAGGGGTTAGAAAGATAAATACAGCAAACCATCATATCGTCAGTGTGGATGTTTCAGCCCTCATGCAAACGTTCTTCGTATGGACTACATTCAATCGATAGTCTACTTCAACCTTTTCTTAACTTTTTTCAGAACTATGCTCGTCCCCTGTTCCATGCTGGTAACTGAAGTTCCCAGCACGCGCTAGCAGATTTTACACGGCAGAAAATGTAAGACGTTCAGGATTGTCATGCAGCGCAATCCATAATCAGAACACGAGAGAATAATAAACACGAAATAAACGTTTCGGAAAGGGTTAAGAGTGTGTGCAATAATGCTCATAATAGAATAGAGTGTCTGTCTGCAAGGATTATAGTCCGCCAACAAACTACCTCATTGTACCCGCCACCCGCGAGAGGGCAGTGCAGAGCCAAGTTTATGGTGTTTCTCTTCTGGATGCTATGGATCGACTAATAAGGGCATGGAGGAAAAACAATAAGGAGAAGCTGGCTGAAAAGCATGGCGCTGTTTACGGGAGGCTCTTCAGCATTTTTATGGTTCGCCAGCCACTCATCCTCATGCGCCATTTATATTCAGAATATCTGGAACGAAAGTACAAAGTGCTGTCGCGAAAAAAAAAAAACAGAACAAACGCAATAAGCTGGACGAATAGGATGTCGGGTTCACCAGACCAGATTAATGCGCTTGTGTTCATAAAATACTGAAGGACGTTCGCAAAAAACAAAAGCGAAATGATAACGATACCACGCAGTCTCACTGCTCGACTGGCACCACTTTATTTCTGGATTCGTGCGATGAAGATGCATGTGCACACTCAGACGATGGAACGGGCCGTAATACGTATCCTCCGCGGAGAATGCAACATTTGAGTGCAACCCTTGTTGGTATAGAGCGGGATAAAAAAAAGTACAACTGTCTGTGAATAAATACTTAAGGTCAAGCCGCTTCGTGGAGCACTTTCTTTGCATTCGTTGTGAAGATGAGCGAGCAAGAAACCTCGTTGCTTTATACGCACTGTTGGAGAACTTGTGGCAAACATAAAAAACAAAACAAAAAGCAACAAGGAAAACTTCGCAATTGCTTCGTCCGCGTGAATTGACTATGTCGCAAGTGTTTAAACAGTGCCTCTTTCTTCATTCTTTGCCGTCATCGCGAAGTAGACGGTAGTGTAAACACGAGATTCTCGAACGCATTCTTTATCCAATGTCATTTTGTATCTCCATCTCCGGCTTGTGTGCGCGCGTGGAGGAGACCAGTGTAAAGGTGAAAGAAAGTGATATCATTACATATTATAGCACGCAAGTACTTTGCGATGTTTACTGTTTCTGAACTCGCTATACGCTTTTCCAAAGAAGCAGTGAGTCACGTAACGGCAACTAACTGGGAGGTTCACGTAGTTCGTTTCAGAATTTAGGTATCCTACATATCTAATGCGTCAACCACAGGAAACACATTTTTTTGCATGTATAACAAAGGGCAAGAAAGAGCTGCTAATGGACAAGCGACAGACTTAATATTCACTTCACCCGCCATGGTGGCGTAATGGCTATGTTGTTGCGCTGCTAAGCACGAAGGTGCGTGATCAAATCCCCCTGAAGGTGAAAGGCAAAAAAACAGTCGTGGGCACTGCATCGAGGGCACGTTAATGAAACCCAGGTGGTAAAAATTAATTTGAAGTCGCACACTACGGCATGTCTCAATCGTAGTTCTGGCACGTGAAAACCCTTGAAATGAATTTCGTTTTCCCTATTCACATAAAAAAACACATAGGTAAAGAATTCAGCACTTGTTGTAGAGTTTGAAATCGAACTCGCGAGCTTCTACTATGCTGATAGCTACAATGTAATGACAATCTCCCATTGATCAGTTCTACAAATTCTTGCTCGAGAATGCTACTGATGCTTGCAAAATAACTGCATTGCACGTTGAAGAGGACGCACAGGTTTCTTTATGGTTAGCAGAAAACATGTGGCAGCGATCAATTTGTAATCAGTCTTAAATAAAGCGAAGAAAAGTGGGCGTGGTGATAGTCAGAGGAGGAGCAGGTGGGTTGTAAATAGATATAAAAAAATTTTGATAGCAGCAGTTTGGTGTTTTTGATGACGTTGCCATAATATGTTGCACAGAGCTGTGCTGTCGAAAATTCAATGCGTAGTAAGGGCTTTTATTCAGGGCACTCAAGATAATACTCATATATAAAATGCCATTGGTACACTCTTCGTTAACAGTATTCATATACCATCCCAGAAATGACCTACATAGTACGAATAAATGCACGTTACTTATTAATTCTGCAGAATTCATTTTCTATTCCCGAACAAAGCAGATATATGTTTGATAGGCGTATACTTGTGCGTGTATTCGGACTGGGACCTGTCCGTGTAGCATTACACACAGTTTCCAGCACTTCAAGCTATAACTACGTCACTTATACGTCCAGCCTCTTCCTATGATCTACAATTACTCCTGTCTTGCTCCAACTAAGGCCAACGCCTGCAAATTTCCTAATTTCATCAACCCTCCTAATGGAGCTAAGCAGGCCATGTGAGGCGTAGGGTAGATAACCAGTGGACCACAAGAGTTGCATAATCGGTACAAAGGAAAGGGAAGCGTGGTCAAGGACGGCAGAAAACTAGGTGGGGCTGTCTTCTATATAGTACAGCAGCCCAATGCTCCAACAATTAGGTGGTGGTGGTGGTGGTGGTGGTGGTGGTGGTGGATTGTAGCAACAGGCGGGTTTAGCCTGGCGAACAAGGCCGGCAATTGCTCCGCCCGAGCGTCTCGCACAATACCGCTGATGGGTTTCACCAAATGTCCATCAACCCAGTCTCTCTTAAGAATTCGATCAGGAGACGTGAAGTTTCTTTGCGGGCCATCACTGATCCCTCGGGAAATATAAGGTGTTGCAGGCACGCATGCGGAAGGTCCTTGTTTTGCAAATTCTTCCGGAGAGTGTCTCTTGCATCTTGGAATTGCTGGCAGGACCACAAAAAGTGCTCAATGTCTCCTGTCTCGTTGCATGCCGTACAGTTGGGAGAATTTATTCGCCCCGTTTTAAATAACCAGGCCGGTGTGTAAGCAGATCCTGTCCTTATACGATGTAGAAGTGAGGCTTCCTCTCGGTGCAATCTCTTGGTTACGCAGGGCATATGCGGTGGAACCCAAAGCGACGCAAAGTGATTTCGAATTTCAGATTTTTGCACTTGGTTACTCTTTGGAGCCTTGATTTTGGGAGGATGATATAGCGCTGCGTATGCAAGCGCATCAGCTTTTTCGTTTCCTGAGATACCAATGTGGGAGGGAATCCACTGAAACTTTACTGTGAAGCCTTTGTTGTTGAGGTCTTTCACGATGGCTAGGGATTTGCGTGGGAACTTGAGGGATGGCATACCACGGTATACTTGTTGTAATGCGGCCTTTGAGTCCGTAAGGACAACCACATTCTGCGGAGGCAAAGTCTTTAATTTGCGCAGAGCAGAAGCTATCGCTACGCCTTCCACAACTGTCGACGAGGCTATACAGTCCAGACGCCCAGACCACGTATATCTTAGAGAGGGAATGTAGTATGCAGCTGCACAGCGGTCTTCGTCTGCCTTGACAGAGCCATCTGTGTATACTTGTAAGTGATTCGGGTAAGTCGTGTTCAGGTGTTCCAGGACTAATGACTTGGCTTCTCCAGATGGAATGCAGCTCTTTGATTGCAATTGTGGTACACTTAAGTTGCATGTGATGTCCTCGAATGTCCAGGGTGGTTCTATCCTTTCTCTCGGTCTCGAGCAGCGCAATCCTAATACGCGAAGCGTGTTCAATGCTGCATAAAAATGTGAGCGCGGCCTGTTACCTATACGTCGTAAGAGGGCTCTACCGGGCGTAGACTCACTCAATCGTAGAAGCTGGATCATCAGAGCCTCGGAAGCCTGTAGTCGTAGAGGGCGTGATTCAGCTTCGTAGAGCACTTTCTTGTTTGACGCTGGCTGAGGGACTCCAAGGCAAAGTCGGATACCTTTTCTGTGGATGGCTTCTAAGCGCTCGTATTGGCTGTCCGAGGGTGACATCAGAGGTAGCTGATACAGGACTCGACTGGTAACCAACGCTGTATGTAGCCGTAGCATTGACGTCGGGTGGTTGCCCCAGCGTATGCCAGCGACCCGCTTGAGCACATGTAGCCTGGGTGACGATGACTCCACAACGTGGTCAACACCGCGGCGCCAGAGTAGCCTGTGGTCTAAGGTAACGCCCAGAAATCGGACGTTGGTGACCTGTCGAAGCTGGTATCCGTCCAAAGTCAGCGTAAAGCGTGTAGATTTTCTTTTCACTCCAGGAAATAGTACGAATGATGATTTCTCTGCTGATAGTGTTAATCCAAGCGTTGCCAAGTGACCCTGAATTGCTTTTACTGCTCCCTGGGCTATTCGTGCGAGGCGGCGATGCTGGTAGCCGGAGACCCATATGCAGATATCATCGGCATATATAGATATCTTCACTGGTGTTCGATGGTTTAGTACTGTTGGGAGGCTACTCATGGCAATGTTAAATAATAAGGGAGATAAAACACTCCCCTGTGGCACGCCACGAAATATACGTATTTCATCGCTCAGAGTGTCGCCAAGACGAACTCTGATGCGACGATCATTAAGGAACGTATGTATGAAGTGCAAGAGATGACCCGTGACGCCTATAACTTGTAACTGGCTGATGATGGCTCTTTGAGACACGTAGTCGTAAGCCTTAGAGACATCCATA